>NC_088098.1:15172801-15481123 GCF_036370855.1 Dromaius novaehollandiae | reverse complement strand
AAGATACAGATTGCATAACATACTACTATGCTCTACTTTGTAACAGATCTAGTTAAATGAGAGAAATGTGTATAACTGCTGGAAAACAGTGATTTCTCTGTGACCGTGTGGGATTCCTATTAATACCAAATAGAACTAAGCCAGTGCTGTTAGATTTTATCTATCATATTCACATAAGTAATGTTTATAAATCTTCCTGTTTTTCATACCTATTGGGATTCAAACTTAAAACCTGTAAACAAATCAATATGAAGAGTGTACTTTATAATGTGTAGCAAGGTTGCAAAATATTTCACGTATTTTACACATATTTAATGAAGGAAGAATGGGGACAGTATGTATACACGTAGTGTTCGGAGAACACTGAAATAGTGAAGTACTAATACACTTTGTCTGCACATATATACTATTTCAAATGGATAATTATTTTAAGCTTTGTGCCTACTAATGATGCATACAATGCATTTTCAATATTGTTCAGACCTATGTATTCCATAATAGACTAAAGATTCTCTTCTAGAGACACTACAATGACTGCATAATTATAAATCAAGAGTTTCCTTAATAATAAAGTAAGGCTTTCCCAGGCTACCAAGAAGTCTGAGGGATTTCTAATGGATTTGGATCATTGTTGCATTGTGTCTAGGTGCTATTTATGGTTTCATGAATCTTTGGCATTTCTTCAAGGCAATGTCTCCCTTTAATAACTCCTACATAGGCTTTTGAGGCACTTGGAAGAGGACATTTCATGATCTACTCCAAGAATCCTGGTTTTAAGATCAGAAGCTTGAAAGGCACTGTTTGGCAGTATAAATTAGAATATCTCTGAAGCTCATCATGCTTGTACCAAGCATTAACTTGAGCCCATCATTTCTCAGAAAATGTGTTAATAAGGCCAACTATGGTGCTAGCTCCCTTATCTGTGTGAAACGAGCCATATGTGTGCAAGAAAGAATGTTTGCACACCCCATTATCTAGTTTCACATCATGTTGCAGACAGCTTGGTAGTTCAGTGCTTAAGAATTCACCTCTCATTGCTTCATACAGCTGATTACACATACATACACTATGCTATTGAGTTCACAGTGCAAGGGACTGTTTGTTAACAAATGTTCTGTGCCACGGATAAGGTGGCACATAATTACAAAGGCACAGATCTTCTTTTCCTCTTGTTATTTTTCAAATACTTCTTTTAAAACAAGTAGCAAAATATTCTTGCTTTCAAATATATTTTCAATAACAACTCGAGTTCACTTCCTCTCTACAGCCTGACATTTTTGATCTCTACATTTGTCCCTTGTGAAACAATAGTTTGGGGAATGTAGGAGCACAGGTGTAGAGCAGAAGTATTTCTTTTCATGTCTCCATATCTGTGAAAATAGCTGAGGATGTTTTCATTCTTATTATCCCAGTTATCCTCAATAGCATTTTAATGTGGATATACAGCTTTCCAGATCTGAGTAGATACCTTTTCATAGAGATGCAATATTCTGTGAAAATATACTAGCTAGCTCAGGGCTAAATCTGGGAGGCCTTAACATGGGATCATTCTGATATGGCCTTCCTTCTCTTGGGGCTGCTCTCAGAAAGTAGGATGAACTTCATAGGGACTAAAAGCCATCTCAAATTCCAGCACTTTTTTCTCCAAATACATTGAAACAATCTTTCAGCTGCATTCTCTCACAGAAGTGCATATAGTGCATACGTAGATATAAACAACTCTACAATATGAAAACAAAACATTTAGCTTAAGAGATCACAGTGGAGTAAAAAACATGTATATGTTGAATCACTTGTTGCACTACAATATGATACATAGCTACTAAACTGCAGAGGGCCATGTACATCTCAGCAGCAGAAAAAAATCATAAACATGAGAATCCCATCCCCCTCTCCCAAAGAAAGTCTCTTTGGAGCTCCCGATAGAAATATATCTCAAAAGACAAATGAAATCAGCTCAGTGTTTAGACATAGTCAGAGAAATTATTTGCCTGCCAAGTCCCATATCAATGAAAAGGACTCTTCAGAGTTCTTCAGATCTTTCAGTTTTAATATTATAAATTCCTATCAAACAAATTGATAAGATGTAATTCTATTTCCCTGATTGCAATTAAGAATTCAAGATGACTATTTTTAAAAGTTAATATTTCGGAACCATATCCCAGGAGAGTTAGACATGCTTGAGTGGCACCGTCATACATATGGATTTTTAGGAAAATGATTTAAGGGAAAGCTTTCAGTAAATGATTAGTATGTATTTACTGGATGAATAATATTCACTTCTTTCCCATTTATTTCCATGGCGTTCAGTAGAGATCTCCTAAACACAGATAAAGGTTATGAAGACTTTACCTCTCTTTACCTTACATCATGTAAGCCTACAAGGAAATAAATAAATAATAATAATAAAAAAAACCTGTGCTTCTTAACTTAGCCATACTCTAGTTCTACTCTCTATGGAAAAAAAAATGTGAAGATCAGAAAATACATAAGACTCATGGGAATTGACTTAAGGAGTTAATCTAACTCCACCTAGTGTTAAAAGAAGAAATCACTAATTTCCTATTTCTCTTTTAAAACAAGATGGGCACTGGAAAAAGAGAAGAGAGAAAGGCTTATGAAGAAGCTAGAATTTTATTTGTGATTGTTTTTTAAAGTAACATTTAAAAACGTTAAATCTTTTCATTGCTACTGAAGAACATCACTGTGCCATTAAATGGAAATGAAATAACCTAATAAACAATGTCTAGATCAGAAATAGTGAAAAAAGCAGTCAATTTTGAATTGTCAGTTTGAATAGCTATAATTTCATTTAGTGTTAAGCTGAAATTTTATAGTGATTTTGTAATCTACAAATTTTCCAAAAGACTTTTAACCCACATCAGATTTCCAAATATTTTGTACACTTTGAACAATTCTAGCTCTTTAGAATTCTTGAATCATGTTAGGGAGTAACTTTTGAAAAATAGTACATTCTACAAAACTAGAGAAAATTTCTTCAAAGAAATTGTATATGATTTTATAATGAAAAAAATGCTTGCTAAATGACATAGCTGGAAAACAATTAAAGGCCTCTGTAAAATTCAGGAAGTCTCTCAGAAGGATAATTCAGTACAGAAATGTAAATATCAAAAACTTAAAGTCATTTGTGGATGTGTCTCCCAAACTTCAGGGAAAAACAACAGAATCTCTGGGGGTGGTGAGAGGGATTCTGCCTTCAGACACTCATATCTGGAATATCTGTGATTGATAATTTATGCAGATATTTCTTCCTTTCCTGCTTACAAATTGTCAGTGAGCAGCTCATGATTTTCTCACTTTAATTTATTTGTGCAAAATTATTTCCAGAATGACTGCTACTATAGCTTGATCTCTTGGATGTTCACATATATTTTGTTACTCTGGATTCTAAATTAAAGGCTGGGTTGATTGCCCACACAAGTCAGCATGACAACAGATAACCAGACACATACAGCTTTGCACTTTAAGCAGTACTCAGTTACAGAAAATGACATTTCCAAGAAAACAATGAGGTTGGTTTGTTTGACTTGTTTGGGATTTTTTACTCTTATGAATATTTTTAATGAAATGTGAAATATCATTGTATATTTCAATTCACAAACTAAGACAACATATTTCCCTAAAAAATTATCTGGCTACTGTTTTTGTTTCTTACCACCATTTTTTAAAATTAACAATCAAAGATCAAGAAACAAAATTTTACCCATAGTATTATATGGTATGAAAAATACAAGCCAATTTTCTCAACAATATATACATAGCAAATTTTGGAACCATTGTTCATTATCCAGCTGCTCTAGATTCAATATACCGACAATATGAGTCCTTTACTAAGGCTTTTGTCAGCTCATGTGTGTGCAAATAGTATAATGAGTAGGCTTTAGAGAAAAGATAGTTACCATGAGATCTTGATGGGTCAATTCCTTGCTAAAGTTCATAAGGTTATTTGAAGTGTTTTTATTAGTTGAGAGCCATACAAAACACCCTTTTTTCAGTGGTATATGAATAATCCTTTGTATGAGAATAATCTTTTTGCAATTATATGACCACTTTCTAATAGAGCGTGTCGAATTCTTAATCCTGGTATTATAAGTGAATACAGTGGGTACCTCACTGAAAGAGAATGGAAATCAACAGGCTTAAATGGCTTAAAAAGAAAACTTGAACTTTCATTGAATTTAACAGCTTAAGAAGAAATTCATACTGTTTATAGAGCAAATCAGAGCTTCAGAGATCTATTTTGTCACGGTACCAATGGTTACCTAAGAACAGTGTATATTCTCCATAAGCCAGTAAACGTGTAAGAGATGCTTAACAGCTATTTTATTGTTTCTAATTTAGTCTTCAAGAAGCAGTGAAGCAAATTTCAAAGACGCTAGTGTTTGCCATTAAGGAGACCCAACATTTTCTAAGAAAGTGTGATTTCAGTGTACAGTGTTCAGTATACATATATACACACTTGCATACACAAATATATGTACTTTAGGTCAAGCTGGACCCCAGCTGCAAATGTGAAATGAAAGTCAAATCCAAAGATCTTCAAAATAGGCCCCGAGTTTGGTTTTGAGTTCAGCCTGCTTTATGCATAGCCCACCTTCACACAAATTTATTTTGTATACCAAAAAGGCCAGACAAATAACTCTAGGTTTCGCCTTACCATTGTTTCCTTTGCTAAAGAACAGATAAGTGGCAATTGTGATGGACCCAATACATTTTCATGGTTATTTTATTATGTTGCTATAAGCATAAAACTTAGCCAGATATAGGTACTGCCTTATGTAGATGGATGAGAAAGGGTGAATCAGTGCTTTTATGTAGACATGTCTTTCTGATTACAGTATATCTTCTTCCTAAAACAATCCTGTCTAGATCAAAAGAAACTTAGTGATTCAATTATTATCAATACTAGAATGAAAGGCAGAAATGTTGGGGGCGGTGGGGGGGAGGGATATAGATGGTTAACAAGGCTAATAGGTTGAGATATGAATCTCCTTAGTGCATTTCACTCTTACATGATGGAAAAAAAAAAAAAAAAAAACAAGTAACTGAACAGCTTTATAAAGCAGAAATAAAAGAATAATATTTCTTCACAAAATTTCTGATTTTAATACAGTAAAGGAGAAAGAATGTTTTTACAAATTGGATGGGAATTTATCACATCAAAATAAAGTACTTAAGCCATAGTCATGAACACTCAAGTATTTACCTATACAGCCAGTGAAGAAATATAGATATTACAAGGGATAATTCAATTCATTTGTGATCTGAATTGTTCTTTGGAGTCACCTCTCCTTCTCCATTGACTATATCAGGAACCAAGGACAAATACACTCCTCACGGCGCATAACTCAGTTCAGTGGGATGAGTGGGTTTGAGTGCATGGACAACTACAGGTGTCTGCAGTCTGACTTAACTCTGAACAAATGCAGGTGAAGACAGGCAGTGCAAGGGGGAAAAGAAAAAAATGAAGGCCCATGTCAAGCAAAGTTTAGAATAGGGTTGTGCTGAGAAAAACTGAGATGAATGAGGTCTAGATTCATTCCACTTAGCCTGAGATAGCCTGCTAAGTTAGGAGCATCAGTCAAATTTGGGTGACCAAGGTTCTCTCTACAGAAAAACAAGCTAGAGATAGGAACCTTCGGAAAGTGGTTCATCCCCCCTAGAAACCAAGCCATCTCTGGTGGTGTACCTCTCACTGTTAATGACAGGGAAAGCCTATAGTGTCTTTACTCCCAGAAAGGGTATTTCAGTTTGATTCCACTAGGTGAAGTTGAATTTTAATAAGAGAGGGGCAAAGGGGGAAGAAAGAAGTAGGACATGGAAATCGATTGTTGGGAAATTAGCAGAAGCTAAAGAAAATGAAAGAGAAAAGATTAAGCAGAAGTTAATCACCATGGAAGAGAAAAATAAAAAGACTGAAGAAAAGAGCAAGAAATCACAAGGAATCAGAACAAGAAAAGTCTTGGAGTTTTTTTTGTCATTTTCTTTTAGATTTAAATAAGCAGTTCTAGCACTAATAGTGTACATTAAGGAGCCATGACTGTGTTTATTATCATTTTTAATCATTTTTATATTGCAGTAGGCTCAAAAGGCTCTAGCAAACACTGTCATACCATGACACATGGCATGATGTGATACAAACTTCATGATAATTTGCACAGTACTAGCACTTGTAATAGTTCATGCATCCCAACCTATGCCCCAAAATTGTACCCATTCAGGCAGGCAAAAATTGTCTAAACACTTTTAGTAAAGCCCCAGACCCTGCTGAGAGGGTTCAAAACTGTCGAAATTCTCACAGGTAACCTGTGTGCAGTATGTATATTTCTTTATAGTGACCATTCATTAAGAAAGAAGGGGAAGGGGAGGAAAGTGTGCAGAAAATGTTTTAAAACGGATTTTTAGACCATCTATGTTAAAATGTGATGACATTATTCAATGTTTATTATTTGTTGTGTGATGTAGGTCTTGTTAAGTAAAAGGCTAAAATACTTCAGTTCCCTTGTTGAACAGGAAAGCTGTCTTTGACTTGGGAGATGTGTAACTATTAAACACAGTTAATTTATACAGGCTATTTAGGCTGTTAAATGAACCATAAAGGCTAGATGACAGAGACAAATAATCCTCTTCCCTGAAAGTGCAGAGTTTCAGGGCCTGGGCCTCCCTTTCACACTGATGCAGTGTGTGACACTGTAGGGCCTGGCTATGACTTTCTTTAAATGGCTTAACCTTCAGCTCTGTGTGGTCTGCCTAGTACCACATCTTGTAAATTAAAGAAAATCAATATCTGGTACTTTTCTGCTGAAAACAGGGAGCCCCACTTGGGGGTAAATAATTAGTTCAGAAATGCTTCAGGCAATAATTAACCAAACTAGACTTATTAAGAACACCGCCTACAGCATTTTTCCTTCTCAGAGGTGTTTAATATCTATCACATAACTTTTAAATGATTTAGATTTAAGCATTTCAGCTTTTCACAATGTTATAATCAACACTGAGTGGTTATTCTGTTATGCAATAAATTATTCTCAAATTGCAACACCTCAGTGCACCTTTAGGCCTTATCTTCATTTATTTCAGTCTACAAAGAGGGAAGCACACAAATTATTTGATTTAAAAGCCTCTGATTCAATACTCATGGAGGAAGGTGATTCTATTATATGTTTCTGTTTGATTCTCAGATTATGGATTAGATGTCACAACACACGTGCACACAAAACTCCTATGTAAGCCAGTGAGAACTCATCATGGCAGTGAAATGCTAGTCCCCTTGGATGTCAGTGGGAGTTCTGCCGTTGACTTCAGAAGGAACAGGGAGTCATAGAAGACTTCCATGGTGAAGTCCAGAGACGTGTCCAATATATTTCAAGTCTGCCTCATAAGACTCAACAGCACTATAGAAAAATGTCATTCTTGCTGGCCATCAGCTAGCTACATTATGGCTAAGCAGCTGCCTGGAAAAAGGGAGTGCAAGGAGGGAGAGGTATTTTTTCAGACTATATGTTCATACATTTCATGACTAGGTATGGAATCATCATCCAACAGAGTACACAGCAATTTCTTAGTTTTGAAAGCATTAAGGTTCCTGTTAAAGTCAATAAAGCTTCTAATGTTCTCAAACACATATAAATGCTACACTGGAGCAGAGTCTCCACCCTGATCTGTTGTTCTTACGGCACTGAAATTTTTGTCATGATGAAGGTAAAAAAAGATATTTCATATTTGTTTTTGTCAGACCTGTGATATCCTCATCCTCACTGGACTGAACCTGATCTTGCCACTATCTTTAGGCAAATAATTTACAAGAGCAGAGCAAGAGATTTTCATAAAGTGGTTTTATTAATGCTTACTGTTGATCATACATCTACCTTTCATCTTTAAAAATTTTATGAAAGCGTTTTTGACTGGCATGTTTATACTAACAAAAGGAAAGAACTATCTTATATACCACTTTTGTAACTAAAAAAATTAGCTATCCCTAGCCCCTGTGAGGTCCATGGAAGGAACTACAGAAACTGCATATAGAATACTATCCTTTTGTCTCCTCTAATTTAACTTCTTGATGGATAAAATTAGTATTGTAGGTAACCTATCTCCTCCAATGCCTCATGAATTTCATGAGCATAAAAGTACACTTCATCTTATAGATATTTTTTTAACTATAGAAATTAACAGTCCTAGATTACTTTCTCTATTTTATTGGAACTATATCATCCATTTAACAATGCAGGGTGGCCAGTCAGGAAAATCAAATATAAAATCATAATGATTTACCCTATAAAGCAAAGAGTGTACTTATGGGAATTGAGATACCCTAAACTAAAGCAAAGAGAATTGTCTTACTTTTATTCCTCTATTAATCTTGAAACACTGAAGTTGAAATAATGATAGATAAAATTTTTGGAAGAAGAAAGCGATTACGAATCTAACAGACAAAATGGGAAGATCTGGAAGTTACTGAATTACAGAGACGTATCAAGGTAAATAAGTTTGCATTTGCATCCAAGCGTGGCTTTACTGGATCAAATGGAAAAATGAGTTTGGTCACCTTTGCTTAACTCTATTAAGATAACAGCCCTGAATACCCAGTATCCTGAATGTATCCTGAATGTGTCACATGGCTAACATAGTCTGCTTTCCTGTTGTGACCTACAGATTGCCAGTGTTTCTAATCATATAACTACAGTCACATGAAGAGCTCTCAAAACACATCACATGAGATTTGCTTTTTTAAACTTATTGCCTGTGAGTTAGACATCTGGCTTAAGATATACACCTGAGCTTCCTCTGTAGGCTCTAGAAACGGATTCAATCCCCTTGCTACTGGCACATATCGTGCACTAGAATATATAACATCTTCTGGATGTGCCTTATTGGCTGTAAATGTAAGGAGCTACATATCTAGGTGTTTAGGCTCTCTTTATAGTCAATGAATACAGGCATACCTTGAAGATATTGCAGGTTCAGTTCCAGACCACCGCAATAAAGTGAATATCACAATAAAGCAAGTCACACAAATTTTTTGGTTTCCCAGTGCATATAAAAGTTATGTTTACACTACGCTGTAGTCTATTAAGTGTGCAATAACATTATGTCTAAAAAAACAATGTACATACCTTAATTAAGAAGTTCTTTATTGCTAAAAAATGCTAACCATCATCTGAGCCTTCAGCAAGTTGTAATCTTTTTGCTGATGGAGGGTCTTGCCTCAGTGTTGATGGCTGCTGACTGATCAGGGTGGTGGCTGCTGAAGGCTGGGGTGGCTATGACAATGTCTTAAAATAAGACAACAATGAAGTTTGTCACATCGATTGACTCTTCCTTTCATGAAGGATTTCTCTGTAGCATGAGATGCTGTTTGATAGCATTTTACCCACAATAGAACTTTTCTTAAAATTGGAGTCAGTCCTCTCAAAACCTGCCGCTGCTTTGTCAACTAAGTTTATGTAATATTCTAAATCCTTTGTTGTCATTTCAACACTGTTCACAGCATCTTCACCAGGAGTAGATTCCATCTCAAGAAACCACTTTCTTTGCTCATCCATAAGAAGCAACTCCTCATCCATTAAAAGTTTTATCATGAGATTGCAGCAATTCAGTCACTTCTTTAGGCTCCACCTCTACTTCTAGTTCTCTTGCTATTTCCACCACATCTGCAGTTACTTCCTCCACTGAAGTCCCAAACCCCTCAAAGTCATCCATGAGGGTTGGAATCAACTTCTTCCAAACTCCTGTTAATGTTGATATTTTGATCTCCTCCCATGAATCACAAATGTTCTCTATGGAATCTAGAATGGTGAATCCTTTCCATAAGGTTTTCAATTTACTTTGCCCAAATCCATCAGAGGAATCACTATCTATGGCAGCTATAGCCTTACAAAATGTATTTCTTAAATAATAAGACCTGAAAGTCAAAATTACTCCTTGATCCATGGGCTGCAGAATGGATGTTGTGTTAGCAGGCATGAAAACAACATTAATCTCATTTTACATCACCAGAGCTCATGGGTGACCAGGTGCATTGTCAATGAGCAGTAATATTTTGAAAGGAATATTTTCTTCTGAGCAGTAGGTCTCAACAGTGGGCTTAAAATATTCAATAAACCATGTTGTAAACAGATGTGCTGTCATCCAGGCCTTGTTGTTCCATTTATAGAGCACAAGCAGAGTAGATTTAGCATCATTCTTAAGGGCCCTAGGATTTTCAGAATGGTAAATGAGCATTGGCTTCAACTTAAAGTCACCAGCTGCATTAGCCTCTAACAAGAAAGTCAGCCTGTCCTTTGAAGCTTTGAAGCCAGGCATTTACTTGGCCTCTGTAGCTATGAAAGTCCTAGATGGCATCTTCTTCCACTATAAGGCTGTTTCATCTACACTGAAAATCTGTTAGTGTAGCCACCTTCATCAATTATCTTAGCTAGCTCTTCTGGATAACTTGCTGCAGCTTCTACATCAGCACGTGCTGTTTCACCTTGCGTTTTTATATTATGGAGGTGGCTTTCCTTAAACCTCGTGAACCAACCTCTGCTAGCTTCAAATTTTTCTTCTGCAGCTTCCTCACCTCTCTCAGCCTTCAGAGAATTGAAGAGAGGTAGGGCCTTGCTCTGGATTAGGCTTTGGCTTAAGGGAATGTTGTGGCTGGTTTGATCTTCTATCCAGACCACTAAAATTTTCTCCATATCGGCAATAAGGCTGTTTCACTTTCTTATCATTAGCATGTTCACTGGAGTAGCACTTTTAATTTACTTCAAGAACTTTTCCTTTGCATTCACAACTTGGCTAACTGTTTGGCGCAAGAGGCCTAGCTTTCAGCCTGTCTCAGCTTTCAACATGCCTTCCTCCCTAAGCTTAAGCATTTCTAGCTTTTGATTTAAAGTGAGAGATGTGCAACTCTTCCTTTCACTTGAACACTTAGAAGCCACTGTAGGACTATTAATTGGCCTAATTTCAACACTGTTGTGTCTCAGGGAATAAGGCAGGCCCGAGGAGAGGGAGAGAGATGGGGGAACAGCCAGCTGGTGGAGCAGTCAAAACTCACACAACATTTATTAAGTTCGCTGTCTTATATGGGCGCAGTTCGTGGTGCCCCAAAACATAGTAACATCAAAGATCGCTGATCACGTATCACCATAACAGATATAATAATAATGAAAAAGTTTGAAATATTGCAAGAATTACCAAAATATGACACAGAGACATGAAGTGAGCACATGCTGTTGGAAAAATGGTGCTGATAGACTTGCTTGATGCAGGGTGCCACAAATCTTCAATTTGTAAAGACTGCAATATCTGTGAAGCACAATAAAGCAAAGCACAATAAAACGAGGTACACCTGTATCTAATAATATGTAGGCAATTCACTGAACCAAATGTTGGTTCTCCTTTAGGATACATTAAATTATTCTCAAGATACTATTAACTATACTGACAAGATCTCCACTGACTATAACCGAAGCCCTGAAGCATAGCTCACCTATGCTGTAGGCAGTTAAAGCTGAGGCATGAAGAATCCTATTCAAGATACCTAGCTTTTAGATAAATGTCTTTAGATTAGATGAACTTTGCTTATCACTTATTTAATGCTAGATCTTTCTCCGTCTCTTTTCTTAAAATTTTTTTTGTTTGACTCTGGTCTATCATATGGCTCAAATTTCTACTTTGTTCTTTTGTTTGTTTATTTATTTTTTTATCACTGACCTCCCATATATCAACGTATGGATTATGTATTTTTTCCTTCCATGTGCTGAATTCTAAAGGCTAATTCAGATACAAAACTTTAGGCTACATTCATAAGGGATTTCATAAAAAATGGTCTTTTTCATTCTAACATTATTTGAGTAACATTCATTCATTTATCGCAATTGAGGTCTAATAGGAGGAAAAGTTCTATTAATGCCACTATTTATTTATTTATTACAAAAAACTGTCAGGAAGTTAAGTATTCATCCAGTCAAGATGTTCTATACTTATTTGAGAAAGAAGATAATGTAAGTATATACCTACCTTCCCTAAGATAATGGGTTTGAGTTCAGTATGAGTAAAAAAAAAATTAGAGACAAAACATGAAGTCAACTAGAAGTTTTGTAAAAGCACTTTACTGATGATCACTTAAGTTTCCAAATAAGTTGCTAAAATATTTTCGTTGAAATCCAAGGTCACAAGAAAATAAAGTCAAATGGTCCATTTTATTATTTCACATCCGTTACAACCTCATGGGTAAATGGTAACCTCACTATGAAAACAGATTGATTAATTTTCCATATACTCCCACACTTTTATACCCTTTCATTGATCTTCACCTCATTTGTGTTCTTTTACCTTTCATGGATTGTTTACCACAGAAGATCTGAAGCACCTTTGCTAGTGATACTCCTTTCTGTAGACCCAAATCAGGGTATTATTACCACCATTTAATTCAATATCTAATGTGCAGAGAGAAGCCTAAACAGAAGAAGAATGAAATCTCAGCCCTTTTGAAATCACTGACAGAAATCCCATTTGTATTTATTTGGTGAGAACAGTAGCCCATCTGATTGTCCTAGAAGGCTTAGGTGAAGTCAGACTCTCTTACAATATTGGTTTGTCTGCCTTGTGTTGCTTAAATTTCTTTGCAAACATGCTGACCACCAGGGATATAGGGACACTGTTAATTTTTAGTAAGCATTTTACCTAATTCTGTAAATGCTAAGAAGCATTTATATTCATATATTCATATATTCATTAATAAAAATATTTTCATATTTATAAAAAAGCAATAGCCAAACACTGGGGGAAAATAGTAGACAGAATCTAGAGGTAGGACACAAGGCAAACTGGAGAAAGAGCATGTGGAAATGCAAATCGGGAAAAATATCCTTAATGTAGATAGTACTGCTTATAACTATATGACCTCAAGTCACCCTTATTAATAGTTTAGCATGAAATAATCATACCAACCTCTGCACAATGGATGAAAGAGCTCAGTCTAGCAAAAGGAACCATTAGCACAACAGGGAAAGGTGGATTACTACTATCAAGGCTGTCAACTACAAGCTTTTGGAACAATAAAGATTATATTCCCGTGTTCTCTATAAATTGTCTGGTGTATCACAGGAAGGTTTCTACTAGAGTTTCACCATATTGTAAAACCATATTAACAGAAACTTACTATAAAACTAATAGCTTTTAGATACTACTTTTAATGGAAAAACATGCAATAAATATTTAACCTACGAACTGTCAAATATCTTTGCAGGTAATCAGGTGATGGTTCTGTGTTTAAAATCAAAGATGTATTTTGTTTAAAGACATCCCATAGGTAGCATTTCAGATTCATTTATATTTTCTGTCAGTTTTTAAATATGTTGACTCATAACAACCCATTAATTGAGGAACTTGTTCGGGATTTGAAGCATACTATATCACAACTGACCTTGCCTGTACCAGTGGAAAATCAACATAGCACATGTGTGAGTTCAAAGTATTGACATTTACTCTGACATGTTAGCAGTGATGAGGAAAGCAGATGGAAAAACCATATTAGGTATCGATCCCTTTCTCATTCCTGAATACTCTTTAATTAGATTTAGATCATAAACAATACTACTGTATCTCATGGTTATATTCATTAAATGGTGGCCTGAACAATGTGTGTGTGTATTTTGAAGTATTAGTCAAACTGAGTGCTTGGAATTATATAGATTAGAAATATATGTTCCTGGTCATATTGCAAAGTTTCCTAAAAATACTTTTTTTAACAAAAAAGTAAAATGTACTTATGAATGCATTATAGGGAAATATGATAATCTCTCTTTTAAGGAAGGCAGGCAAGGAAACTCAAGCAAGAAGAAGGATACGTTTTAATGACTATGTTCCAAGCATGTAGACAGTGCAAACTAACAGAGGCAGCAATCAGTCAAGATTTCTGTTCTTTTGTCATGCCGTCACCTTCACTTTAACTACATCAGTATCTGCAAAGCTGTGACCAAGCAAAATGGTCCATGGGCAAGTATTCCTTCACAGAGCCAGTGTGAGTCCAGCAGAGCTTATCGCCTTAGGCCTATTGTCATACAGAGGTGGTTATGTGGCTCGCAGAACCAGCTCCCAGCTACGGTGAAGCATGTTGACATGCTCCTAGTCCCAGGCTCATATAGTTTGCCAGAGGGCCTGCAATGGCCCTGAGCAGAGACAGTTGAGTTGTTTGCATAATTCTCAATGCTTTGAATTAGGGAAGGGCTTATCAGCAAGAGATCTGTGTTGCATGAACCACATAAGGTGCTAAGCTGATTCCTTGCACCCAGGAGATCCTACCTATTATTAAGATATCTTTGATTCATGAGTAAGGTGCAGAGAGAGAGAGGGAGAGAGAAGAATTCCACACAGGGACAACTTACATTTGAAAGCAGTAATGTTATCCATACTTTTCCTTCTTAAGGATTATTAAACTTCTCTCTGTTTACATTGCAGATTAATGACTTCCAGAGAAGAGAAATCCTTTGATTAATGGGGATCTGACCATATTACCAGGCAATCTTTTTCTTTGAATTGGCTTTTTTCAGACTGCTGCAATCAGAAGGCGAGACAAAAGTCCATACACGAGAGAGTGACAGACGGTGCTGTAGGCAGACTCTGAAATGCTAAATAAACACAAGCAAGTTAGGTCAAGGGTCTGCCCTGTGAAAAACAGAAACCTAAGGTAGGTTAAGTCAGCTCCCTGAGCAACCTGTTGGAGCTGAGCCTGCTTTGCAACTTCTACCATTCTGTGAAAAGATACATATAAGTAAATAAGTCAGGTGATTTCTAGTATTTGCTTTCCTTTTGAAGAGCATTGATTGAATATGCTCCTGCCACATTTTCCAATATTTTCTACTAGGGCATCAGAAGTTGCTGGGATTTTTGTTTGTTTGTTTGTATTACCTCCACTGTGGTAGGATGGATCAGAAAGCCCAGTAGGCAGCACTTAAGCATTACAGAGATTTGTGCTCAAGGTCACCTAGTTAAAAAGCAAATTTCTGGAGATTTAGCAAATACAGATTTTCCCTTATAAAATAATACTCATTGATTCCTATCTAATCTACACAAAATCCAACCAACTTACCTGTGTCTTTCCCAAAGCAAGACAGAACAAAAAGTTTTGCAAAGGGGTTGGGAGCACAGGGGAAGAAGAAGGTGGGAGGGATATCCTCCAGCAATTTTTTGTTATGGACTTCACATGGAAGATGTTCCGCAATGGGCAGCAGTATAAAAACTTAAAATAAATACACTGGATAAGAAGATATGAATGGAATAGTCTAAATGAAGGTGCTAGTCTCCAGCTACCATGGGTAAATGAAAAATCATGGATTGCAGTTCCATATCAGTAAGAAGCTCTGATTGAAATCTACAGTCAAAGGATTTCTGATGTTCATGTCTCAGGTGCCTGAAGTTGGCTATATCAGGGAACAAGCACCCTTTCAAAGGCTCTTGCTTTTCCTTATTTATTGCAATCCAATTCCAATTTTGGTTTTCTGTTTAATGCAATGAAAGGAAAATTATCCTCGGAGACAGCAAAGAGTTGGGAAAAGGGAATTTTGCTCAGTCCAGAATAAGATTGTCAAGTAAGCAAAACTAGACTCTGCTGACTTCACTGATTTCTTGATTTCCTCCAGGACTCCAGCACCTTCAGTAAGAAATCATAGGATAATGTTTTACACTGATGTCTGCAGTTTGGTTAATAAATTATTTTTTTAAGTTGTTACTTAAGTGGCATTGAGGGTCAGTTGAGTTTCCTTTTGAACACGGTTGCTATTGAGTTGTACTGGATTATAGGCTAAATCCTCTGTATTGCAGTTAATGAAGAAAGCTGTGAGGGGAAGAAAAAAGAAAAAAAGAAAACACCCATCACTCACAGCAGGTAGAAGATCATGTGGTTTGTGCAGCTTCTTGAGTGAAATTGTTCGGTAGAGCCACTGGGGGAGAACAATCAGATTGTCTGAAAATACGCAAATGAAATGACTTCCCTGCTAGATATGCACTGCTGGATATGTGCAATGTTGCTGCTCTCTCTGCAGAGTACACCGCATGTCAATGATTTGATTTAGGGCATAAGGGGGCCATTAGTTCATTGAAATTATGCAGTAGAGTAAAGAAGCCCTAATTTCTTCCCACAGTTGTCCTTTTGTCTCCTCCCTGTGTGTTTTTCTGCTTTTTCTTGCTTCATACTCTCAAAGCGGTGCTGCATACCAATGAAACAACTCTTACAGCAGGACATACAAAATGCCAGTACTATTATTATGAATACCCGGGGCTCACGCACTCTGGCAGACGTTGTCCACATGTACAGAGAAAGATGTTTTCGCTGTGAAGAGTCTGCAGTCTATGAGTGTGTCTGGAGCATGGGAAGAAACTTAAACCTCATTAATAGTAACATAGCAGAGTTAATAGATAATAGATTTCATAGAGTTGATTAACATGCAAGATGAAAAGGTCAGGCTTCCCTGCAGCCTATGTACTATCCAACATCCCCACTAGGCCAGAACAGCCCCCACGTATGACCAGCTAAACATTTCTCCCACTGCCGTCTAAACTACATGGATTACGGCTGCTCTGAACGTGTTTATCCTTATTGCTGTCACAGCTCCTAACTGTAACAGGTGCATTGCCTATGAAATC
Organism: Dromaius novaehollandiae; assembly: GCF_036370855.1. Classification (NCBI taxonomy): domain Eukaryota; kingdom Metazoa; phylum Chordata; class Aves; order Casuariiformes; family Dromaiidae; genus Dromaius; species Dromaius novaehollandiae. The sequence goes on along the minus strand of NC_088098.1, from coordinate 15,464,473 downwards.
AAGGAAAGATGATGATACACTCAAATCAGACACAATGTCATTCCCCATTAATATGTGTAGAGAGAGAACCAAACATTTAAGATACAGTTACACCTTTCCCACATCCAGTTTACCCCACAGCCTCTCCATATTAATCAGCCATTCTTCCATAATTCCAACCAAAGAAGTCCTAATCAAGGACTTGAAATAGAAAGAGCAATGGTATTTCTGTTCCTATGATACATATCTAATCTCTTGTCACACTTTCAAGTAGCAGAGAGGTCAAGTTACATCATTACCTAACAGTATTTTGATGTTCTCAATTATAGCTCGGAGGTGAGGATTTCATTACTTGCACACTTTTAACTCACATATATTTAAGCCCTACTAATGGGATTATACAGCTGTGATGATTCATGACAGTAGGTATATTCTCCTGTAGATTTTTGCAGAACTTCCATTAGCATTAGAGGGAGTTACACACCAGAGGACCAAAGTCTATTAATATGAACAGCATCTTCCACAAACAGTCTTCTAAACAGCAATTTGGGTGTCCTAAAGCTCTCAAGTCATTCAAGAGAAATGACTCTGATGTCAACACTTGAGCAGCAGAGATTCATCCATTCCCCCATAAGCACGCACAAGAGATGCTCAAGCGAGGCCTTTTTTTGTTTTAGTTAGTGGAAATGTCTTCCATTCTCAAACCTATTAACTTGTAACAATAGAAATAATAGGAGCTGAGACAGGTGTAGAAAGTTTAATTCTCTTCTTGTGAGCTTCAAATTTAAAAAAGGAGTTCAAAAAAACCATGATAAAAAAGGGTATTAAAATTCATGAATGCCAGTATAATATAATTTTGATCTGCACAGTTTTTCAGGGATTGTTGTCAGTTTCTATTGCGCTGTTAGCCATCATTAATAGCAAATATGACAGATACACTAATGAAATCGATTTGGTCATGTTATCAATTTAATTCAAAAATGTAACCCCATTTTATTAGCATGTAAGTTATAAAGGCTTATAGGCTAATGTCATCTGTCACTGTAAGAGTTCTCTGCTGGAGTCCTTAATAAGTAAGTGTTGGTTTATTTTTATTTTATTCTTTACATTTTGAATTAATTACTTCAGTACAGTAGCAAGCACACTGTTTTAGCTCATGGTAGGACTGAAATATTGGTCTATGAAGTCTAGCAAAGGAAACCTTTCAGTGAAATAAATGTAGTAATACAATACAAGTTCCAAGGTTGCCTTGGAACCTGATATGTGCTATATAGATGAGCGATAAATTGCTGTGCAGTGTATATTCACTGCAGCTGACTCACTGCCTAAGGAACTGATACATTCCTAATGCCCTCAGAACTGGTGCACCTTGTTGAAAGGAAGTTTTTGAAAGTAAAATGAAAGCAGTGTAGCCCTCAAATATGTATCTTTCTCATTATTCATATTAGAAAGCTCTGCAATAAATTTCTGCTTTTAGATAGAAGTATTTTTTCCAAACTTCATCAGCTGATGAAGCGAGGCTATGGCTTTTATATTATAACTGTAAGAATAACAAAGCTAAGCATCATTACGGCAGGTATCACCAGGTGGCATCATTACACGCAGACTTCTGAATTCTTTTCTGAGTGAGCAAGTGTTTAACCTTGGGAAAACTGTCAGCTCTGAACAGCCATTGGCATAATCTTAGGAAACTGAACAAGAAGCAATAGTCATTTGTTGCTGTCCAATTTGGCTTCCAGTTCAAGTCAGTTCCTGAGGAAGAGCTGTTCTCAGAGAATCAGAAATTACTGTTGGACCAAAATGGTTGTCATACAAGCTGAAAGCCTTGTTTCCAAACCCAGGGCATCTTTACAAATATGTAGAGAGCAAACAAGTTTTATCTTGAATGTATCTAGAGTCCATATTCCTAATTCTTCTCCATGAGACTGCCAATGACAGAATGGTACAAGACTTCTAGAAAAGCCTATTTTTCTTTTTTGGGAAGAGGGGCACATTGAAAAATTCTTCTCTCCCATTCTCCTCAGAAAGGCACTCAACATACAGTAGCTTCAGATTATGCAGCCTATCCAAAATGACCTCAGAGTCACAGAGACATAGAGAAGTGTCCAGCTAGAGACAAGATCAGCAGCTGAGTTGTTAGGTTGCACTGCACTCTGCACTGCTAAAATCACACCAGCAGCCACATCAGGCAGAACACTCTTAAATGAATTCTCTTAGAACAGCTTGAAGACACTGCAGGGCAGACGCTGGGTGTGCTTGCACTGCCCAACAGGCTACAACCAGTCACCATCTGACACACTGCTGTGGCTCCCAGATAGGATGAAAATGAGATGAAGCTTGCTGCATGCATCAAAAAGCAGCCAGGCTGGCCAGTTCAGTTGCCTAAGAGGACTACAGTCATTATAATAAAAATACAAAGTGGCCTTGTAATGGAGCCACATACAAAATTTTCCTCAAGTAAGCAAAAAGCAAGGTCTTACAGAGCTTCCAGCTCATAGTATTCGATTTTGTTAGACGGTAAGGAAGAACCAGGTGTTTTTAAAGCAGACAAAACTATAACCTCATGGGTGTAATTAAAACAAAAAATATTTGAGAACAGTTCTTCCCCTCCCACTTTCTGTGTTTATTTTTCAATTTAGCATCTTTTCATGTCTTCCTGGTTGGCAAGAAACTCTGCAGAGACCCATGTGGATTCCCAGGAAGAATCTCCTTTGTACCACTTACAAGGTGTGGCCATTTGCTCTACTCAAGAACTGCCTCTTGACCCTAAAGCTACATGCTGCTTGTTTTTTCTGTCTTTCATACCATTTTGTGTTCCAAAACTGCTCTTTTCCTCCAAGACAGCATTTAAAAAGGAGTGAAGCACCCTGGCAAAGCAGACAAGCAGCCTTTCTCTCTTCCTTCTAGTATACATCCTGTATGCTAAACATTAGTAACATAACATAAGCAGAAATTAAACTGCTCAATCATTCCTCATAAGCTATAACTCTCAAGGTCTGCTCAGCAGTAAAGTGAGTGTTTTGGAACATAACTACCAAGATGTAGTCAATTTACGGGTAATCATCTTCCAAAAGAGTATCCTTTGGTTTTGGCAATGACCTAAAAATGGAGAGGACTCAGCCTATGCTTGGCTACTCAGATTCCATATCAGCTAAGATCTGTTACTAAGTGTTTTTGTATTAGTGGTTTAGCCTAACCTATTTGATCTTGTACAGCAATACATATGGCTGGTCACAATGAGAAGCTATTTAACTTGTCTGGATTTCTGCATGGCTCACCAATTGTGGGCATACAGAAGGGAACTAAAGATTTGCATCAGAATGACTTTGTGAGTCAACTTATTTCCAAGTCAGAAGTTTATGGGACAGTATTATTCAATGGAAATTTCACAGCATAGCATTTAAAGGGCAACATTTATGCATGCTCAAGAGAGGCTAGCTAGTATCTCCAAAATAGCAAATGACCTTGGCTGTTGTTTTAGGAGAAGGACAGAAAATAGGCATTCTTCTTCTGGTTCTGCTGAGCCAGAAGCTTAAAGACATGCTTGCAGTTATTCGTAACCCTCATAAACACTAGAAAAGCATCATTACAGCCTCATAGAAATCAATCGCATATAATATTATAGATTCTGAAAGCTGCTCTTTGGACTTGAAAACCTTGGACTGTGTGATGGTATTAACTTATTGAGGAGTAAATAATGAAGAAGTTTTGCAGTCACCTATGTACCAATGAGCTTCCAAATGATCTGATTGCTTCTTTAATAGATTAGCAATAAGTATTTCCCTTTTGCATCTTGTATCTCCAAAGATCAGCTCTGCCTGCAAATAGTGGAGATGGGCAGAACTTGGTTCTGTAGAGTTAGGTGTCTATATAGAAGCTTTTCCTGAAGGACTTATGGAGATATTTACCATCCTTAACAACAATCCCAGTGTTATGGCCCTTAAATAAAATTGATGCAGCACTATGTGGGCTAGCTACAAATGTTTTATTAAACATAATTATCTGAAAGTCCTGATAGCAAAGTCCTTCCTCTCAGTACTTCAGCAGTCTTTTATAGGTGTTACTTCTCTCGCTTTTCTGCTACCTGAAAACGTACCGGAAAGTATTGCATTCATTTTGGTTTACTCTTTTCCATCTACAAAACAACTGAATAAGAGAAACCAGAACTTCTAAAGTGAGAAAAATGTCCTTAAATGTTACACATATCACCTGTCCTTTGAGGTTTCTCTTGAATGGTTGGATGGAAAAGTGATTGATTGTTTGATTGGTGAGATCTAGGCTTCCACCTGCAAAGCTTCTAGCTTGAGGCCCTTAAATAGATTTTTTTTTCCTTTTGCAAGGTTCATTTGCTCTGAGGCAAAGCTTTCTTCTCTTCCCACATTTATTTCTGTTGTCCCTAGAGTCTTCATGCAGTGAGAAGTACCCAGGACATAGTAACTTCCAGCCTGTAGTCTCTCCGTTCCTCTTTCATAGGAGGGTAAAAGGACTCTGTAACAGAGTCCTTTAAATTCTAAAAATAGTAGATAGTAGGGTAGTTGGGGTAAATTCATAAAGGAATGAGGATCAACTAGCAACAAAATCCATAAACTGGTACAAAATAATTGTCAATGAGCTCATTGACATCTATTTTGGTAAGGGGTTGAAGGAGAGCCCGGTATGTCCTACCAGCTTTAAAACAAAATAAAACAAAACAAAACAAAAAACAAAAAAAATCATTATTTAACAGCACATGATTTAAGAGCATGTGATTGCACTGGATTGTAAGTGCTACTATGTATTGCAGATTCTCCTGTGATTATAATAGTTTGAATAATAAGAAGATAATGAGGAACCTAGGTGACATTTCTATTTATTGTGATTTTTCTCATTTTTGTGGGTATTGGTTCCCTGTGCAGAGTGGGGACATTTCCATTTACTCAGCTGGGATGCCTGTCCTTGCAGAACTCCTTTGACTTGCTTTGCATGGGATAGAAGTTACATTATCGCTGTCAGATTAGGCTCTTCAGCATTCTGGGAGGTAACAAATCTGTCTTTGGTGAAGAGCAAACCAAGTGTTACATGGGTTCACTGAGGAAGAATTGTGATTTGGTGCCAAATTCATACATAATTTTCTTTTAGCCTCCCCATACTTTTTTATTATTTGGTCATAGCATATCAATTAGGCTAATATGTAGTAAAGGTGCAGTCAGTCTATGTTGCATTTCTGCTCTGGAGGCTGCTTAAACACATTAGTGTAGAACTGAGTGGGGAGCATGGAGAGATCTGGTCCACATTTTTTTTCCACCTGTCCATGTGGATATGTTCTGCATGTAGAGGAGTAACTATATTACCCTCCATTTATATTAGTCATTGTGTTGGCCAGGCCCTGTTCACTATGTCTGGGCTGTGTAAGCTCCTAATTTTATGCTGTGATTTTGTACATTAACAACTGGCTCAAGCTGCTACTGCCAATCTTTTCTTAGCACCTTCACAACTCAGTAAGTCGTTTCAGACGACAGCTGACCTCAACATTTCCTATCATTACACTCTCTGCCTTAGGTGGCTGACATATCTTGTTATATGCCTATGTAAGGACTTGTATATACTATGACCGTCTGTCCCTCTCCTTGACTGTGTAGGAATACATATAGGCTTCTTCCCGTATAGCGAAGGAAGACATAGGCACTTGCTCATGACGACTCAGACCATAGTACGCGGTAGTGCTTTGGCTGCTTAGGTATTCCAGACTGCACTCGTTTACTTCTGCTTTTCTCCTATTTCTTAGTTGGTTTTTAATCACTGGTTTTAACCTTTTACCTATTAACTGTGGCTCTCAAATTTTACAGGGATTTATATCTCAGAAGAAGACTACTATATTTTCAGTTGCATTAAATACTTATTTTTGTAGTTAAAATATTCCATTTCTAATTTTAATCTTTTTTGTTCCCCTAACACTTATTAAAAACTTTTAAAAAATTCTGAAATGAAAAATCTTTAATTTCCCCTGGTCTTGCTTTCCTTTCATTTTCCTTCTTAATTTCCTTTCCTTATTCAAGCTTCCATTTGAAAGCAAACATAAATAGTGTTTTCTGTCCACCTCAGTTTCTGAACGTCAGAAAGCCTAAGAGCCATTGCTTCAATTTTTCATCATTCAAAATTTTTTTAGACAATAGAAATAAAAAATTACTTTGCCATAACTTCAGTAATTATATAAGGCAAAATAGATGTATAAAGACTCCAGCTTTCCAGGATGTAGGGCATACACAAAGCTGCAACTGGAAGAGGATCAGAAACAACTTTGCTTCATGTGTGGCTATTCCATATTTTGCTAGCAGGAGAATCCAACATTTTTAAACAGATTCCAATTAAGACATGACATACATCAGCCTGGAGGAACCACTCAGTTGAACTGTTTTGGAAGTTCCCATGTTCCATTGACACCAATTTTCTTTGAAGATGGTGGCATAAATAAAAAATCATCATTCATAAAATAACCCCTCCAAAAAAATGTACAAGTTACTTTTTCTCGTTGTATATGCATCACCTTTTCCAGGCCTTCAGGATTGTTGCCACAAAGGTGGCAAATCACTTTCGTTTTCGTTAGTCATTCACCTCAGAGAATCATTAACCAGCTCCAGCCACAAACTTACTTCCATTTCTGGTATAGCTGAGAAGTGTTTTCTGCAGATTTGAAGCAGGAAGAATAAAAGTAGCTGCAAATCACTTTTACTCTTAACCCATCTTGAAGTGATTTGAATAACAAGCTGGTCTCCAAACTGGAAAGCTATTCTAATTTACCTTGGCTGACAGTTGCTCTCACAAGCCTTTCCAATTGCTGCCTGTGCTCCTTGGGGCACCTTTGAAAGCTGAGTGATAGTAAGGGGCTTTTTTACCTTCCAAAGATTTCTCCACTAGAGGAAGTCTTCTCAGATTAAACCTTTTCCATTAAGGGTCGCTTTAGGAATCACAAACTGGGGCTATTTTCCAATAGTTCAAGCTGATTCTAACCCAATTTTCACTAGGCTCATTCCAAGCCAATTCCAAGTAGCTGTTATGCTACACCTTACTGATCCAATGTTTTGTCTGAAACAATTTTAAATCACAGAAGGTTAGGTGCCAACCTAACCTAATGGAAAACTAAATGGCATCCATTTTCCCGTATTCTCTCACTTCATCCCTTTAATGGGAGGTAACTGTTTTTGGATCAACACAATGCACTATGCAACATCCCTAGTCTACTCTTTCCTGGTCTTTGGTCATCATTTTTATATGTACCATTCTTAATATATATCATACAAGGAAGTTTAAAAAGAAATGCATTCTTTTGTATTGTTTATAGGGAACATTTTTGCATAGTACTATATGTAGGCTTATGTGAAAAAATTCAGTTCTGGTTTCTTCCCCTTGAATAAATATTCCAGTTCTTGTTTCCTTCTTGTATCCACATCCAGTGTTGGCTTGTCCTTTACTTTCCACTGGTTCAGGCAGTCAGAGCTGTGATTTTTCTTTTAACCAAACAATTTACCCCCTTTTATTTCAGCAGTACCTTATTGCCACCCATCTAGGTTCTTCAGCCACAGTGTTGAATTCTTTATTTTCTTCTGGAAACTCTAATTAGTAGTCAAGATAGTGATGAATAGGCCATATTAGATAGTAAGCATGTGGGTTAAAGATTTATACAACAGCATGTGGGTATAGTTCCAGTGAACAAGTGAATGATTGAGGACACTGCGTGCATAAAACCTGAGTTACTGCAGAGAAGAAATGAATTGTCTAGACAAAAAAAAAAAAAAAAAAAAAAAAAAAGCTAAAAACAAAATTATGAAATCAGAATGGCATGTCATATTGATTGCTATCCTCTGTTAATATTTGCTCCATTTGATATCCCCGATGCTTAAAGCACTAGTTACACCTGTCCTTGCCTGGGCTAGTAGAAAGCTATAAAGCAGCTTTTTTCACAGTTTGTTTAAAGGTTTACTGCATTTCTAGAGGTTGGTTTTTTTTAGTCTATTATGTCATTTTCTGTACTCTTATGTTCTCTATCAAGTGTGTTCTGAAAAAGTTACTTCTTCGCAAGCTGAGAAATGAAGGATATTTAATAGCATTCAAATAAGACATTCCCCTCTGTGTTTCAAATTTTGCTCTGGAAGAGGCATATAAAATACCTTCAGAAACAAACATTTTTTCTGTAACTTAGTTCTGTAAAATTAGAAGCTCACAATATTCTGAAAATGCATTGTTCCTGAGAGAGAAACATTTCACCACTGTTCTTAGGGTAGCAATTTACAGTGACAAAGGCAGCCAGCATATTTAGTTCATTTGAAACTGTACAGTTTGGGGAGGGGGAAAAGATTACAGAAAACATTTTAAGTTTCTTGAGGCTGCTGTTGTACACAGGGGACTCAGCAACTAGAATTTGTCTCTGAAGAATAACCCCAACCTTTTTGTCTTTGATATTTCCTGTCCAGAACAGACCATGGAAATAAACTCATGTCTATCTTTTGTTAAGCATTTGAAGAACACAAGGAACAAAGACATACGCTCGCATGTTCAAAAGTGCTTACGTATTATGACACAAAGATTTTAGATGTCCATTCATAGATCCTCTAGTGGGATCTGGTTTCCAGAGAATTAATGACTTTAATCTGGTCTAAACCAGACACACCAAAATGAGGCACCCAAAATCTGAAAAGGGAAGAGGATAATTTCAATTTCAAAACACCACCCCATCCTCAATTTCCAATTCCATTGGCTAAGTCTTCTTCCCCATGCCCCCACCTTAATTATCATCTGATGGTTCAGATGGTGATGTCAGGCTCAGGGAACAAAGCTCTCACTTATAAAAGGGTTTTCTTTATTTTTTATAATTTAGCCGAACCAACACAAAACTGAATACTGTAAAAGCAACAAAAATGATGTAACATCTTTAATTGTTCTGTGTTTACTAAATAAGGCTACTACACTCCCTTTAAAATAAATCAAAACAGAGAGTTGGTAGAGTGAGGGATCTGGCTCTTGAGGTCTACAAGTACAGTAAATGTATTTAACATCATTTATTGCATGACATTTAAACCTGACACTGGTCATTTATAGTGCAGTCAGTCCATAACACTTTTCAAGTGGCTGGGCTTTAATTTGCTACTTTGACACTGGTCAAAATCCTAAGCTTAAATAAGAATTTTGTATATATTTATTTTAGTTGAAGACAAAATCATCTGTAGTTCAGGTTTCCTGCCAACTCTGCATTAAATAAGCCTCAGTATTGGAACAGGCCTTAATTTTTTTTTTTAGTCAATTTTTCATTTTTGTACTTTCATCTATGGTCACTTGAACAATGTCTATATATTTTTCTTTAGTAGAATAGAACTAGCATAATACTAAAAGTTAATTGGAATATTAGGTAGTATACTTAAAACCAGAATACATTTGCCAGGAAGAAATTAAGCTCATTTGTTGATTGCATCATACCAGTATGTACCAAACTTACATACAGAAAGGTACAGTAAAAGGGAGCAAGGTTTAGTTTGTGTTTGTTTATCCTCATTTCCCCCCTCGTCTTTGCTATCTTTGCAAAATTTTCACTAATCAGTAATGCTGAAAGAGTGGGCTTTCTAACAGTGAGGTAAAACACTGAAAGGGGGATCAAGGAACAGGCTGCAAACTGACCCTTATACTGTATTATGTAAAAGTAGGCGGAGAGAAAGAGAAAGAAAGAGAGACAGAGACAGAGACAGAGAGAGAGAAAGAGGGAAAAAAACTTGCTATGAAGAGCAATGATTAAAATATTTTACACTCTATTTTTATCAGTACATAAAGACAAAAAATAAAAATAAAATAAAAATAAAAAAGGCCTTCCAACAGTGCAATGGTTGAATGCATTTATGTAATATAAACAACATTATTCTTTGCTTTTTCTACACAGTCCTCTCTGGTCATGCTTTACATCCAGAATGTCCCAATGGAAGAAAGCAAACGACACCAGTCACTTCAGAGACAACTGAAGTAATAAAACACAACTTAACTCTGAACCACTTGTCATGACCGTCAGAGTTATCACGTTAATTGTTAAATAGGATTTTCTACAAATATACAACATATAAAAACTGTTAAATATATAACTTTAGGCTTTTCAAAATACATTTAATGATCTCTTTCAAACAAGTGTTACTTTTGTTTTCTCTTTAATTTGCTTTCTGGTGCTAAATGGTGTATCAGATGAGACAGGCCACAGATGACCAAACATGCTCTTTGCAAAGACTGTATTATCCAACTTTAACTATCAAAAATGGAACTGTAGAAGAGGCATGTTTAACTGGTTAAAACTGAAAATGATTTTAGTATGAGAAAGTCAATCTAAGTACAGAGGAATAAAGGTGCTGTGTAGACAGTTTGTGTCCTTTTTGTCTCAGTTTTTCAAACATTGGTCGTTTTCTCTCGATGCTCCATTATGTTCTCTAGAATGCGGCATTTCAAGAGCAGGTCTCTGGGTTAGTTTTTACTGCAGCTTTCCAGAAAGAGTTCTGCTGGACAACAACATCTCAGCTTTGTGAAAGCCGGACTCGTGTCTCTTTGTGGAGACCCCCTACAATTTAACGACATCACTGTTAACAGTAAGATTGTGTCTACTTTAAAATAGATTTTGCTCTTTGGTCTATTGTATATACTGAAAGTATAAGAAAATAAAAGCAATTCAGACAGTTTAGGGCACAAGAAGAGTTTCTCTTTTGCACCTCAGTGTCCTCCCATAGGCAAAACAGTCTTCTCTAAGGCTGATTGGGATGATACTCTTCATTGTAGCAGACTCTTCAGATTAAAACAAGTAAGTAACATCAAGTCCAGCAGTGGTGTATAACGTAGATGAAACGTTAACCATGAATTTTTTTGTATTGCTAATGCCCAAGCGTATCTTTTATCTATATTCCTTAGTCCAGTGATCCTTAGTATGGCAGAACAAACTTTAGCTCATAATGTAGAGGAATTATGCTGTCTTTGATGAGATACAGAGAAACAGACAGTTGAGCTGATGACATATAACGGATGATGATCCACAGCAGTGAAACTTGACTAAGTTAAGTAGCTCACACAGAGCCTAAACCACTCCTACGAGGATTTTGTGTTGCTGCATTTGTCAGGAGACCTGTAAATCAATAAGAACAAATGAGTCAATGACTTAATTTACAACCCTCGTTATCTTAATTGTCCATTATTTTAAAATGTACTGTACTGAGATTTTTTTCAAGGAACCAGTTCATGAGTTCGAAGATATTTGCTTTTCACAGCAAATATTTTTCCTGAGAAACAACATACAACCAAACCTATATCTTGTATATATTATATGAAAATATCAAAAATTTAATCATGATTTATAATTAGTTATGAATATAAATGATAATTTACAACAGCTTAAATGCCTTCTACTCTCTGCTAAACTCCATGCACATTCTTTTTTTATAAAAATAATATCACAGAATGTTCTGTTACCTGCATTAGTTACATATAACTTTACCTAATATGCACTTGATCATGAAGAATAAGATGGCTCATATTTTTTAAATATAAGATATGATGAAAAATGGTCATGAAAGACATGATCATTTAATAAAAATGGCAGAATGTTTATACTGAAGGCTTTTCTGCCTTTAAGTTTCTAATGAGCGCTAGCATGCACTTGTTGCTCTGTAGACTAGTTTGATCAACGCTGCCCTCTAGTGATGCAACTACAAGTGCAAATTAATGAAAATAATGTAGATTAATAATCAATATAATCATAAAATTATTTCAATTACACAGCAGAAAAAAAACCCAAAAGAGTGAAACTGGAAATACGACTGCCCAATGAACTTGTTGAAAGTAAAATGGAATAGAAGCCATTAAAATAGAAAGGAAAAGAAAAATGTAGTGGTTTGAAAGAGAAACAACAGAATAAAAGTTTACACTATGAAGAAAACAAGAATACTGGAAGACAGCACAAACACAATGAGAAAGTAATGACTAGTTTATACAACAAGGGGCCAAGTAGTCATGCCCACCCAAAATACCAGTTTAGAAATGGTTTCTAAATTACACACATACTGTGCAACAAAAAATGTTTTGAGGCATATTAAACAAGCATAATTATTACAAAATGCTGTTTGAATGTTCAAATGCTGTTTTCTGCTTGGCATTATCCTATCCCCAAATAGTCAGAATTGTCATTACTGATGGAAATACCATGAATAACTCCAGAAAATACTGAACAGTGAATGTGAAAGAGAAAAACAAAATAGAAATTCCAATTCACTTCATTCAAGCCATGAATTCAATTTAGATTTTTTTTAACCTACTCCTCAGAGAGGTAAATGAAAGAAATACCTGCCTCCAAATCAATTTAGTGACAGCTTGAAACACATATATCTCTCTATATATAAATGTATGTAGAAAGATAGATAGATAGGTAGACAGATAGATAGATGAATATTTTCCATATAAGGCATAAAGCGTATGTCATAATTTTCTGCTGTTGTCCTCTCACCTTTTCCAGGAAAAAACACCCCAGAAATCTTGCAAACAGCCTTTCCTTTTCGGACTAGTGATCAGATCTCCAAACCACATGGCCTCAGACAGGCTGAAGGCAAAAAACCTGGATGATTATTGTGACATATTCCCCTTTTTAAAATATACATTCATCAAGAGAAATGTTTTTAAAGTTTTTTTCTGTTGTTTCCCCTTTACACTCTTTCCTGGGGTTTGCACTATGCCCCCTATTTTTCCTCCCATTAGAAAAGAACAAAATTTTTAAGGTAGTAATGTTTTTTTAGGCAGTGAAATACAAAGCAAAAGATTTATGATTTATTAGATCTGAAGGTAAACTACTATTGTGTGAAGAATTAGACTGACTTATCTCAATCTTTCCTGAATTAGGCTGGAATGGCCCAAAGCTAAAAGCAACAGCATAAACTGCTGATGGACTGTGTATTCATCATTTTCATAGTACGCTTCCATAGCATATTGGTCCCAGGATGGAGAGAGAATTCAGGTACAACCACATTCATTTGCAGATACCTGCTGCTTTGTCATTTCATGGATTTAAAAGCTTCCTTCCTGACTTCCTATCCCTGACTCCACTTTGCACATCCCTGCTGTGTGAATATGGTATCAACACTTTAAAAGTAGGAGAGAAGAAGAGAGGAGAGAATTACACATTTTAAAAATGCTGAGGCAGTATGGAGAGCAGGCTTGAAATAAAGTGATGACAGGCAGAGAAACAGGTTAGAGAATAGGAGGTGAATTTACAACTTTGGACAATGACGGGAGAAAATGGAATGAAAGAGAAGACAAAAGGTACAGGTTAGCAAGGGAAGTTTAAGCATCATTTATTAATGAAAGCATGAAAACGAGAAGTAAGACAGGTAATAGGAACAGCAGATAAAAAGGACAGAGAGGATGGGAGAGAGCATGAAGAGTCCAGAGGAGAGGAAGAGAATGCTCACCTACCTTCTCCTCTCCTGTTCTTCCCCTTTCATTCCTCATCACAGAAATAACCATTCCCCAGAAAAATAGATCAAGCAAGCTAAAAGAGGGATCTCAAAATTGACTGTAGAAATGACTTGCTTACTCTAATAGTTCAAACCATTAAAAGTACCATATCTCTGAGAGGCAAGTTTGAAGAAAAATGGTGCTCTTGAAGACTGTTTGGGAATAATTTCTAGAATATTAATTAGGTTGATAGAGATTTTAATGAAAACTTCAAATTAAACAACTACATACACAAAAGTGCTTAAAAACTTGGGAAAGGTGCCTTGGTATAGTTTTATTCCTTTATGCAGGAAATTTGGAGCAGCAGCATATTAAGGAGGGCCTGGGTACCAATCACCTAGTGCAAGGTTATCTTTTCTGTCCATCTCTACATAGGACTGCTGCCAATTTTAGGTATCACTGCACAAGATCCTGGTTGTCCTGAAGTCTCTTTGTCCCCAACTTGAGTGAAGTCAGAATTCTCCCCAGTTGTTCAGATAGTAGGTTTCTGAGTCCTTCTGAAAGAGCCAGCTGTTCTCACTTCAGCCACTGCACTGCAGTGGGCATAACCTCCCATTTCTGTTGCTTTCTCTGCATAATATAGTTTTTCTGAGTTGCTGCTGAGATCATCTTTGCTGCATGATATACTGGAAACACTCACACCAAATGCTTGGTATATCAATAAGTCAACTATTTACATAATTCGTCTCCCGGTAAACTCTCAAAGACCATCATCTGTTATCTCAATAGAAGGATGTTTTTCCTATCTCAAATGGTAACAACAATGTGAAATGGAAAAGTTCCCCCTCTGTATTTTTGCCCTCTTCTGACAATAGCCTTACTTTCCCATACCTGAGATTTCAAAAGCATCTTCTCCCCCTGTGGGAAAGTCACTTCAGCATTCCCAGTCACCACAGGTGTTGAAGAGCTGTGCAGTAGCTTATGGGCACTGCTCCGTCAAAGCACTCATCTCTGCCGCAAAAATGGCAAAAGGTGAGTGGCTGAGTGGGTTTGTCAAAAGCTTTTCACTACCACAATAGCATCCCCATATATGAACCTCACTGGTCTTTAAAATACCTTGCAGCTCCTATCTCATTGTTGGTAAAATATTAGAAAACCAATAAAATAGAAAGAAACTTGATATGTCAGACAAAACAGGAAAAAAACCCAAAACAATTATATGCTAATACTGTTCCTCTCTTTTGATACTACTTTTTGTAAGCTCTTCAATATATGCATCTACCCTTTCACTTGCCCCAGTTTTACTTCAGCATCTCTTAACAGATTAGGAAACTCATGTGCTGCAGCGTTGCAATCTTTGCCTTGTACATCTACAGTTATTCATTAATACAGTTGTGTGTGTACTACTGTACATGACAGAACAAAATCAGTTAACTGATTTTTAAAAGAAGTTCTGAAGCCAGGTGAGATCACAATAATTTAATGTTCTGTACAAACCTTTGGCCTCATCCAAGGCCACTACAGTTTATAGGAATTTTTCCATAACAACTTTTTAAATGTTATTTTAATAATTTATATTTTAAATGGAATCCACATAAGTACCAACAATTCCATGTCAAGCCTGGTAAAGCTTTAGCAGTTTCATCTGGTTTCCACTCTGCATTTTTAGAATAAAAATGAAAGTCAGGGTGAACCAAAGTTGTTATTTTGTACTACAGTAGCCAGGTGCTATGATATGAATGCCTGGTGGAGCTACCTTTGCACACTGGGATGACAACTCGAAACTGTCTATCATGTTTCCAGCACTGTTTCCTGGAAATTTTCTCAATGCCTCCAATGTAATTGGTCATTTTAGAAGTTTTAGTGTTGTCTAACAGCTGAACTACTTGTCTAAACTAAGTATTTTACACTTTCAACTACAGTTTTAAAAATGCCTCTGTGTATCTTAGGATTCTGTAGAGCACGCATCATTGTAAATGACTTTTGTTGTTTTTTCCATGCACTATTATATAAAAAAAACTAACATACCATACAAAAATAATTCACAAGGATGGATATAGGTTTGGCCAGTCTCTGTCTCAGAAAATCTATTCATAATGGAAACAGTTCCAAAGCTTTTAATAACTGACTGCAAGTCAAATAAACAGCATGCCTTTCCCCTCTGCTTCTGCAGCTGTCTGTTCTAGGTCCCTGAATAACTAACCATGTATAATGCAGAGAGAGAGCTATAAAAGCATTAAAACGCCCAAGGAAAACCTTACACAGTCTTGCAAGATACCTCATGCTTCATGGGAATAATAATGCAAATTTCTGGTGATGATCCTAACAGTAGCAAAGACCTGTTGCATTTCATGCGAACTCCCATTGTCCCCTGTGAAAATTTATTCTGTTTTCTTCCCTTCCCTCTCCTTTCTCCTTGCTGTTCATATATGCAAACTGAACCATTCAGTGTTCAAAAAAAGGCAAATTAATCTATTTTTAAAGTGACTGTGGCTATTAGGTATAAGAAAAAGAAGCATGAAAGTTATTTCCTTTAGAAATGCTATACTTATTCTGTGTCACTGAGATAGCCATGGGGCAGGATATCTTCAAGAGTTCAATGGATCACAATGCATATGGAACTAGGAATAATAAGACTGGTCAACTCTAATGACTGTGGTCGTGGATGAATAAAAAGCAGTCTAGCATCCTAGGTAGTGGATGGCATGCTTTCTATGCATATTGCAATCCGACAAAGTAGCATTCATGAGTTATAGATAGAAGAATACAGGTAATAGTGACCTTCTAAAAGAACATGCCTTTTCTTTAACACTTTGCTTTTTTTTTACTTCTACTATTCAAATCAGACACAGAAAGTAAAAAGCATTTATTAAATCTCTTCACAAGTAGGGATTTCTTTTTCCAACAACAATCATTTTAAGATCAATAATGTCTCTCGAACTAAAATAGAAAAGTGTTATTTTTCCTTAAATATCACTCCTAGATCTATATTCTCAGCTACCTCTTCACATCTACCAGGAATATCACGTTGATTATTAATTTCGTTTTCTGCAAAAATTGCATTTATCTTGTATTACCTTCTTCAATTTGTGAGAAGCTGGAATATGCTGGGTCAGATCATACACTCCTCCCGAATTACCCATTGCTTCATCTGTGATACCAGTGAAGGCAGTGGCACTGCTCTCATAACTGGTTAACCCTTACCATGAATAAAGATGGTAGAACCTGCTGTAGTAATACAGCTTAACTGACAAACCAGCTGAAACACATTCAGCTCTGGGGCACATATGAGACTCCCGTTTAAAAACCCAAGCTCAGGCATGCCTAGTAATGCTAGCTTGCTTTGAAGGATCTAAATACAGATAAAAGAAAGGCAAGAGAGGTGGCAAAAGATATACCCCAGCTGAAATACCTGTGCTTAGAATATTCAAAGACCTTGAGCGCACAGGTGATGCTGGGAGACTTCCTACTGGAATAGCATTTAGAAGTACTTTGGTTGACAAAACAGCCAGGTAGGGCTTGTTCTGTTCCTGTGAAAGTCTAAAGCTAACTCCTTGAAGCAACATGGAGGGAAAGAGGGAATGACAAACAGGATCATCCATCTTGTAAGGAGCAATGATGCAAAACAGGGAATTTTCATCTCTCTAATGCTCTGGGTAAAGAAACACACACTTAAAATAACCCTTGCTAATGGCTTTGATCAAGTCACTCAATTGTATCTGATTTCTTTTTGCTCTTTTAAAATGGTCAGAGGCGTGCACCTACATGAGGCTTAGCGGGAGGTAAAAGTAGGGAGGATTTGTAACTGACATAATATTATAAGCTTGAAAACTGACTACTTCTCTGCCTTGCTTTTACTCTTCAAATAAGAACAACTGCAATATTAACACGATTGAAAGTATATAAGAAGAGCCGGGGCTTTCCTCAGGGTAGTAGAAAAATAATCTGGAATTACCATTCCTGAGATTTTTTTTCTGAGGTAGGAGACAGGTTCAGACTAAAACACCACTGCATTGAGGAGCCTATTTTTATTAAAATGCAGTAACTTTATCTATACTGACCTTTGCATATCATACCTATATACCTATATATTGAGGGTGTACTGCTTATTGATTAACAAATCTTAACATAGAGATAACCTTAATCATTTTAAACATTCTTGCAAAAAATATGGCTTAAATATTGCTGGATGTTAATAAGAATCTACTAAAAGTAATGATCTTCCAGAAAATGAGGCTTGAATTGCCACTGTAGAAGGGCATCTCATGGACAGGGTGATGGGAGTTTTATCTGCAAAGTTTAAAAACAATCTTATCTATTTTAAAGTTTACTAAGGTACATAATGAATGAAAAAAATAGCAATCCACATCTGCCAGCAGCTCAAGTCTACAGACAAATCTAAACTGTTACTTTTTCATCTCTAATTAGAGAAGAGAATTGTTCAGGGGCATCTGTGAGTGACATCTGATTGACAGGCTGCTGGTCTGGAATAAGGTTGGCCTCTCTCACTCACAATAAAAATTGGAACAGTGATTTCCTAAGACTGATTGTGAAAACAGTTAAAGTTCAATGAATAATATATCAAAAAGGTAGTGTGCTTTTAGATGGAATACTTAGGATATTTCATCCATTAAAAGAGAGAATTCTGACTGATAAAGCAAGAGCTGTAAATAGGAAGCTCAACTGCTAGTGAAGGAATGGAATAGTCAGTGTTTACCAGTTATTATGTCTACTTTATGTAGTCCACCTGCCAATTTATTAGTTAAGAAAGCAGTCATGTGTCACATCATTCAAAAAAGCAATCTGGTACAGTCGATGACTTTCAACCAGCAATCTACAAATATGCTAGGTATGGGGAAAAAAAGCCCAGTATTTAAAATTACTCTACTTTGCCTTTGTCTATGGCTCGAGGAGAAAGTAGGAAGTGGATGATGGAGAGGAGTGAGAGGAGAGGAGAAAAGTATATGTGTGTTAGGTAAAGAAGAATGCAGGAAGATTTATATTCTTTCATAGCCCTGCTTAAAAACAAAGACAAGAACATACATTGTGTCCTTCTGCAGAAATAACATACAGTCTTCTATAGCAAAGACAGAAAAGTAAAGGCTGTTTTCAACAAACCTCAAACATACTTGGACACGAAGACAGCCCACCACTCATCTTGGTCCTCATGCCTACTGCGAAGCTGGATACATTTTGTAAAAGTAAAATTTTCTAAAACAGACTTGTCTTTATACAGTTCTCTAATACATGTAAAACTGCACAAGGATGTATCAGCACAGAAGAGTCCAGCTTTTTAAACACTGATTCTCCTCACTTTCAGTGCGAACAAAACTTTCCAGCCTAACAGATTATTGCATCCTTGTTGACAGGTTTATGAGACTAAGTTCCTGGCTTCAAAGACCCTTTGTAAAGTGTGAAAAATCTCTCCCTGACACACCCTACCACTGAAACAGTGAGGTTCTTCAGGAAAGTGAAATATTTCCATGCTTCCTTAAAAAGTTCATGTTCCTATCTTGCTTCAGATTAAAAAATAGTTTGTGCAGAGACCCTTCATTCTGCAATACGTGTTCTGAAAGGACAGTGGAAAATGTGGTGAAAGATAAAGTATTTTCTTCTAGAATATTTCGGGGGGCTAATTCTCAACAAGAGAGAGGAGAAGAGAAAGGAGCAGAGAATTTTGCATACAGAAATATATGTTCATCCTCTTTTTAATGACAATTTGTCCATACACTTTTGGGGACTATTTAGTCCTCTTGTACTTTCTTTCAGGAAGTGCTTTTTATATATTTTGTAAAACTTTTCATAATCTCTATTGTGTCCAATGTCCACCTTTTTATGTCTACACTTACTCTCTAGTTTTGAGTTTGGCATAACTATGAGGATGCAGGGAGGAAGGATGAGACAGGGCATTTAAGGATAAGGATCCAAAATTATTCAGCTGAAACATTTTTAATCTCTTAGTGACAAAGCAGACACCTAGATGCATTACGATTATAACAGTCTGATTAATAGTGCAGATACATTTAAACCTTACACAAACTGGGGATGTATACAATATAGCAGTTGAAAAACCAACCAATGCATCTCTGTCTATTAGAGGCAGAGAGCTCTGTACACTGTGCAGCATATTGGGTCTAAATTCTTTGGCAAGATCACCATTACCCTCTCCACCCTGTTTTTATGATATTTTGGCAAGCAGTGCTGTGGTGATCAGATTTCTGCAGCAGACCGAAAACAAACAACAAAAGAGGAAAAATAAACTGTGGCAAATGTCAAGGAATTTGCTATAATTTACAATGAATTTTACACTCACAAAAAACAACTAGCACAATACAACTCTTGGAGCTGAGGAGGGGAAGAGAATTCTATTTTCATGGAGCAGTACACAAAGATATTAGTTGTGGGGAGTCTTATCACCTTATCTAGTTTTGTGTGCTATCGGTAATGGTGGGATTAATGCCCTGCCCTGTAGCAATCTCCCTCAATCAGATTTTAGGGATTCCTAATCCAGTGTCTCTTCCAAGAGCCCTTCAGCTCCCCATTATTTCAATCTCCTTGGAGTGGATTCAGAGCTTTTGACACCTAAGTTTAGGTGTCTATATGTGGTGATTGTTTGTGATCTCAGTCAGACTCAACAGAATCTAGAGTTTTCAATTCAGCCTGAACACAGATGCATGGTGCATATGTGCCATGCACCAGAACCCCTGATCTCCAGATGCTGCTCCAAAAGTCCTTGTGTAGGTGCCCCTGAAGATGTCTTAGACTCGTGGAGCACCTCAGATAACTCTGCACACTTGACTTCAGGCAACTGAATCCTGCCCTTACTCTTCTTTCTCAAGTGGAAAAGAGCTCCAAGTAGCTCCCCCTTATGACTCAGTGAGTCCCAACTGTCCATAAATTACCTGCTAATCCCTATTGTAACTCCACATACACTACTGCCCAGGCCATTGTCTTCTGACTGAGCATTTCCTCAGGGGTGAATCACACAGGGGGCAGGAAAGAGGGATGAGGTAACAATCTTATGATTTGTCCTTGTGCCTAAGCAGCAAGCAATCATGGTTCTGTTAGCTAAAGCTACTAGACAGACCATGAAGCATTGTGTGGGTCCATCTTTAAGAGAGAAATGTCATTGCTGTGATCACAGAATCCCAGGATTTCAGGAGGATGGGATCCCAGATAAGCATTTTATTCCACAAAGCGCATTTCATTACAAGTGTTATGAGAGCTGCCAATTTGTTTCCTAGAAACATTTATCCAACCTTCATTATTTTTCAAGCTTGTTTTCACATTATAAGAATGACAAATAGTAACATCCAGCCTTGAGAATATTGCAAAAATGACAGAGCTATTTAAGAGACACTTCTAAATTAAGTCAGATTAAAATGCACTGCTTTCTGTTCCTTGCTTGTTCCAGTCGTAGGTGTAGAGTGGACCTCACTGGGTCATGAAACAGCTTCTTTGACAAAATGCAATGAACCTAAGAAGCAAACAAGTGTCAGGTGAAGACAGGAAACAAGATATGGTAATGATAATGTCATTAGTGAAACCTAGTGTGGTATATGCTCTCTGCTGTTTATCACAGTGCCGTTTCTGAGTTCATAATGAAATGCAACAAATCAGCTCCAAGAACCACTAATAGGAAACTTATCTTTTACTATAATATTCTATAGTCTAGGACTTTATTCTTTTCATTATGTTAAGACTTTTGCTGCTGAGACCTCATAGATTTCTTTTTCTCATCATAGATTTTTCTCAAATTTGAAAAAAATGCAAGAGATTTGAAAGACTTCAGTGCTGGCAATATGAAGTCCTTGGTTCCTTTGACATGTTTGGGTTTGTGAGGGGGAGGTTCTCAAGACAGAAGGAAGAGATATCACTGTGTTTTAGCAGTTACAAGAAAGTACATCAAAGTTAAGGGGATAGGTCCTAAAATATTAACTGTAGTCCAGATGGCTTGTGTGGGTGAAACTTGAGACCGTTTTATGAGAAATCACACAAAACTCAGATGCTATAGAAACAAGAGGCAAAACAGAAAAGAAAAGGAAAATGTATAACTGACTCTGCTAGACACGTTAGGCAACATTTCATAAATATCAGCTGGAAGAAGTCATGACCGATCTTTCCTTAGAGGCCAAGGATAAGGTGTTGTATAGGACAGGATTAATGTACAAATGACATCATTTGGTTTGAGTTCTTACTGTCAGGTGGAGACCTGTATATTCTCATCAGAATAAACCTTGGCTTAAGACATGAGTTTCTTGGAGATGTCAGTGTATCAGGGTCAATTAACAAAGAAGAGTTTGTAGTTGTCTGACACTATCCCTTTTCCCTAATTAAACAGAAATGGAAAAAAGGGGGATTTTTTTTTTAGTAGGGGAGAAAATCTGTTATGTGTAGGAGACAATGTGTGTGTGATTCTGTAAGATTCACAGGAAGCTCCCTGGAAATGACACGATAGGCAGCACTGTGCTATTAAAACACACTGTGCAAGGTACAGGCATAAAATTGCCCCAGCAGGTATATCTGCTGCAAGGCTCAGTGGAAACTCTCCTCTCTGCACAATGATTAACTCTGTGCATAATGGCTTTTATCACTGCTAGACTCAATACCTCCTGGTACAAGAACATTAGAAATAATCTTGAATAATTTTGCTTAGGAAAAAAATTCTATTTCAAAAAGTTAAACTTTCATTTCAAAATGAATCAATTACATTTTCATTTTGGATCCCAGGAGGAGTACAGTGTAACAAGATACACTATGAGAAATATATACTATTAATTCTGACATTTTTTGCTTAAATAATTAGCATTGCTTGTTAGTCAGGACTGACTGAGGTGTTTTCTGTGTCACAGTGTTATCTGCTTGTGCTGGATAAAACTATTTGATAATTCTATCTGAAAAATAAAAACCTGGACTCTAATTATCTCGTTGACCTGTGGGCATCTAAATGCTTAATTTTGTAGCTTGCTAGCTGTGGACACTTCTTCAGAAAAACACACAGTTTGAGTTGATAATATGGACAGTTTTAAAGCATACTGCAACTATGTGCACTTGTCTTAGCTGCCCCTTAAATTAGAATATATAAATCTTATCCAATGTTTAAAAAATGTTTAGCCTGACAGTCTTTTAGGAAAAAAAACAACAAAAAAACCCTATTGCTTTTATCATATAAATGTAATGACACCTTACTTTTTGGAAGGGGCTATGTCTCTCAATTGATGATGGAGAAGGTTAACAGCAACTAGCTGCTCAATTCATGTAACCGGTAACTACATTAAATAGAGCAATGAATCTGGATATCACTAATTATTGTTTTTATATTCAAAAATATATATTCCTTTTCTTTTTTAGTAAAAAAAAGAAAGATTGTGTGGTATGTTACTTCTAAGACAAGAGGATGTTTTCATCTTCCTTGAAAAATTTATTTCAAACTAAGGTATTAACAGGAAAACAGCCACTTATCTAATTAGTACATTCGATGCTCAGCTTCTTTTCATTCCTGTATAGAGAGTGGTCACTTTGATCTATATGTTTTAATCAGTGTTAAGTAGCACTAGGCCCTTGTAATTTAAAAATAAGACAATCACAAAATAAAATATATACCTAAAAATGGATTTGATCATTGATGATATATCTTATCACAACACATTAGTAGGAACAAAACACAACATAACTGCTACTAATATGCCATTAAAGAATATCATAAGAGTGAAAATGAAAAAATAATATGGTGAAACAATCAAAAGGCTCCTTTGGACTCCAAATGCCAAAAAAAGATGAAAATTCCAAGTTTTAAAAAATACGAATAATTATTACTTTGATTGTAGATTCAATATTTGGGTATGAGGAGTTCATAATTTTTCCTGATTCTTTTCCCTTTCCTTTTAAACTTTCAGACCTGGACACAATCTGACCAAAAGACAGAGGTGGGGGGATCCACTTTGTTATATATACTGTCTAGTCTTTAAACTTTGATAAACTATGCTTAACTAACCAGCGGTGCTTGCTGTTTATACACTTAAAAATGCAGACCAGCCTATCAATGGGTAATAGAACACATTTTCCTAATGATTTTCTTTTCTTACTCTATGTATCTGAACATTCCACCAACAAACTCTGTTCCTGGGAATCTTTTTTTTTTCTTTTTTTTTTTAAATATGGCACTGTGATAAGCCAGAACGCTGATCTCTGAAACTCTCTGGGCTGACTCCAGGTGCAAAAAAAATATACCAATATTTGCCAGAGGCCATATTTGTCAAAGATGACCATGCACCCATGGCCAAGCACATATAAACTGCAGTTGAGCACTTTGCATCAAAATTCTCAAACGGGGTGACTTGAAAAGGAACCTATCATTCCTAGCAATGGCAATGCTTTGCTCACTTATGAGATACACAGTTGTCTGATAGGCCAAAAACAGCACAAGCAACATTAAAATGTGGAAAAAAAATATGGATCATAACTAAACATAATTCAGCAGCTACAGATTTGGACCTGTATTAATGTCAACAAAGAGATAATAAAATTTGTTTTAAAGCCTCATACACAGTTTGATTGGAAACTAGTGCCAAGATTCATCAAAAGCTGTCAATTGCCATTTGCTGTGCTAATTTGGGACATTCATGTATTTAAATACAAGTACACCTTTTTGCTATTCTACTGTCCTGCAGATTCTTCTGAAACCATTAAAACTGGCTTATTTCCCAGACATTTCTGTAAAATATATTTTGCTCATGAAAATATAACATATAGGGTCCTAAAATGAAAAGTGTGGCAGGAAACTTTTGGCTGGCAAGTTCTTAAGTTTGTGGAAAGAAGTGTTTCAATCTCAAAATAAGGAAGATAAACTGAATCTCTGGCTAAGCCCTTAACATTTACAAAATTACAAATAATTGAGATAAATAGATGTTCCTTGGAGCTTTTGCCAAATAAATGTAATTATTTATTTGTTGATTAAATTTCTGCTATTTATCTATATTAAATATATTAAATATAGGTAAATTTACCTATATTAAATAGCTTTTATTTATGACTGATTGACTGTATGAACAAAAAACCATACAAACTGTAGCTCACACAATTCAATTCCTATCGAAATTTAGGCAAATGGTCTGTTGAACATCCAAAACATGGGCTAACAGCTAAATCTCACCTTCAACATAGTCAATAACTATCACCTATAAACTGAAAAGAAAGATATTCACTGAGATTCTGAAGAGGAAATAAGGTGTGCACTTTCATAACAGTATAAATCATGGAAAGAGATAAGGGGACTAAAGAGATATTTAGGTGCAGTATCTGGAAGCAGTATGGCTGTTAGCATAACTTAGAGATATTAACTTTTACTACAAGGTACAAAGAAGCACTTAGCTGAACTGTGTGGCTCTATGGGTTCTGCTTGGTACTTCTTTGGAGGATGTCTCACAGTGTAATGTCAACCTGGTACAGATCAAGTCTATTTTTAATTAGACGATGTATAAAGAAATACTCAAGTAGTTTTTTTGGGTTTTTTTTAAGAGAATATATAAACATTGTTAGTAAAAAGGACCTGAATCCAAATCTAACCTTCCAAGAGCACATCCTTTATGCTAGGTTAGAACATTATGTTCTCTCTCCTTCCTGTTATGTTCTTGACTGCTCACTGCTACATTCAAAACAAGAAAGGCTTAGTGTTTGCTCTCCCTTACTTTACTTCTAGACTAGGAACAAGGTAGATTTGAATCTCGTCTGCTGAAAAGAGAATTGAACACGTTTCTTACATTATCAGTAATTAATTTTAATTACTTCTAGCCACTAAGTCTATGGGTTCAAACACGGCACGCCATGTTTAGATGCCCTAGCATACTGAATGCTGGTAGACTTGAACAGACTCCAGACATCATGGATGAGTGACTACTTTTCCTCACTAGGAACTGCAGCTCCTAGTAGCTGAGCAGGGTGGCAGGTGGGAAAACTACCTCACACAGGAATAAATTGCAGCAGGCCATCACATCCTTAAAGAAGGAATCAATCTTTGACTGCCTTACATTTTCCATGTGGCAAAAGTCTATGTACAGGTAGAGAATACCTGACTTCTCATAAGTTGACTTTGTAGATGGTTGGACAGCACAAGACCCCAAGATTCCCAGAAATATGGGGCCCTAAGCAGTTAACCTGCAAAACATTTAGACTCCATAAATTTCCTGAGGGACTACATTCAGGTTTTGACTTTCAGTCCTTTGCAAAATTGTTACAAAAAAGGTGGGTGGCGCATCCTTGTCTGGCTTTGTTTTTTGAGGAAAGGACCTTTGGATTCAATGTCTTGTGTGGAACCCCAGAGTATCTATATGTACTGGATCAGCCCCTGTTCAGACCTAAATGAGGGAATACACATTTTGTGGGTCTCAAACACACTTTGCTGTGAGACAAGCACTGAATTGCTCAGCTTTGCTAAGGTAGCCACACTTCAGAGTATGTGCTATGCATGTAAGCAACTTTACAGGGAAAAACAAGTTGTTTATAAAACAAAGACCAAAGATAATAGACAGGGGTTTTATTAAACACAATCTTGAATGTTGGCCTCATCAATAAAAGAGTAAGAGTACATACACAAATATATTTCACTAAAGGATTCAAGGGAAGCATAGCTCTGTTCAAGCAAGCTTAAACCCTGTTTCCATTAATATTCATGTTTTAATTACTCCACCAAATCTATTAAAAGACCTTTAGAAGTCTTACTGTTAGAAAGCGCTCATGTCTGTATCAACCAACAGCTGTTGGTATTATGATATTATGAAAGAGAGGTCAGAGGGAATTAAGTTGAATGTGTTCTGGGCTCCAACAAGCCAAAATTGTTTTTGAAAGTCATTTCAAATGCTGTAGTGTGACAGAATATCTACTCAGTAAATATCACTGAGGTACCTCCAGGTATCTAAATAAGCTCTGAAAGGAATGATAACTATGGATTCACAAGAATCAAGATGTATATCTACTTTAGGAGCAAACAATGCTGACAGGTTTTGCATGTGATGGGGGAGCAGATATCCTACCACATGTCTCTTCTTCCTCACCAATCACCAGTCCCACCCTCCATGCTGTCTTTGAAGGATTTCTCTGCAAAAGATGTTTCTCACCAAGAATGTATTCAGAAAGAGACCTAATTTTCTTTCTGTAATGAAGTTAACTTGATTTGGAATTGCTGAAGCACAAGAAGAGTGGAAATCTGCAAAGCCATTTTGCAGATTTTTTTCATAGTAAAGCTACACTGTAGGCATTTAGGGCTGACTGGAATGCCTAAGGTCAGACTGGCTCTCAAAATCTTAACCAGATGTTCTCAAAAAGCTCTGCAAGATGTTCTGGAAGACTGAGATGGGAGGAAAAAGGTGACAGAAATATTCATGAACATATCATATAATTAATACATGAAAATATGAGGATTTATATATCAATGACTAGCTCTTGCAGAGCTAGAATTCTGGAATTTGATACTTTTGTATAATTTGAGTCAATGATCATAGAGTGGCAATAGGAATGGAAGGAAAAAGAGAAATAAATATGCCATTTCTATCAATGGTCACCAAAAAGGGCATGACATTCTAATAAGCTAAATAGGAAAATATGTTGTAGATGAAGCCAGACAATGGCAGCAAAATGGTTAGATATCCATACTCAGACATTAGTTATGAGTGCATTCAAGAATATTAAGAGAGATTTAAAAAGAGGGTGCACTGGAAATCATACTATTCAGTGCTTCAAAGATGGAACTGCAACTATGTTTTTTAATATGATGACAACAATGCTGGGAGGGGCAGAAAATATACTGGAAAATGAATGAAGTTCAGAATTGCTTTTTTTGGAGGTATGGACTGAAATTCCCTTGATCCACATGGATACTGTACAATAGTGATAAAGCACAGACTGAGGCAAAGTAAATAACTATGCAAGTATAAAATGAAAAACAACTGGCTATATAATCATTCTGTTGAAAGGATCTAGGGATTATTGCAATTTTCTTGCAAATTGTTTGGTACTCTGAAAATACTACCTCCTATTTCTGCCACACAATCAAGGAATAAACGGTATCAGTAGAGCATTCAGAATCTGCCTGCTTATGTATAAGGATCCTTCTTTAAACAGTACTTTAGTGATCACAGAGCATTTTCTAAATTTAAAATAATAAAGCTAAATCACATCTTAACTTTTAAAAGCTGGAACTCCTTAAAAGCAATTAAAGTTCATTGCAGGTGCCAATACTGATAGCCTAGTCTACTGAAATTCCTATTATCTGAAAAACTGTGTCTGCCAGAGAATAAAGTTGAGATTGTCCTCTGGGGAGAAAATGGTATCTATATTCACTAAAGGTTAAAACATCTCACATAACTTACTTGGATTTCAAGTATCTTTTAAATTTTATTTTGTTTCTGAGGTTTAAGTCTAAGTCATAGCCTCCAGTAAGTTGTAATAGCTGAGTTAAAGGCTACTGGAAGTAAAGTCTTCCACCCTGGTGAACCTTGAAGTAAATGAATTAGGGTTGCAACTTCCAATCTTACCTCACTACAGAACTCTGATATAGTAACAGACAAGAAGAACATCCTTCAAAATATTTTAATTATTTACAATTATTTAAATCATGCAATAAAAGAGCATATTCTGCAAATATAGTGTATATTCCAAATAGATAGCTTGAGTTTCCTCTGTTTGAAAAATATTACATAATGCTGAGGCATTCTGATTTTTCTTAAGAAATCCAGCTTACTTGATTGATGTATTCATTGTAAGTAATTTAAACAAATAAATGATACAATACATGAAATGTAACTAATACAGTAATTAATTCCACAAACAGTCCAAATGACAGAGGGGTCATTTTTGATGTTTGCTTTATAGCTATTTGTATTGAACAGCAGAAGGTGAAAAGCAAGTGAATTTATAAGACATACTCTGAGATTTGCATCTATGACCCACTAATGCACACTCTGTTTTTACTGCTGGTATGCTCTTAATATTTGATAGATATAATAATAATAATTTTTGTAGTATTTGTTCCATATTCCTTGTAGTAATGAAGAATAAATAATTCAAAACACAAGGGAAAGGGACTGTAAAAAGAGGTGCTAGCAACTTTTTATGGCAATCTTGTTCTGAATTTTAAACAAATTTAAAAATTACCCCAACATTTACTTCTTCTTGGACTGCATGTAGCATCTAAAATACCATCTAAAATAACTAAAATACTTGCAATGAGGTTTTTAAATTGCTCAAGATAGCACAGGATGTCTGCTACTTTCCTATGACACCCACAGGCTGTCTCACTGCTCAGCTCCAAATAGAGAGATAAATGGAGATTTTTCTTCACAATTTACCTGTAACAAACACAAAAATGGATGAGAAGAGTGGAGTCACAGCTCCATCTCCTCGACCATCAACCAACAACAGAGTATATTGCACAAAAGGAGATAAGGGTAGTTCCGTCCTATACAACTGGCTGAAGGAAACTACTGCCTATTTGTGGTGCATTACAGGGACACGGGAATGCCAGCGCCCCAGGAACCTGCATGTGGCACAGTGCTTCTTATAGCACCTCCCAGCTTAGTGCAGCTTCCCCTGCCACTGCAGGATACCTCAGAGCAGGACACAGTCAAAGCCCAATTTATTTCTAAAACTAATTTGGGATTCCATACAGCTTGTCAGCCTAATGTCCATGCAATGAATAAAAAAATCACATTCAATAGGATGAGAGGTGAGTGAGAGACAGCCTCTAACTGTGAAGAGCTTCCTCACTCCAGCCAGTGCTTCAGTACATATCAGCTTCACACCCTTGTTTTAACTGCAGGGAAGCCAATGGGAATTATATAACTCATTACGAAAAATTAAATGTATAAAAGCTACATGATTGACTGGCCTCTAAGACAGTTGAAAAAAAAGTTTGTAACTTAAAAATGTACAAAACAAAACAAAACTAAAAACTATTGTCCTGCCCCCAACCCCCTGCTTCCTAGTTTCAGAGTCATATCTATTCAATTATTTACCCCTTACAAAATAGGAAGGTGAAATTTAAGGCATTTCTGGTGTGGATGAGTAGCTACCAAGGGCAGCAGATGTACTAAAAACTTCTCTGTGGCTTTGAACAGTACTTCATCCATGGCAAGACTGCTTTTAACATTCATGCTGTATAAAAAGGTAAAATCCTGACTCTGGTAAGGTTTCATTTTGCTCGTGTGTCTTATTTTTAAAAAAGGAAAGTAAAAACATTCCAATTGCAGGCTTAGATCGTTAGTGAGAGCTGTGGTTATGCTGATAGCAGAGGCAAAGAACAGTCCTATGAATTATATTAAAAAATTACGTGACTGCTAGATATATGACCTAGCTGTTTAGTGGTAAAGGTTACATGCTGCTTGTTAGGAGATTGTTTATTTTCTCCTCTGAGACTTTGACTTACAAGTAATGCAGGTGTTTCACAGGCTCTTTTGAGGATAGGGGGATGTTCGGCAGAAACCAAAGCCCTCATAAGCAGCGTGTAGACTGCATTTCACGGAACCCCTTTCTGTCTTCCTCGAACACACTCCTAATGATTATCACCTGCTCACTGAAATGTAAGTGGAATAAAGGAAGGACAAAACAGGATGTGGGATGACAGGTAGTCCTGTACTTTATAACAGCTTTAAACTATTTTTTCTTGGGAGGTGAAATCTCACTACACAAATCAAGTTAAGGCATGGGTCTGTTAGCATGTGGGATCTTGGACTACGTACTAAAAAAGGAGACTTGCATAATGACAATATTAAGAAGCTTTAAATTCACTTCTAAGAATAAGCTCAGGAAAAGGAGAGCTCATCCCTCTACTGGCGTTATAACAAAAGTACTTGGTTCTGCTCAAACTAATGCTCCACTCGGCTTCTGAGTGGGCCTCCCTTCGGACCTTGGCCTCACTGCAGCGCCCTGCTGCTCAGGAAACAGGACTAACAGGCAAAGGAGACCCGCTGATCATTGGCATAGCCACGACCCAGCCGACTTACAGCTGATAAAAAAATAGCAACCGCGCCGTAAGTTGCAGGTAGAAGCAAACGAGGTGCCAAGACAGCACCCTGGGCAGACGTGGTTGTCCTCTGGTTTGTGTATCAGTAGGGTGTTACATGCTGTGTTTGCTGCAGTTTGCAGTTTTTGCTGCTTTTGCAGTTTCTGAAAGTTCGTTGACGCTGGCTTTGGCTGTATGTGTGTGGGGGAAAGCTCTGTACCAGCATCTCCTGGCATGCTCTAGCTTGCAGCATTCAGGCCCACACTGCCTTCTGCTAATGGAGGAGTATAAGAAATTTTGACATCACTAAAAATCATGACAGTGATCCATACAAATGTCTGTATCAGCAACACTCTTTAGCAGCCACAAACAATGGCTATGGTACCTTACATTACTAAAGTTGATTAAAAATTCAGGAAAAGTCTATCACAAAGTTTCCTTTGGACCCCACCTTCTCCCTGCCTTTACAGAAGCCTTTGACAAAAGACTTCAGTTTTATAAATCCTGTTTTCCAAATGTTCTCTTTATACAGTGTCTCTTCCAACCTTTTGTATTGTTTGAACTTCAGTCTCTATCTTAGACAAATATCATCTCCGCTCCTTCTTATTTTTTCTGGCAGTCTCAGAAAATTGCTATGGGTTTATATGCAGAGAAAGTGGATGGCTCTCATTCCTAGCAACGGTATCACTAGGACCTGGTTCAGGCACTTTGCAGGGGCAACACTCAGGAAGTTTATAGCCTATTTCAATTGCACTATGTATTCTTGACCTAAACAGAGAACTTCAGTTTCCATTCAAAAGGCATAATTTTTAAACTTTCTAAAATATTGGGACTATATAGACACATAAAATATTCAGGTTTGAATGAAAAAAAAATCCTTTAATTGAACCCTTTGTCTGGAGTGCCTGATATGTTCATAAAACATTAAAAATTATAAAAATACCTAAAATAGCTATCCTCACAAATCTAAACAACATTAGCATACAATTGATTATTTTCTGCATATCAGTCGATTTCATCTTTTTTCATCCCTTCTGTCTCATGCTTTGTCACACAAATGGAACAGTGAGATAAATCAACCATTTATTTGCTTTATTGCATAAATCTCACAGCAATAAAATGGAATTGATCACATAAAGAAGTTTAAGATGGGTTTCAGTGAATTCTTGAGATGCTGTAAATTAATCATGCAGGCTGATATTATACTTCCTCAAGGGAAGTATATTTTCATAGCTCTTTTCCCAACATTTTCCTCCTTTAATATATTTCTAAATGTTGTCACCATTATTATTTTTTTCTAAGCTTATTACACCATTAATTTTCCCTATTGTTGTGTATTGCAAAACAAATCAAGAAAAGCTCTTCGTTACTTAGAAAAATATACAACAAAATTACTACGAAATTCAAAATAAAGGTATGACTATATCTTCAGCAACAATTGATGCATTCCCAATCTTTGTTTAAATCAAAATAGATGATACTGTAAGAGGATCCATAAAAATGGAAATCTATACTGGATGCAGCATGTAATGCGACTCTGAGATAAGGTTTCAGGGAATGAAATTTGGGATAGTCAACTTGTCCTTTGTTTCTCATTGATGCTGTCCATAATATAATATTTTAAATCATTAAAAATGCATTTTATTCATTTCAAAGCTGCTTAATTTATAACACTATAAAGTATAGTCTAATTCCTTTTGGGAAAGATTAATTATATATATATATATAAATATAGATAGATAGATAGATAATAGCTATATATAGATATATTAATTTTTATGTGCACAGATGTAATTTAAAACAGGATTGCTACTAACTCATGAATAGATACTGATGAATATTGTTAGTACAAGTTCCTCTTCACTATCCTGTCTCTTTTTTTCAAAGACCCAAAACAAATGGAAAAGTGCAGTCTTTGCTTGCTCATTAGCTCCTCTACTAAACCTGCCTTGTATCTATCAATTTGTGCAAATCATGGCAATGCTGTTCTATGATTTTGTTAGCACTCTCCAATAAATTAGAACAAAATCAGGAACAGTTCATACCGTCCTCCACAGTGTGAATGAACAGTAACAATAGTAGAGATTTAGGTTAAACCACTGCCATGAAGATGGAAGCACCTCCTCCTATCTCCAGTGCTAAACAACCTATCAAACTTGAGCAGTTTATGGTAGAAATACAGGTTTAAAAAACTGAAACCAGTGACTGACCAGATAATACTCATTCTTTTTATAATCCAATGATAGCTGATGGTTTTAGTTTGCTCTAATGCTATGACTTTTAAAGTGACAAAAAAAAAAAAAGTCACATCTGCATGGTTCTTAACCTTTAACCCTTTTTCTTTTGAACCTGGTATGCTTTTATTATTACTGTTGTTACTTTCCTTTCTTCTGGAGGCTGATTCACCATAAAGTGGTTTATATGGATGGAAACAATGTATATTTTGGCACATAACAAGCCCAGCAAATTTTATATCTGATTTAGAGTACAAAGTCAGGGTCATTTCTGTACAGCTATATGGATAGGGTGAAACCTAAATACTTCTAGAACACAGATTGTTAACAGCATGGGAAAAAATGACTAACTTTGCTATATAGGGTAAATGTTGTCAGTACTACACAAATAGTGGGATTTGTATGTGATCCTGTAGTAAAAAATAAAAATAAAAAAAAAAGTGTTTCCATCATATAACTTGGCTCACTGTTATTGAAAGTAAATCCTGTCAGATTAAGGATATGATAAATGTTTTTGGCAGCATTTTGCCTTGTTACCATAATTTGAAGGGATTGACATGTCATCTTTTCTTTAGACAAAAGAAAGTGCATGTAAAAGCAAGCAAAGCAATGTAATGGAATAGCTGATTTCAATAGTAAAGCTAGTGCAAATTTAATAACTCTTTTACTTTGATTACTAGATTTTCCAGATATAGAAGTAAGGGTGTATTTTCATTAAATAGTATTCCAGCACAGCTGCAGAGCTCACTCTTCCCCTTCCTTCTTTCAACATATGCAGATACTTCTTCATTTGTTTTAAATTCAAGTATGCTGCAATCAAAGAATGGAGTAGCCTACTGATCTGATGGAAAATTAATACATTTTAAAAAAAGGGGAAAAAAACACTTTTCTGACAGATCAGTGATCTAAAATGATTTATGCACAGAACTGTGTAAGAGAGGGACTTGAACTTCCAGCCAGCTCTAGAAAAACCTCCTTTTTAAGAGGTAATGCACAGCTATACTGGATTGGATGTAATCTGAATGTATGTCCTGAGAAAAATAAATACGAGGAAAATGAATGGGACATGTAATACACTAGAAAAACACAGCACTTAGAAGTTGCTTATTCTGCAGTGTTTGCATAAGCAAAATAATGACTGCTTTCTACAGAGACTTTGTACGCACAGGACTCAAAGTAGACCATTTCACCAGAACCATGGGCTTCCTATCTTGGAATTGGCCTTTCTAAGAACCATAAGCTTCAGCAGAAGGTTAACAGATTTAAGACAATTGTCACAAACAATTTCAAGCAATGCCATTTTCATGAGGACTGGGTTTCCAGTCTTTCCAGGAACCAACCAGCTATTTGCAGATTATTATATATTTCACAATAGTATCATTCATTAACTAAAATTAACTTTGAAAATGTTACATACCAGATGCTGGTTAAATGTTATAGTGGTCTTGTTAACTTTCACTTATCTCCTTTCCATTTTCTATTTATCTCATATATCTCTTCCCTCGTTTCACACATTTAGACTGGAAAGTTTTGGGGACATATATGTACAATAGCATAGTGGTTGCTGATCCCTAGCTAGGAATTCCAGATGCTGCTACAATGTAAATATTAATAGAAAAAACAATAGCTGATATCAAGGTTCAAAAAGCTAATTCGTAATTTTAAATAAGATTCAGAAGTCATCCAACATTCATGAAACACGCTTCAAATGCAGGTTAATGATGAAGAGAAGTAATAGTCTTCAGTCCTTTTCATTTAACAAGCTAACAATTTTTCATTTTCTTTACCAATACCGAGAACATTTTGATTTATAGTGGATAAAACAGGATAAAATGTTTATAACTCAAGCTGGACAATCTTTCTTCAGAGACATACTAAGCATACCCAGCTCCTTGCTAAAGAACTTTGAATTTATGGTCTTATCAGAGGTCAAGCCTGTCAGCTTTTGTTGCAATGGCTCAACCTGCACTGCTCTGTCCACAGCACCTGGGATGAAAGGATTAGCGAATCACCTCTTTCCACTGTGTGGATCAATAGAGAAAACACTCCCAAAGATGCCTCTGAAGTTCCCCTGAATTATGATTAATGAGTGCATTATGGTTTCCTGTTGATTCCTCAGATCCCTTACTGAAGTCTGAGCCAAAAAAAAGTTACTCTATGTTTTCTTTGCTCTCAGGAAGCCCAATTTCCAAGTTTTCTGATGGCTGCTACAGTTTTCTTCTTCATGAACAAAATACTCCACCCTAAAGAATTCAATCTGTTTACATGATCAGGATTTCAGAATAAACACACCAGCTGAATACAGGCAACAAAAAGCAAGGGAACATGGTTGATCAAGCATGAAAATGCGCAATTCTTCCCTCATTTCACAGAATTGTAACATTACCTCTCAGTCCAAAAGAGGAATTCCTATTGAAAATAACTTTTGTTATCACAAAGCAATATAATCAAGAATACATCGTACAGCCTTCAGTGGACCTTATTACTACTGAAGAACAGAAATTAACATTTTTGTGAACCACCAGTATGAATGACCATGTTCATGCTTCCTTTGATTTTCCTGGCAAGACGAACTTGGCAGCATCAAACCTAAGGTACTAGAACAATGCTTTTAAATCTATATAACCAGGTCACTATTCATACCTGCTACCATTTGGGCAGTAGTATATGTACAAATAGCAATCAGTCACATTAGCTGAGGGTAGTAATCTTTGGCTATTTATTGAAATATTTTACTGACACCTTTTTCAAAATATGCAAACTGTCTACAAAAGAAGCTTCAAACTAGAAGCTGTGCTGCAGAAATTGACTCACAGAGTCGAATTACTATATAGCTGTTTTCTTCTGAATTCAAGATCAACTATGTCTTCCTCATACGACACAAAGCATTGTTCTTTCACAAAGACACTGTTTTCAATCCAATAGCTGCTTCAGGCTGTATAATTTTAGAAACCATGCTATGGGGCAAGATAGGATAACCTCTTCTGGAAAGGTACATACCTTACACTAATGCAACACATAAAGACACCAAAGAAAATAACTGAAGGGCATTTGTGTTGACAATGATTTAAGTAATCTAATCTTGTTGATCCACCAAAACTGCAAAATCCTGAGGTTCTTTTGTTCCCTGTCAGATGTTTTGTTTTTAAATGCTGTGACAATGCTGAAGCCTCTATTCTTTCAGAAGTCAGCAGTTACAACAGGCTACATACTGTTGTATTGAAGTGACTAAAGCATGGCCAAACATTATATTTGCCATCATATTTCTGCATTTTCTTTTTCTCTTCTGGCCCATCATTGGGACAATGTGTCCTTGTTGTTTTCAGAAAATATTCCTTTCCAAATCACCCCTCAAACAGAACAAGCTGGCAAGAAGACTGAAAGGCACATGCAACAAGTCATGATAGGCTGTAACGAGTGCTGTGGGTGTTAGCAATTACAATGGTATTCCAACTCAATGATACTTTTCAACATGATATTTGTACACATGGTGACTTGCAGTCTATACTGTATATCGTAAATAAGGATTTTCTGTAAGGTAAATCTAGGCATACGGACCACTAAGGTCTACTATTACTTTATTTGCAGGTGGCTGGTATGATTCATTTCCTGCATCATTTCCCTACTTTTTTCCTGCATTACACTCTGACAGCATTTTCAGGCTGAGGTGATATACTGATTCTAATGGATTATATATATCTACTGTATACAGCATGCTACATGCCAACAGTGGCCTTAAGGTTTCTTATGGCAATTTTAAAAGGACATACACAGGACTTAACATGTGTATCTACATTTAGCATTTTAAGTGCTACCAAAGTAATGTTTTTACCCTAGTGTCAAGCATTTTCAATACCCCTGCATCCTACTAATTTGAGAGAAACATTTTATTAAGTTATGTGCACACACAGTGCAGAGTAGAATCATATTAGAAAGCACAGAAGTACTGCCTTCCAAACGTCCCATAACTAACACAAAAAGACCTTCTCCACTCTGATATTATGAAAGACGCTCACGTACTGCTGAGAGCACCCATGGGTTGTAAGTGCCATGACCGGCCTCACCTGGGCCACCCTAACACGCATCCTCAGCTCGTGGCCAGGAAGCCCATTTCAGACGAGGCCTGGGCCTTACCTGATCCACACTGTTGCATGGCCTGTATCTAGCCCTGGCTTCTGCTGATTCTGACTTGCAGACTGTAGTTTCTGGACTGGCCTTGGATTAGACTCATCACCTTGCATTTGGCTGGTTATCACTGACCTGTCACCAGAACCTGTTACTGCTGACAACCCCCCTCTGCTAGGATGGTGCCTATTGGTGAGGACACAGCCTGTGCTGGTGTCACCCTTGGCTCCCAGATCCCTTTCCCTCATAGAACACCTTCCTCTTGATAGTCCTTGAAGGCTCAGGCCTTCCTGAGCTCTGATCTGAGCAGCATGGGGCCTGCTCCCATAGCTAGGTGCCATGTGACCTGGCCCTCTGGCTGCACAGGGGCTGCCCCCATGGCTGCCCACCACCAGGTCCCAAGCTGACCATGGAGACCAGGTGGGAGGAACAAGCTCTCATGGTCCACTACAGAGTAGGTCTGACTGAGGTTCTCAGAGATGGGATGGCTGGAGCAGACCTCTCTGCCCCTGGGGCAGTCATCATCCGGGCTATCCCTCTGGACGGTGTGCCAGAGAGAGCATATGCCAGCCCTGTGGGGCCTCTGCCACGTTTTGCTCCACCTCCCTCACCACCTCCAGAGGTGAAGCCCACAGAGGTTGGCACCACCCAATCTCAGTCCTCATGCTGAGTGAGAACGCAGGCAGAGGGAAGGGACATGATCTTGTTGTGGTGAAAATGGCCATCTTGTTGCCACTTGCCCCAACAACCCCCTGCCCTGACTGCTGCGAAGGGAGTGTGGCTGGAGGCTCACAGAGCAGAGCCACCCTACATACCACCCTCTCGTGTGGGTGCATCAGCCAGACCACTGCTCTGGTGGACACAGTTTTGTGGCTTCTGAGTTTGCCTGGAGTACCCACATCCCGCTACAGTTTTGATCCATGACTGCTACAAATGGGAGCATCACCCAAAGGGTCCCTTGACCCATGAGACCATTCTTCTTCAAGTACCCATGGCACCCAGGCACTCACACTGTCCCTCCATATCTTACATACACCTCTTTCCTGTCATCTTTGGGCTTCCTGGTTGTGACTGTACAACCCTACCATTGACAGGCAGCTGGGATCTTTGTGCTTCCCCCTAGGAAAGGGGTACCCAGAGCATGAAGACAAGAGCCTGCCCTGGGATCCTTTGGGGGCTGTTTTCCCTACCACAGTGCCCTATATGGTTTTGTCCAGAGATTCCTCAGTTTCTGGCTCAAGGCCATATAAGCAGCTCTCTGGCTGCACAACTACCATGGCCTTGATTGCTGTTAAAAGTCCTACAAGGGACTCACCAGAGGAATGCAGTCAAGGAACTAACCACACAATAACCACACCAAACATGATGGCCAGGTACCAAGAGAAGACCATTGCCATGCTCTCAGTACAGCCTGAGCCCTGAAATCTCTGCACCATCACAGTTCTACCCAGTCCCGGAGCTCTGAGTTGCCCAGGACCATACCTCTGGACCATACCTCTGCCTCAGCCAACGTCCTCACCTTTTGACAACATTCCCAGAGGAATTCAGTGACTTTTATTCCCCCTTCCCCTCAAGGACATCAACAAAGTCACTGCCCAGCTGATCTGAACTCAGAAGAGGAAGTGCCTTTTGGTGTACCTATGCCTTGCTACATTCTGAAATAGCAGCCCTTGAGGAGTACTTCAAGATCAACCTGGTGTATATGCTCATCCACTCCTCCATCTCCTCTGCTAGGACCCCCATGTTTTTTGTTACAAAGAAGTATGGGGGTCTCTGCCCCTGAGTGGATTACAGGTGGCTGAAAGACATCACAGTGAAGAAATGCCACCACCATGACCCCCCGCCTCTCATCTTGTCGCTTTTTGAACATCTGCAGTGGGCTCACCAGTTCACCAAGCTGGTGAGGGCCTAAAATTTGCACTCAGTTTAGCTGGGTAACAAGTAGACAACTGCTTTCCGCACCAAATACAGCCACTACTGCTATCTTGTGAGGCCATTCAGTCTCTACAATGCTTTAAGCACCTTCCAGTATTCTGTAAATGATGTCATGAGGGACTTGCTTGATAACAACGTCATGGCGTACCTGGATGGAATCTTGGTTTTCTCCACCACTCGAGAGGTGCACATAGACCACGTCCAGAATGTTTTGAATTGCTTGTAGCAACACTGGCTCTAATGAAAACTCAAGAAATGTTTCTTCCACCAGTAAAGGGTGGAGTTCATGGGGTAATGGTGGGCATCAATGACTTGCAAATAAACCCCAAGGCAGTGAAGCCATAACAAGCTGGCAGCACCCTTCCAGAATGTGTGGAGGAATGCAGTCATTCTCAGGCTTCACAAACCTCTATTGATGGTTCACGGAGTGGATTTCTGGTATTGTCACTACCATAATGGCACTCTCCCAGATGGGGACTTGATTTTCGTGGATGCCTGAAGCACAAACAGATTTTGAGAAGATGAAATGGATATTCACCATGGCTGTTATCCCAATCCACCCAGACCTAACTGGCCTTTCACTGTAAAAACAGATGCCTCAAACTGAGCCATAGGGTCAGACCTAAGCGGGAACTCCAGGCTATGCTCTTTTCCCTTGGTAGGTTACACCACTGAGAGGAATTGCAGCTGGCACAATGAGCACCTGACAAGCAAAGCTGCCTTTGAGAAGTGCTGGCGCACCTGCGAGGGAGCAGAAGGACTGAGTTGTGCTGACCAACCACCACCACAACCTGGAATATTATTGATGGATGAAGTGACCCTCTCCCAACTATGCTGCTGGGTCATCTTCTTTTTGTGCTTCCTTTTCACTTTCACTTGCCATCTGGGGAAGCAGAATTTCAAGGCAGATGCTCGTCACAGAAGGAGGACCCAGATTTGGATGCACCCTGTCCTTTTTTCTCTGAGCCACTTCACTGCAGCCATGGCAGAGGATGAGGTCATGGCAGAAGTTCACCAGGTCACTGCAAATGACCTGCTCCTGCCCCAGCACTGTGCTGGCACAGCTTCCCCCTGCCCGTGAGAACAGGATGGCTTGCAACAGCCATCAGCTAAGATTCTGCAGGGAATTCTGCAAACACAGGTCCTTCACTGATGCTATGACCTACTTGAAGTTGGACATGAACTGCTAGAAGATGCAGCACCTGATTATCCAGGCCTGCTAGTCCATGGTATGGGGAGGTGTGGCTGATTATATTTGGGCCTGTAACATCTGTAATTGCACCAAAAGGCCTCTTCAAAGACCACAGGATCTCTTATAGCCACAGTAAAAAAGGGGTACTGCAGTGTCTTAGTGGTATTGCAAGAGCTCTCTTTCTAAATAAGCTGCAGATCTAGACATCTGTGTTGTTCGTGCAGCTCTCATTGGAGGAAATGGGTACGAAAGATGTCTCAACACTTCCAGCTCTGTCTCTCTCCCACTTGATCATGGATGCAGAGGACCTTTCACTTTCATGCTGGGTACTGGGCTAGAAAATGGAGGCACTGCCATTTGCATTGGCCCTTTGGGTAAAGCGCTTTTATACTGAGAAAGGACAGCTGCCGCAGAGTCTTTTAAAGCCTGAGATTTCCTCCAGCTGTGTTGGTCCCTGGTCACAGATCTCATTCTTGTTTTTATCACAACAGGCTTAATTTTTGAAATTTTATTTTCTCTTACCATTATTTCAGTGCACATTAGGTAAGCATAAAGGAAGAGATGTCAAAATGTCTACTGCACAAATGCTTGACACACACACTCTGCTGAACAGTTTCTTCTCCCCCTTACCTGTGACATACCCTGTTTAAAACAAAATTTAAAACAGTATTTTATTTCCATAATCTCTCTATATATATCTACAAAAGCATGACT
The DNA here is from genome assembly GCF_036370855.1 of Dromaius novaehollandiae. Lineage (NCBI taxonomy): Eukaryota > Metazoa > Chordata > Aves > Casuariiformes > Dromaiidae > Dromaius > Dromaius novaehollandiae. The sequence continues at coordinate 15,423,867 of NC_088098.1, read as the reverse complement.
TTGAGATTATTCAGCATCGGCTCTCTCATTTCCTCCTACAATTAAACAGAACAGTATACTTTCTAGGGGATCTTCTTTACTCCTTTTTCTTGATCTCATATAGTAATGTAAGAAAAGAATCTTTGTGCAGCATGCCTTTTATCAAAGCATACTGGTACAAGGTATCTTAACCATCTTTATTTTGCATAATGAACCTCCTAACTGTTTTCTTGGCTTGCTCATACCCTTCATTCTATGTTGCTCTTTATGAGTTGATCAGACTGTTTTTCCAAAAGGAAAATGCAAGTTGTCTAGCACATGCTCCATTTGTTACTAGATTTGGTCCATAACTTGCAAAAAGTCTTGGCAAACTATTAACATAGAAAAAAGTGTTAATTGAAAAAGAAGTCCTCTGGTGAATTTTCTTTGGATCAGGCTGTGATTTTTTGGAGCTTTGCAATCGGAGCTTCTCTTAAGGTATTATCAGCCATTCTGAATAGACTATTTCTTTTCTTTGAAAAAGGTTTTGTACAAGAACCATGTTAATGCATACAAAATCTTCACAGTTACACATAGAAGGTGTAAAGACACAATGTGAAAAAAAAAGTCGCAGAAGAAATAAACTGGAAGTGGGTATGTAAAATAATGCAAATTTTAATAGCACCAGCTTTCTGTAACAAAAACTGAGAGGTGCTATTAGCAAAACTGGAAAGCTAGAAAGAACAGTAGCCTCATAAACACAAAGAAAAGGCAGGAGATGATGTAAACAGAGTGCTAGGGAAACAGTACAGTCTTTTTGGAAAGCTCGGGTTAAGCTTTGGTTAGGAATATTGGTATCGAACACCAGGCAATGCTGTGGTTGTACCTAGTCATGTGGAATTTTGGCTTGCTAGGTTGTTACTGTCAGCTGTTAAGGGTACAGGCCTGTGTACAGGCCACTGAGATTCTGACCACACAGCTTTGGTGATCTTGTTCTTATACTGTTTCGTGGCAACCTCTTGGGTTTGGGCTCTGCAACATTTCATATGATAACATTTCTTGCAAGGCACCTGTCTCGGTGCTCCCACAGAGAGCACACCCAACCAGTTCCTCCATGGGTTCACACTTTGATGGCTATTGTCAGACAGTGACTTCAGCAGTGGACATGTCCAAACACACCCTAATTGAAGTGCTGTCTCCCTGTATCAGCCCTAAGGGTTTTACCAACTGCTTTTCATTATGATCTTCTGAGAGTGGGTAGGATGCAAGGCATTCCAGTCACTGCACTGTCAGCTAGACTGTCATCAAATCTCATTCCCAACTCATGGTCTGTTGGGAAGGAGAAAGCTTTAAACTTCTCTGAATGCAAGAACTGTAATTTTGCTCAGTCCTGAAAAGGTCTGAAGAAGCTTGGGAAACTCTCCAAGCCCTTTCTTACCCATATGTATCCACATAATGTCAAGATACTTTCTGGCTTGTAAGAATCATTTTCAACTTTTCTAAAAGTGGATTTATTAGATATGCACAGGAAGAAAGATATCTGGCATCCATTCTCTGTACTCATTTTTCACATACAGCTCTCCTGAATGCTAATGTATAAGCGCATACCATCTTGCAAGTGACAGGGACCCGTTAGACTGAACAGAAAGTATTTAGGTCTCGGAGTCAGTTTTGATATAGACTTTGTGCTCTGGGTCACAGAGTTTGCTTCTTGTACCATCTGTATCTCAGCTGATCTCCAGACACAGCATAGGACATTTTTCCTACTTTCTCCAAGGATTGAATGACCTTCCGCTTGACAATCATTCAAATGATCTGCTTAATGTTTTAAAGTTAAATGCAAAACATTTCTCTGAGTTATTTCCCACTTGATACTATACACACAGCTACATCTGTTATTCTTACCTCATATTGCCCCCTGGTACTTGAAGGACAGATGATGAATCTCAGCTAGATTGTATTTGGCTTTGCATGGGCTTCCAGTGAATCAGACAAAAGGGTACAAGGAGCATTTCCTGTTTCCTTGAGGATCCAGGCAAGAAGCAGACACAAGAGACTATCTCAGCCCTGATTTAATAGGGTTCTGAATGTGCACAATTGGTATATTTAATATTTTTAGAAGCACCAAGTGCCAAAAAAGGAAATAAGGACTTCTGATTGGGTCAGCAGTGAAGTTAGGTGACATTTTTTGATGAACTGGAAGTTCAGTCAAAAATGCAATTCAAAAGAGACCAAAAGTACTAGCAAATGAAGTTAGAATTTGGTGACTAGCCTCACCCTTCACTTCAAAAGCAGAAAACAAAAATAAAAAAAACAAAAAGGACAAAATGGAACAGAAGAGAAAGGATACAACAGCAAGAAGATTATATATTCTATTTCAGTTGAATGCCTGTCTTGATTAGTTTTTACACAGTTGGATCAGTGAGTAAAAAATCCTTAGTTTTTACATAGTGTAGGCTATGAGAAAGGCTGATATTCAAAGAGTACAGACAGTATCCTTTAGAAAAAGTACAGCAATACAGGACTATACAGACAGGGCGTCAGATCCCTGTCTATGTCAAACAATTGCATCCCTTTCATACACCGATCACCCTATACATCAAAATCAGTTAGACTGTCTTTTCCCACTTCTCCTGTTAGGAGGCTATTCCAAAACCTACTTCCACAGACAGTCAGAAACATTTTAATTTCAAGGTCATTTGTCCATGGCTACTAACATCACCCAATTGCTCTTGTACTGGTGTTGTCCTTAAAATAGTTCTTTCTCTCTGGTGTTTATTTTCTTACCATTGTATAATGTGCAGCCATGTACCCTCTCAAGCTTCAGTTCTCTAGATTGATCCACAAAGTCCATTTTTTCCCCTTTCACAAACAGGCTTTTCTTTGATTATTGTAGTAACACTTCTTTTTACATGTTCCAGTTTGAAATGACCTTTAATGGGTGAGCACAACTAACCACAGCACTCCAGATGAAGATTCATTCATGTCTTGCGCAATGGCATTAGTGCTTCTTTTTCACTCCAGGATGTGTTCCTCCTGATGCTTCCAAGGGTAGGTAACATTTAACTTAGCACAGCAATTCATATTTCTTGTCAGGCTTGAAGCCTGGGCTACTGTAAGTTAGCAGAAGAGACGGAGTTAATAACCAAAAAACCAGATGAACAGCGGGGTATACTCTTGAGAAGCTGCAGGAAACTTCTAATAAGGCTGCTAACTTTGGGTTAAAGGAGAAACCAAATAAAACAGAAGTGTTGTTGCTAACGCTTTGGGTCAGATAAGCTAGATTAAAATAATATTTATTTTAGTCCTGGGAGAAGATGAGTAGTAAATTGGGAAGTAAGACTTATTATTACAGTTAGATATAGATAAATATAAATCAGATTAGCTAAGTAGTTTAAACTGAATAACCAAGGATGGACATGGTGCTGCATTGTGACTATGAGGTTGTAAGTGAAGGCAGGGGTTAGGCATTCTCATGTTCATTGTATACTGTCTCCCAGTATGTTGCTGGTCTGATTACCCACCAGTGTTTCTAATAAAAATGCACTGTTCACTATCCAGTTTAACTTCACTTCTTGCATAGAACAGTTTGGACACTGAGATTTCTATTTAAGATACTGAAACTTACAGCCATACTACCATTATCTGTTCAACACTACTCTTACTGAAAACAAAAACAAATTACTTACTATGTTTAATTTCCTTAGCAATTTCTTTTTTTTTTCCTCTTTGTATTTACATGGTCCATAAGTGCTTTGTCAAGTCTAATGTTCCATTTGCGTTTCATTTCACTATAACTTCTGGAAATTCTCATTTTATTCTACAAGATAAAAGGTTTTCTTATCAGTCCTTTTAGATCCTTTCCAGGTTCTCTGTTTACTCTTAATTGTGTCATTTATATTGCTCATTCATCTAATTATGAGCTTTTCTGCAATGTCTTTTACCTCTTTGTTTGGGATACATGTTCAAGAACATTGCTGAACATTCGAGAAAAATATATTCCAGGCCTCTTTCACATTCAAGTGAAATGTGAATCTGAGCTCTATCATCTAGATAAGTAACTAATTATTTTTGCCTACCTTAGCTTGCCTATTTGAAACTGATACTCTTCATTATAGGCCTCTATTTACCCTTCCATTTAATTAAAGCCCAATTACCTTATGATCATGCAATCCAAGGCTATTTTCCACAGCTGACATTTTGTATAATGTCCTCACTACTTAAAAAAAAAAAAAAGAAAGAAAAAAAAAAAGAAAAAAAAGAAAGAAAGAAAAGCACAAGTTTAGAAGAGAATCACCTGATCACACTCTGAGTGATCTCACTCATTATGAGTAGCTTTGGTCAGAAGCTCTAGCTAGGAAATTAAACAGCTCTGCTGCACACGGTTTCCCTAGGGTAGACCCTGGCAGCAGTTTGCATATGCAGTATTATCCCCCCACACTCTCCTAAGAGCATAGTAGCATACAGACCTTTTATGACAGGTAGGGTTCTCTGGAGCACCCATTTCACTAAGAGCTGTGGTATATGAATGCACATGGGCAATTACCCTACAGCCATCTGCAACTCCCAGAACAGTCTCAGCAGGGCTCCGCCTACATTCTTCCCTCAAATCCAGTTTTTTTGTTATACTCTGCTACGTCACTTTTCCACACGGCAAAGCAAGATTGTCCCCCCGCTTGCTTTAATCTTTTTTTTTTCTCTCTCTCTTTTTCAAACAATGAAAACACATATTCCAGAATAAACTATAAATTATAAGTCTGAGTTGTTAATAATACAGCCTATGGACATAATCAGCTAACATACATGCTTTATCATCTTTTTTACTAACCATGCTGTATCAAAGTAATTTCAAAGCTGTTTTCTTTCCAATTGCCTCACATGCAAGATGAAGCATGATATTGAATAAAAGAGAGTTATCAATGAAAGGCAGAAGGAGGAGCAATAATACATTTGTCTTGCCTGCTTTCATATTAGACTTACACAAAAGAAGTCCTCCAGATTTAATTTAACAAATGTTATGCTCCTTTGCATCATTCTATAATCTAAAAGGAAAATGTCTACATGAGGCTCTTTCTCTGAGGGCTTTGGGTTTTCAGCTATGCAATTCTTCTTTAGAAATCATGGCTTTCTTTTCAAAATATTCAGTCAGACTTAGGGAAGATCCCATTATTGTTCTACGGACTGTGTGGCTTCACATACTTGTACCGAGTGAAAGACTCAAAGCATTTCATCAATAGGAGTGCACGCCAGTGCACAACATTGGGACGTCATATCACAACCTTTCTAGGGAATACTAGAAGAACACTATTAATGTTAAGAAATGCTACTAATGTTAAGAAGTATTCAAAATAGAATAAGGCCATATGGCTAAAGACTACCTCTTGGACAGAGAGTTGCCGCTCCTTTCACTATCATGGGTGCCTCCCACCCTGACTGCAAAAAGCATTTAAGCACATGCTCAGTCTTCCCTCAATAGGACTTAAGCATGTGCTGTCCTGAAAGCAGGACTGTGAGTCACACTTGCCAAAATTAATTGGAAGCGACTGTTTTGGGGGGCATTGCTTCAGTACGACTCTATTGCTTTTCACCTCCCATCTGGGGTCCTGATTTACACTTACGTAATTCCAGTGTTGCACTCAGCCTCTGTGAAGAAACTGCAGCATCAATAAAAAACACTTACAAGAAGATTTTTATCTTCCTGTATAGCAACCCTGCAAGAATGTCAAATGGGCCTGCTAAACACACTGAACTGGTCATGTTTGAAAATTAGGTTTCTAGTCATTGCTCTAGCCCACGTGGCACTTGACAAGTGCTACAGCACTCAGAAAAGACCGTGTTAATTATCACATGACTATTATTTTTATCTCCATTTCTTGAAATGTTATTCAATCATTAAAGATAGTGAAAAATGGCATTATCTAGAATGAATATGAAATGAATATTCATAACACAGCTAATTGTCACTGACATCTCAAATTTCATTATAATTTGTGTTTTGCTTGGCACTTTCTCATACTTGCAATAAACCCTTCACTATGCTATTTAATTACTTACTGACTATAACAGAAGTCCAGACAAAATTGCATATACACAATAGACGTCTACATTTCATAATTAGCTACATAATGAGAATGTTTGGAGAAATGTGTTTCTTATATTGGTATAGGTGTATTTATGTAACTTAACAGATCTTAACATGCTTAACAGAATTTCTTCTAATTTTTTAATTGGCATTGCATGTTTTAATTCACAATGAATCTAATAATTCAGAGTTTCCAAAATTGTTAGTGGACCTGAAATAAACTTTTTCCCTCTACTGGAATATTACAAGAGGCTTGATTTGTTTACCCTCTGCATTTCATCATTCTGCACTACTAAACAAAAAAGACTTGCAAGTGAGACACTATAATGTTTATCAAGGCCATTATTTATCTTGCAAGTTCGTTGAGCTCTTAAATATCTATTTAAATCAGACTAATGTTAATCCAGTGCTTTTTTGTGAAACATCACATACTTCAGATACTTACAGACAATAAAAGAACTTAATTTTAAAATGGCTACAGTTCTGATGCTGACTGTATAAAGCCAAAGGGAGATTATTCTAGTTTTAAAAATTGACTTGGGGAAAATTAAAACCATGAAAAGCATATTAGATACTAAATGCTTCAAACCATACTGATACTTTCTGCAAAGAATCATAATCTGCTAAAGAAAGAACTATCCGATTTAAAGTATTTCTCAGGCTTTAAAGAGTACTTCTCTCGTAAATGCTTACCTTTACATTCAGTACGGTTTGAAGTGCATTAAAAAAGGAGCTGTTTATTGGCAGCTGCTTGAAGCACAGACAGTTTTGAATAGGCCACTGTGACAACGGAGTCTGGCACAGAAGGGAAGGCAGTCATTTGGGGAGGAGAAATTATGATGGTTTGATCAAGATGTATTTACCAGAGTTCCTGGGACTGAGGGCGAATGGATCCTCCTTTCCTTAACGGGAAGAAGTCGACCCCTAACTAGAGGGCGGTCAAGCCACGCTGAACTGCATGCCTAGCTGCAGAATGCCTACTGATTTCTGCTCGCAATAAATGTCAGTCTCTGAAGCTGTTATTTACAAGCTCTCTCAGTGGTAGTCCTGAGATTCCCAAGGCATCATTGCTTGCAGCATTATGTACACCCAGTTCTCTCAATCAGAGCAACCAAGGAAACTGAGATTGAAGCTGGCAGGTCGCAACCCCATTATATTTTATTGTGACCAGCATTCTTTTTGTTTAATGGATACTTTTTAAAAAGTCTAAAGCAGTTTAATTCTCCTAAGAAAAAGTTCAGTTTCGTGTATCTATAAAAATAGTTTATCTATCTCAACTTCTCCTTAGCTGTGCCATCATTCTTTCTTTTTCTGTTCTGCTGCAGAACATTCATATATATAAATATATTTAAAAGCAGGAATGACAAAGAGACAAACGTGTGAGGAAGTTTTAGTCTGAGTGTACATTTTCATCCCCTAGAAAGGATAACGGACAATAATTGACAACTTTTAAAAGGAAAAAATTCAGCGTAGAGCTCTTCAGAGTTTAATACTGTTGCTGCTTTTTTATGGCTGCTAAATAAGCCATCCCTGGTTATCCCAACTCAGATAAATAATGAACAAAACCAAACTATTTGAGAAGCACATTATACAAACACAGAATCCTTCTCCTCAGAAGATTGCCTGGTGAGTCTCCCAGACCTAGTTAGCTGGCCCTGCTCCTAAGAGGGAGTGACAGCTAACGACAGTCTGTCAGCGAAGTTCTGCTAGAGGTCACATCTGATACTGCTGACATTTAAAACAGGAATGTGGGAAAAGAAGTGTAAATACTAGGAAGAGAAGACTGAAGTGGAAAAGTACGTGGACTTCAGCAACACTGATTTGTTAATCTTCATCTGTGCCTACAATCACCAGTATTTTCTTCACCCCACAAAGATGCACCCTGATTCTGAGGGATGTCTCTTTAAAATGGTAAATGTAAATACATATTTTGAGTGAACTGAAGAATACATCTGTAAGCATCTGCTTAAATGACATTTTACATAGGATTTTAAACAAGTGTTTCCTTGAATTGAGGTCTTTATCATCAGTTTATCAACTGGGACAGAACAGCTACCCTGTGGGAGGGCGTAAGTGTGTGAAACAGGGCATAAGATTTAATTCATGGCTAAAGTACTCCCAAAGATGCTGGAGTCACTGTTAATGGCCTGCATTCTCCAGGTAGATCAAAAGCAGACAATATATCTTGAAAATTCAGCTGAACTCTGGAGATTAGAAAATGTCCCGAAGTAAGAACTTTCAGATTCTGCAGCATCACACATTCACTGCATTTTTTTAAAAAAAAATCTTTGTGATTTGGAGACAACTTTTCAAATGTGATCTAGGAGTACACTGTAGTGTTCTCCTCCTCAGTTTGCAAGCAGAGAAGTCCAGCAGGAATGTGAAGATATGGTTTAGAGATTTTAAAAAGCAAATGCATTTTAATGAAAATCCTTACATTTCTCTTTAGTGTGGCTGATATCGCTTTCCTGATTATAGTGAATGTTGAGTGAAGCTGCTATTACGTTCTTTAAGGCTCCAAAACTGACAGTACTGAACTCGCTATAGGAAAAATAAATAGGGTATCAGAAAAGAAATCGCTGAAAAAATGAATAAACTGACAGAAGTCAGAGAAAAAGAATTTGCAGTAGTGTTACTGGAATTGTTGCCAAAAGCATAGCTTTAACCTGTTGGAGAAACCCATTCAAGGTGCAGAGAAGATTTTGACAAGGGCAAAGGGGGAAATGTGAGCGCAATTATATATCACATTCTGATAGATAATTCTACTACACTGGTCCAGCTATCATGTTTGACTTCCCCTTTAGGGTAAATTTTTTACAAAATAAGCAACAAAAAGAACAAAACCTAGTAATCAAACATAATGTGTCAATGGAACATTTAACTGTAAATTGTAATCAAGGAAAAGAAAGACAATACAAAGTAAGCCATGTAGTAAACGCTTACCCTCAAAATATTCCTTGTTCTACTCTGTACCTCCTGGGCATCTTACTTCAGACAGCAAAATATTACCCCATCTGGTGATGGGATTCCTCTCACCCAACTTTAGACTTTGGGGTGAATGAGATTTGACTCATGGAGAGAGAAACCAAATTGCGGTATCTACATGTGAATTAGATATCCAAAATGCCAGACCAGCTGGTGAAAAAAATGGAGCTTCGGTCAGTTGTCCTAACAAAGATATTTAGTGCCATTTCCACTTAAAATGCCTTAGAGTATCTGTAGTGCCATTTCCACTTAAAATGCCTTAGAGTATCTGAGACAACCTTGTGGGACTGGCAGATATGACAGAGGACTTCAGGGACACCCTTCTGAAGAAGAGGCTAGGAGGCTAGGCAGGTATACCTGGGGCATCTCTAATACCATTAGACATAGATGCTTGGACAACTGCAGCGAAGCCTTCGTCCATTTGATCAATAGGTCTTGTAAGCTATTCAACTCACTTCAGGCTGGACACCTACAGCAGGTCAGCTGAACTGTTTTCTACACCCCTTACAGGCGACAAGACTGAGAACAGCATTATGAACACAACACTGCATGTCTTTTTTCTTTTCTGCATGCATATGTAAATGTTGGTTAAAGCTTCCTCCACAGTATATGTCGGTCTACAAGCAAGCTAAGCTTTGGATTCATTGTTAACCAAGCAAACTTCCAGAGCAGTAAATTTCAAAATCTAGCAGGTAAGTCATCAGAGAGAAAGGGGATTATCATCTTGTCTTATGAAGCCACTTTGTTTGGCATACTGTGCTCAGATAAAGGAAATGCATTACCAGAAAAGTACTGGCAATGTGGAAGGAGCTCATCAAAGAATAAAAAAATGATTAGGAATAAATGTTTAGATCTTTACTTCTTAAATTACTTAAATATTCCAAAGAACTCAGTGATCTAACTAGCGTGGATAAGTGATGACGAAGAATATAGTATCAGCCTGCAATGTTAGAACTCCCAAGAAGAGAAAGGAATTATATTATACAGTACTCTGGGATGTAATTACCAGCCACACTGTGAAAATAAAGCCAAGAAACATGAAGAGAACCTTCCCAGTCAGTGTCACTTTTCTAGTTACACAGTAACCTCTGAAATAGTTTCTGAAACCCCACTTTATAGGATACCGAAATCCAAGCTTATTTAGCAATAGAAAATGTTCTTTAGAGGATTATCCTATATCAACAGGGAGAGCAGTGGGATAATCTAAAAGCTCATCTATTAGCAACATCTATGAGTTTTTCCACATGTTATTATTAGTTGTCAGGTATTTTACCAGAGAAACAGAGAAGAAATTATCCTGATAAAAAAGCAATTGTCAAGAGAATACAGAACAGCTCTTAGTCAGAACTCACACTGGTAGGCCCATACTAGCACTGCCCAAAATCGTATCTATCTTCCAGTATTTCTGTTTAGGAGATGCTCATTGGCTAGTACTTATTTTGGAGTAAAAGATTAAAGACATTGGGTATTGATAACTAAATTAAAAGGGCTGGCTGCCAATAGCTATAACAGTAAGTAACAAATGAAGAGCATTGCTTGCTCTGTGTCCTCTTGACCATGCAGAACAATCATTAAGAATTAAACGCTGGGATTCAGTCTCCCTCCTCCCTTTTCCCCAAGAGGCAATGCCTCACACACCACCAAGTATGCAGTACTCTGGGAACAAAGCCAAAAGTAGCAACTCCTTCTCTGAATGAGAACAGTTCAAAAACAGGACTTACCAAAGGGGGGGAGGGGGGGGCTGTATTTTCCTACTTTTGCTTAAAATGCACCTTTTTTAATGGAACGAAATTTATCTAAACACATCTTTTACTGTCTTTAAGTGAAGCCCACGATTTTCACTGATAGGCTGCATTAAATACATGTAATAAAATGATGATGTTTCCTTTACTCTTAACTTATTCTTTTACTTTGGCAATTGTATATGTGATGTAGCTAGAGACTGACTGCTGTATAGACAGGCCAGGTAAGTCACAGCAAATGGTGATATGTGTGAAGTTTTGAAGGAAATATCTTCTACCATTCCACACCCATCCTCGCTCTTTCTCACTAGGCTCTATCCTTAGCACACACAAGAAACAGTTGTACTATATTTACATATATATTATGTAGGCTTGTGTTAATTACAGTGGCTAAAGAGCTATGGTGATGACTAAAAGAAACTGCTCTACGGAAAACTAAAATGCAAATAAGAATATACCTGAGAAACACTGACCCCATTACTGGCCTGAGTTTGCTGTCTTAGACTGGTTATACTAAAATAAGGGCACTGCCTTCATTGTAATTGAAAGCAGGAACAAACTATAACAAAAATAATGTAACACTTGCATCTCTCATTAAGATACTTGATTTGCTGCATTTTGTAGAATGCAATATTTGACATTTAAATGACTCTCAATTGCATTTTAATAGTCGGGGGGGTTTTCTCTCTCTCTTTTGCTTACAATAACCTGTTGGATGTTTTAAAATACATGTTATTTTCCATTTGGCAAACATGCATTTTTTCTATTTGCTTCCATTTCTAATGATGCTCAGCATTAATGGCACTCTCCCTTACTTTTTTTGCATATTGATCCTGATGTCAGCAAAACACTGTGCTGTATTTGGCTAGTTAAAATGAGTTCCCTCTGCTTGCAGTGTAACAATGGAGCATAAAATGGAGATGATATCTAAGTCCACCGAAAGCAGTGGCTATTGTTTAGTTGTTTTTGTATGGAACCTTTCTACTGATGTCTACAAGGTAGAGTGGGCTAAACACAAGTTGTATTGAATTCAGTGGGATTACACTGACAATTCATTTAATCAGGCATGTTCAGCATAATGAAAATGTCCAATACTCTTCAAGCTGTGGCTGGCCACACGTGAGCACCCAGGTGACAGAAAAGCTACTCTTGCAAGTAAGAGTCACAGGAATACTGGGGAGCTCAGCTGGGGTGAGCAGAGTTGAACTGTGCAGTGATAAACACACACTCTGAACCTTTTCAAACTATTGCTGAGCTCCTCCTCCAGCATCCCCTTTCCAGAGGTCTGGCACCCTCTGAAAAGGCTTCAGTATGTGACGGATGAATCAGAGTATTCCTTGAGGGAATTCCACTATTGCACAGCTCCTCTTTTTTTCCTCTTGTTCCCTCTAGCAGAATATAGTGCATGCAGTTGCCACATTTATATATTCAAACCTCAATTTCACATACAAATACAGATGTTTGTATGTACTTAATGAATACACCTCCATTTTTTAGGGTTTGTGCACAATGATTCTAGCCTTTAATGTCGGATTAAATTAGGAAGATGTGATTTACTATAATTTCAAATAAACTTCATGGAAAAATTATCAGACTTACACTTGATGTATTTTAACCATTAAAATACCAATGTCTTTCATTTGTTCTACATTTTGTTTTCCTTTATGTTTGTTAATACTCCATACATACTGGAATAAGACATATCTTGCATATTTGGTAGCATGGAAAAATGTATTACAATGCACATATGATAGTTAATAACAATAAAATACAATGAATATCTGAATGTTTTTCTTAAACAAATACACTTTTCATGATATCTGACCTTTAAATACCTTAGAACAAACTGGAGACAGTCTGTGCTCCCATTACTTCTCTTCACTGGAGAAAAAAATCACCTCCAGAGAGCAGTCCATCTTATTTTAAGATAGGCATCTGAGATAGGTCAGCACATTGCTAAATGCCTATTCCTCTCTGTTACCTACAAACAGAGACGAGGGTGGCTATCTTACAGTTAGATGTCTACATTTTTAATGACAGTGGTTAGAGAAATCAGCCCAGACCCAATGTTCAAAGCCAGTTAAAAAATCTACCCCTGTGCTTGCCCTCTTCCCTTTGTGCATAGACTTTGTCCCAGAATCACAGAATGGTTGAGGTAGGAAGAGACTTCTGGAGATCTCCTAGTCCAACACTCCTGCTCAGAACAGGTAAGCCAAAGCAGGTTGCTCAAGGTCATGTCCAGATGTCCAGTTGGGTTTTGAATATCTCCAGGGATAGAGACTTCACAACCTCTCTGGGCAACCTGTTCCAGTGTTTCATTATCCTCACAATTAAAAAAAAAAAAAAAGAAAAAAGAAAAAAAGTTATTTTCTTATGTTTAAATGGAATTTCCTGTATTTCAACTTGTGCCTTTTTCTTCTTGTCCTGTCACTGTGAACCACTGAGAAGAGTCTGGTTCTGTCTTCTTTACTCCCTCCCATCAGGTATTTATACACACTGATCAGATTCCCCGAGCCTTCTCTTCTCCAGACTGAACAGTACCAACTCTCTCAGCCTCTGTTCATATGTCAGATGTTCCAAGCCCTAAATCATCTTTGTTGCCTTTTGCTGGACCTGCTCCAGTATGTCCATATCTCTCTTGTACTGCGGAGCCCAGCACTTGACACAGCACTCTGGATGTGGCCTCACCAGTGCCCAGCAGAGGGGAAGAACCACCTCCCTCGACCTGTTGGCACTGCTCTGCCTAAGGCAGCCCAGGAGGCTGTTAGCCTTTTATGCTGCAAGGGCACATTGTTGGCTCATGGTCAACTTGTGCACTAGGACTCCCAGGCCTTTCACTGCAAAGCCGCTTTCCAGCCAGTCAGCCCCCAGCCTGGACATGGGATTACTCTTCCCTAGGTGCAGGACTTTGCATTTCCCTTTATTGAACTTCATCAGATTAATACTTCAACTCATTATAGACATCTAGCTTCAACTCATTATAGACATCTAGCAGTCAGACATGTAAATTAATCCAGTCCTTTAAGTTATCCCTACAATCAACAGGAAGAGTGAAATCTCTTCACAGGGCAATTTATCCCACTATCCCAACAAATCATATCTCCAAGAAGGGGATATATCTCTTTTCAATGACTGCAGAAGAAAGCTAGATGATTAGCTTAGGTTGGTAGTTAAGTTCTAGACAGTCAAAGAAGCTGCTATAAATTGGTGCAAATTCTAGCTACCCACAAGAAGGTGATTTGTTCATCTCTGTAAGAACCTACAAGTGTGTTCATGTCTGTGTAACAGGAGAAGGGAGACAGAGAACAAGGAGGGCAACAGGTACAATGAAAGGACAAACTGCTTCCCTGCCACCTGCTCCTTATCAGAAGACATTTCTCCCAAGAACTCGGCACCTAGAAATTCAAAGTGACCTTGTAGTAGAACAGGAAGCACAGCCTAGCTCCTGAGCTTCCCAAACTCGCTGATTTGCAGGTTTATGGGGTTTGCTTACTCACCCAGTGGAATCCATTAATGGTTGAGAAGAAATGAGTCTGCTGTTTGCTTGCTTCATGAAAATTCACTCTTAACCCCTTTCTGCTTTTTCATGCTCAAGAGAATATGGATAATCTGTGCTAAATATGGCTGCAATGACACTCAGTTATCTACTCTGATCCCTAGTGTCCAAAATGCAAATGCTCCAAGTGGCACACGTTCCCCTCTCCAAAGCATTCCTTTCATTTGCTATCTTATTTTAGTCTTTAGTTAGCTTATGCTCTGGGTCAAAGAGCCTGACCATTAGTCACTATATTTTCAAGGTATTTCTGCAATATTTTATGAATCCCATGTGGTAAATATTCACTATTCATACATCCAGTAAAATTCACAACCTATAATTTCTCTTGAGTTTTTCACTTATGCCACATTAAGCCTGATTTTAAAATTTGCTTAAAACGAACTACTTTTTCCATGATCCTTTTAGAAGTTTTAAGGGATCACATAACAGAATCTTTCAACAAGGATAGAACAGAAATGAAGTTGGTAAATTTAGAGTTTTTCTGGAGTAAATATAGAATAAAGGATTTTTTTTTTAGCATATGCACAAGCCGTTGAACAATAACTTTGTGCTGCCATAGGCAATTTAAAGTCCAATGACAGATTTTCATTAAAATATTAACTCACTTTTACTCAAAGTCTAGATTCTGTTACAAAACTGTAATTTTGGGGGTCTTTTTTTCCAAAAATTGAGGCATTGCTACATTACTTAAAGAGAGAGCTGTGAAATTATACACAAAAGAAAAAGAAGAAATAACTATTCTTGCACCCAATAGGTCCTGCAAATAGTCATCTCCCAAGTGACAAACCCTAGAATCATGAAAAGAAGTACTTGTTTAAGTAAGGATTTTAAAATGGAATCCTATAATCTTAGACCTCCTTCTGGAGGTCCTGTTCCAGAAGTCTTTGTCACAAGAGTAATTGTTGTACAGACAGTCCCATTAGGCCCAGTTCTGAAATTCTCATTCATTTTTCCATGTACTCAGCCAGTGGCCTTCAATAACCCTTTCAAAAAATGACGGAGTTCCCCCTCTGGCATGCCCTCTCCAGAGCTGTGACCCCATTTGAAAAGAGGTCAGCTTGTGCAATATACACTATATAATGCCAAAAGCAGACTGTTGAGATAGACCGATCATTCCATTGTAAGTCATGCATGCTTTCCTCCACCTTTTTGTCACCTTCTCTTCTCAATTTTTGAAGGCTGCTGGGAGCCAAAAGTAGGCATTCCTAGGAGTCACTTTGCTAGGCCTAATTACTGCAGTGATGCAGAAGGGCTGTGCATTTATTTTAGTATTGTTACTGTCCTTAGTATAATATTGTTGAAGGACAAAGTAGACAATGTAATAAATGTCACAGCATATTACAGAATGCGTATGCAGCCTTACATCTGGGTTTTTGGAATCAATTTTAAAAAAGGACTTTACACTTAAAAATGTAAATCTCTAAGGAACAAAACCTAGCTAGAAGAAAATGACAGTGTTTGAGGAGATTACTGAATACTTAACAATATTCCTGCTAAACCATATCCTGCAGCCTCACATAAAAAAGAAAATCTATGTCTTACATCCTATCTTAAAAAAAGTTTAGGCAACTAAGACCTGGGCTTTAAAGGTGTTTCCCAAAGCTCTTAAACGTCTTCCTTGATATCAAGACACTGAAACTCTTTTTAAAAATTACCATTACCATTTTTAGTAATTAATCTTCTGCTATGGCAGCTTCTCACCTCTTTCATAGATAGGTGTGAATGTGTCTTACGCTATGCTTCTTATGAGTCTGTCACAAAGTGTTAAACTTCATGATGTAACCACTTGTCTGTCATTGTTTAACTCTGAACCACACTGATCAGGTAAGTACATTTTTACATTAATTGTTTGCTTCCCCTCTCTCTATATATATATGTATGTGTATGTATATATTTAAATCATGGAAACATATTTCTCTGCCACAGAGAAAGGCTCTTCACGTCTTCACAATAGTAGACTATTGCTATGATCCTTTTCTGAAGGAATATGGGGCAGCACACCATCCTGCTTTGATCAAAATGGATCATTATGATCCCTCTAGAGCCAGATTAATGTTTTCACTTTTACTGCAGATCAGTACACTGGGGCATGACTGCCATGTTGCATCCTGAGGCAACCTATCTAGCACCCGTACCCACAGCACACACAGACAAAATGACAGGGGCAGTAGATGTTACTGTTGCATTGAAACAGCAACTCTTCTCCCAACATCCCTTTCGCTTTGCTTGGACTAGATATTGAAGCATCAATAACAAAACATTTTTGATTTGTATCAGGAAACCTATAGCTTACTATAAGGGTTGTCTTTCTTCCTTCTAATACAGGTTTTCTTCATTTGTCTCAGAACCATTTCTCTGTGATGAGCTTCCCTTCTCTAAACCAAAGCCATCACTGAAAAAACCCCCAGAGGTTTTAAGAAGAGTCTGAACAGGATCATTTCATTAACTTTCCTTTCTAACCTTCTAATTGGTGTCTGCCATAATCATGTATATAGTTTTCTACCTACTTCTACCAAATTCTAACAAAGGTTTCTATCAGCTTGCCTGTTAACAAGTAATCATTTAAAGGGATAACTTCAGCATAAAATTCACACTTTCGTATGAACATATTTTAGCTATTATTCTTGAAAAGAACATTTGAGATTATGATCTCAGAAAGAGAAAACAATTTGCTCTGGGTTTTCAGCTTTTTAAATTTTCTGCATTCAACAGCCTTTCCGTGTATCACTGGTTTGCTTCTGAAATGCCCTGTGTTTGACTCAGGCTGTGATTTGGTTTATTTAACTCAATAATAAATGGCAATATAATAATACATAGGAAATTTCATGTGAATTCATAGTAATACTTTCCTTGGCACTACTGTTTAGGCTTCGCCAAATACCTTTTTGTTACACTATTGTTTAGGATGAACTTCAGTTCACAGAAAGCTTACTTTGTCATCAATACAGTTTATTCTTAGTGAGGGCTGAAGAATCATGTCCTGCTTTAATCATGAAAACAAGGAAATGCTTAAATTTATTTGAAGGTATGTCATAGTTGGGAAATTGCAGGACGGCTTTTATTTTTCTTTAAGTAACTGACACTTTATCTCTGATTCTCTGGGATCAGTTATCTCATCCTGGTGCTCATCAATACTCAAATCATTTAAAGAGCTGAGATGCAGTTAAACTTTCTAAGACCTGGATATCATACCAGTAAACCGCCCCACCTGTTTACAGATTTATTTTGTAATTTTTTTTTTTACTAAGAAATAAGCAAAAGTGCAGGAAATATAGAATAGTCATGTCATTCTTTACTAAGACCATCAATTCTGGGGACATGTTCATATTTATCCTTTGTGCTGTCTGCCTGTGCAGGCTCAGTGCACTGGAAACTAACTATACATATGCTGCACAGCACACATACCATTTCTTCCATCTAACATTTCTTGGAAGGAACATGGGTGCTTTCTACATTATATACACTAAAGGTGGAATTCGGCTTACCTATAGTATGTATCTATCATCAGATGGTCACACCTAGGTTCACTTTACAGTCAAAAACTTGTAGAACACTATTCATCTACTGATATACATTAGATATTTACTTTAAGGATGAGAGGAATCACTCTCTGCTAGGGCCTATTTCTCTCCATAGATTCTAAATGGGAGTCTCGATGACTCCACTTACATGAGTCTCATTCTGCATGTGTCTTTTTCACCACAACTGCCTAATGTGCAATTAAACTGTCCCTTTATCACTCTACAGGAGTCTAGTCAACAACTGAAAACTAAAACCTCTTATCGTATTTAATTAGGCAATTTAACCATGCTGATTTCAGAATTGCATTTCTTTCTGATCCACATTTGAAAACAAAACCTGGAATGTTGAGAAATGAGATGACATGTTGAAAGGCAGCTCAAGGAGCTTTCCAAACTATATCATCTTTCCTGATGTATCACCTCTTGAGGAGTCTTCTATGTGGCCACAGTAAATTGGGATCAAGTACAGGAGATGGTCAACATCAGTTGAAGTCTGAGAATGCATGGAATAGGAATGATACCTGCAGCCAGCACCACTGTGAATTTAAGATGCTAATCTCCTTCTCTTGGCTTTCCCCAAACTAAGGTGTTTAGGCCTAGTTTGGGTTCAACATAAGCAGTTCTTAGAAGAATCAGTACTGAGACAGTCAGACAACAAGCCTGAAATTCTATGACCAAACGCTCACATAATGATATTCTCAAAAATTATTTTCCCAGTGAAAAATATTGAAAAGTTATTGCTTCTTCTAACCTTTTGGTTCTGCTCTATAGAAGGAAAAGAACTAATGCAAAAGCAAAAACTTTGTGGAGCCAGATTAGATTTTTTGGAAAAAAATTACATCAGTCTATCTGCGAAAAGATATCCCTAGATGATTACTAAATACAATAAAACCTAGATACAATTCTAGACATTTTTTTAATACGAAATGAAGTTGATTACCTAACACCAAAACTTCTCTTTCTTGGGAGTCAAATTATCAATTTACAAAGATATTAACGGTATATAGTTAGACTAAAAGAAATATCACATGTCATTAGGAAAACGGTAAGAAGTTTGGTTTTTTTCATTTTGCATATGAAAACCATGATTTGGACATTTAGTGAGCCATCTAAGCAAATGCAGCCACTGAATATTTTTCTTTTGTTTAGAAGTGCATGATTGACTGATTCTTAATAAGTGCAAAAATAGCTGTAGGCGAACAACAATACTAAGCTTGCAGTGCACAGAAGTGAGCTAAAAAACAGATGTCAGCCCTCAGCTCTTCCTGTATAATTTCTACACTGTAACGATAGTAAAGTGATTCCTTAAGCATATTTTCTAGCTTATTATTCACCACTATTTTATTTCATATGGCACTTGAAAATGCTCTTTTTATACCTGCTTTGCTGGAACAGGATATCAGCAGCTTTTTGCTAGTGCATATAATTGAAAGGCTGTTACTTAAAGCAGACATCGTTAAAAAGTCTGAATATGCCAACAGTTACAACCCAATTCCATGCCTAGAATAGAAAAGTAATTATGGTGTGCTGCTCCAGTTGATAATGTTGGCAAATCTTGATCTTTTAATGTTGACTCCTGAACATAAGAAACATACACCTTGAGGCTCTTTCTATAGTCTATGTATACATAGTACAATGCCAGCAGTGTCAGTAGGTAAGACAGAAGGAAATATTTTATCAGGCAATAAACTTTAAACAATAAAAGCCACAAACTTTCAAAGGTCCTTTCAAAATTTTTAAATTATTGTAGATTCTGTTAATTCCCGTGGTGATATCTGAATTTACGTCCCAGAAATGAGCTTAGAATCACAGTACTGCTTGTTTCTCCCCAGTGAAAGCACTCCCCTTGTTAGACACGGAGCACTTAGTACTACTGTTCACCTCTAAAATGCATGCCATTGATGATTCTTGACTGCACATTGCTCGAAAGGGATGAAAGTCAAGCAACTTTGCATTCTAATTTTGCAAGAATTAAATCCTGCTGCCTCAGGTGAAAAGAAACAAATTCTCAGTATGGGAAAGAATATGTGTGTGCTACTGTACAGATGTGTCCTATTGGCACTTGATACAGTGCAGCATGTTAAGTAAACTTACTGTCTGACAGCTTATGCATTTTGTTAAAACAGGAACATATCTGTCATTTCTGAGGCAGAGTCAAAAGATTAGGAGGTTAAAGCCTCCTAAGGTAGAGCCTTTTGTCACTGAAAATGGTCCTGCATTTGAATGCACCAGTGGGCTGAATTGATTTCTATATTATTGTACATAAGCTGGATTTGCACTAATAGTACAGTGCTGATTATACCTTCAAGCAAGATTTACTTTCCTATAGAAGATCATCCCTCTTTATTTAGTGAACTAAGCACTTCATGTGCATTGCTTCATCTAGCATAAAATAAAAGGGCCTGTTTTTAAAAAGTCTGTTGGCGAATGAACAGCTACATACATCTTCATTTATTTCAATTATTTACCATTTACGTATTTAAAATGATTCTATGAAATACTGTTTCATGGAAAATTGAGACTAATGTTGCACAATTACTGTAAATAGCCTTTGGGAATGTAATGGCAATGTTTTCTCTTCCTGCATTATCCCAGACTGGTGCATGAAAGAGCGTGAGTTTGGTCAATCAGATTTAGGTGTTTTATTTCAGCTGAGAAGTTAAAATCCCTGTTTTTACAGTGCTCAGTGTTCTCATAGCATATATTTTTCTTTAAATAAAGAATGCAGTTAAAACTTTCATATCGTGTTTGCTGATTCAAAGAACACCTAACCTTTAAAAAAAAAAAAAAAACCCTTATGAATAAAAGGTAAAAAATATTATCCTTTATTCTATTTGCTAAAAGTGAGAAAATACTTCCTATCATAAAAGAGTATAAAGTCACTTAAGATTAGCTTACTTGAATAAACCATTTTTTTTGTATACTTTTCTTGCTAGAGCAGTCTCTGTGGTATGAGAACACAAATTTATTAGTTTTTAAATAGCCTGTTATTAAGTCACAATAATGATATTGCTTTTATTTTATCAGTACCAGGGATGCATCTGAAATGCTATTGAGGCCAGTTAAGGAGAAATAACTGAGCTAAGCCAGGACATTTTTTGAGAATTCAGTAACCATGTCTTAAGTTTGTCTGAACACAGATTATTATGTTCCTTTTTTAACGTAATTTCTGTTGTAGGAATCACCAAGCTGTCACACAGAAATCACACTAGCAGCATAACGCTGGACAATACAGTTCAAATATCTTAAGAAATGACCCCAACCGTAAGAAAGAGAGTCCAGGTACATTCATTTTACTTTAACACTAGAAACAAGGACCAGATTCCCAGGACTTCATTTTTATTTAGCCCACCTTCAGGCCAGTTCTTGTGGACAGTAGCATGAATTAAAACAATATAAGACCTCACATTTGGTTTAGTAGCATTTGTAATGCTGTGCATATATCAATCTTTCTACGTATATTTGAATGTCCATGTTTCTCTTCAGTACCATTCGCTTATGGATTTATTGTAACATTCTAAATGCTACTCACCCTGCAAGAAATAGAAGAAACCCAATGTACTTCTTTCTTAGACAGCTGCAGGAGTGGTTGTTATTTTGGGTATTTTGACTCAAGGAACAGAACAATGAATTCCAATTCCACATATGACCTTAAGTGTAGAAATCAAACACAGCAGCTCTATGTATGTAAGTGGATAGGAATAAAGGTAACAATGATTGCAACTCTCTGCTTCACTGGCATAAATCTGAGATTCTGCGTAGAGAGGGAGATCTTGCAGAAGTTATACCTCAATGGTAAACAGACTTAGTAGGGTCAGAGCAATATTTCCTCTTTGCAAAAAGTGAGATTGATCCCCATGGAACGCTGAGCTCCGTTGATGAAGTCTTTGAATGGCTTAACTGCAAGATGAACGTTTCACACAGTCTAGCCTTTGATTTGGTAATTATCTTATGCCCTTCTCACAGTCACAGGTAGCTAACTAAAGGAATAAACTCTCCTAAAATAAAGTCAGGATAGACAGGTGTAGGAATGCCATGATATCAGCTCAAGCTAATCACCAAGCATGCTAAAGCTCCCTCAGTAAGCTCCTGCCTGAAAAAGAAAGCTATTAAAATAATCAGATTAAAAAAGCAAAGAAATGGTTGTGTTTTCCCACCTTTTCTGTGTCCCTGAAATAACCTTCCCAGGGCAGTTACACACTTGCTAGAATATATGGAGGGGAGGAGGAATTCCTTCTCCAGTCCCTGTGGACTTCATATAGGTTTCTCTTTGGTTTAGCTCAATCCTGAAAAGATTTAAGAATGTAGAAAATAGCTCTTGGGGACAAATGCTCTATGAGCTGTTCTATTCCTTTCCACAAAAGAAAAGCACTGTGTGCTAAGTTGTAAAATTATCCTGGAGGCACAAGATACTTCAAGAGCAAAACTAAATCTTAGTTACCTTATCAGTTTTAATGTAGAGCTCTACAAACCCATTCTTTAAATTAAAAAAGGCAAAAAAACAAAAAACAAAATATAAACCCAGTATTTTAGTAAAGAATCTACTTTTAGAACTAGAATCTTGTTCCCTGGTTATAAGAAGCCTTCCCAAGGTTTTGTATATACCACGATACAAAAAACCTCAGGGAGAAATTACTAGCAGCCAGCATAATATAACCAGCACTAATTCATAATTCTTCTCTCACATTCTTAGTTACCAGAAGTCACAGTATGATTTTCAGCTTTTCAAAGGAGAAAGTTTTTTTCAACGGCTTCTAAAAAGTAGAAGACATGACATCTGCAATACAGTATAAATACAATGCCTCACTTTGCTGTGTTTCTATCTGGCCTACTGTTAAACCAGAAGATCACAAATTAAAACACAGTATACATGAACTTTTATTTTATAGTGTTTATGTGTTCTCTGTGAATGTAAAGGAATTCCTGAGTCAGTAAAAATCCTGATAACCATCAGCTTAGAACTTATGCTTGCCCGAAGGACATCTGCGTTTTAAAAAGCTATAATGACAAAGAAGATATGAAATTTATTAAATGGAATAAAACTATCTGGTTGGCTATCAGATTGCAAATATAAACAGAGAACCTACACTGCTGAGAAACCCTGCCTTTCTTCCTTTGCAGATCGATCATCTCTTGGCCCTACATTTTTTCAACCTGAACCTAAGTAACTTGAAGCAGAATGAAAACTTCATATCATCTCTGGTAAAATTTACAGATAATGCAAATACTGTGAGAGTAGTGAGCAGGTATCTTCCTCGCTACAGGACACTCAATTCCTTGGTGAACTGTGGATAGACAAAAAGTATGAATTTTTGTATGGCCAAATTAAGGTAATACCTTTAGGAATAAAGACTGAACAGCATTCTTACAGCATCTTATAGTATATTCCAAGAAAAATTTAGTCTGAAAAGTGCCGCAGGACGGTGACGGGGTTCAACATAACCTTCCTATAAGAAACTGACCTCATGTACCCTCTGAATGTATAACGGGAGGAGATCCCCTACACAGGAGGTGGGAGACTGCTTTTGGAATAGTGGGTTCAGCTCTGCTGAAACAGTCATCTAGAAGGACATTGATAAAATGGAGGGATTTCAGAGAGCAGTTTAGAAAATAATTAATGGAATGAAAACAGACCTAATGAGCAATTCAGAGAGTCCAACATATCTGATCAAACGAAAAGATTAGTGGAGATGTGACTCAGTCAGAGTCTATAAACGTCTATACAATTTTTGTCATGCATTTTCCCATACAGCAAGTGAAAGTAAAATAAGATCCCATGGCTGGCTGATGATAGACAAATTTGCCATAAAAGTGTAGTGAAACTTTCTAATGGAAGACTATTGGAAACATTTACCTAGTATTGGGCAGAGAGAGGAGATTCTCACCACTTAATGTTTTAAAATCAATTCTGTAGGTTTTTCTAAAAATTGGGGGTTTTGTGCATTAAAAAAAAAAAAAAAAACCAAAACACACAATGGTCTTTCCAAACTAACAATCTGCAAAAAACTTATCTGATAACTAGTGTTTCTGACACAAATGGATACATTAATTCAGTGAATGATTCAAAGAAAATATACGATTAATTTATAAATATCCTGGATGAAGAACATCAGCAGTATAAACCTCTAGTTTATGAATAGATCTGTGATTTAAACTCATTTTTGCAAAACTTCCTAAATGAAGATTTATTTCCTGTTTAGCAAGAAATGTATTTCTTTATTCATGGGTCCACAGTTGTATAAAATATAGCATCCAGTGGAATTTCACCCTCTAGGAAGGCAATATTTTGAATCCTCCTCCAAGAGATTTTTGTAACGTTTTCAGCTGAAATACTCTCTGTTCATACTTCATTTTCATTAAGATGTAGCAGAATGTGTACCATAGGTAATTTCCACAACAAAAATCTTCTATCCTTTGCCAGGTACTCACTCACTTCTAAATTCCAGGTGTCTGTGATCGTGCACTAAAGAACCATAATTAGAACATGGAATACTGAATATATTTAACAGGCTCCATTTTGTTTGCTAGTTAAAGACTGAATGACCAAAAGATAGATCCTATTAATTGTACTGTAAGAAGACAGAGAAATCACTGCAGACTGAAGTAAGTCCCACTGGGGGCTTAACAAGCACCTGCCATTTCCATGCCGTGAGAGATCAATCAGTCTCTGTAGGCAGCAAGCTGACCTGCCAAAAGCTGAGCCGCAAGGGGGAGAGAAGACAAATGATCAGTTCCCCAAATTCTGTGCTTTGCAGTAATACAACATCTCACACTAAACACTTGCATCATCTTTCCAATTGTGATATCTTAGTCAGGTTCCAAATCTGCAGTAAAAATTCAGTCTGATATGGAAAGAAAGGTAAAGTGGTATCTAAAGTATATTAGAAAATGATTTTTCTCTATAGTTATTGTGTAAATTCAGTTGCATTACAACAAAAATAAGTTTTTGACTGTTCAAATTTACATTTGCAAAGTACAAACAGTCAGGTTTCTGTTCTCAACTATAAAACTGCAATTTACTTTTTGCAGACTTCAGTTCATTGCTTATTTGATTTCTCTTGCAGGAGAGGAGTGAGTTGGCCAATAGAATACTAAAACATACTAAAGTACATACCAATCACAATACTAGCAAATGGAAAGGAAAGCAAGCAAATTGTAATTTGGTAAACTGAGATAAAATAATCCCTCTGCTATTTGCTAGAAACCGTAGTTATTAACTCCCCTATAAAATTAAATTAATAGAAATTATGTGTAAAGACACAGATCATCACAAAATGCGTCAGCTATTTTCTTAACTTGGGTCCTCTTCCTATGCCATATAGGTATATCCTTAATTTTACTATCATGAACGATCCTTTTTGAAATCAGTGAAGGTAGGTCATGATAGTAAAAGTGAGCAGGTGTACCCATGCATCCTGTTCAGTCTGTGTATACATATGTCTTTCAGTTCTTAACTCGGTGGGACAGAGATTCCTTTTGTTAAGCAGTTGTACAATAACACTCCTAAAGAAGTCCTGATCCTGGTACAACTGTATTATCAAGCAGAAAAATAAAGCACTGTACATAATTCTAGGTCCTACATAAACTCCAGGCTTTTACTGGTTTGGGTCAGTGCCCAGTCAAATGGACACAATCACATGCTAAGGGGAGGAAAATCAACCTCAATTTGCAAAGATCTGAAAATGACTAGTGAAGTCTCTAGACATTGCCATTCTTAGGGACTCAAGTACTGAAAGACATCTTCAAAAGGTGATGTCATCAAACAGAGGTGTCTTGAAGTCTAGGGAAAGGACTGAGATTGTGCGCCTCTTCGGTGACTAGCCTGGATCTCAAGTATTCTTCTTTAAGCCACCTCCCCTAATATGAAGTGATTTTCATTTCATATGATACAGAAGATGAATGTGGAACAGTGGAATAGTAGTAAATAAAACAGGAAGGAAATTCATCTGTTTAGTGTACAGAATAGAGCTAAAATGACCTTATTAGAAGTACTTACTTGCATTTACCCTGCACCACTGTTACAAAAAAAAAAAAAAAAAGGATCTTTTCCTTTCTTTTTGATGATTATAACGAAAAGACTCAATTAAAAATGTCCAAAGTTGTCTTTTGATGTAATGAAAGGAATTCCTTATGGACTGGCAGAAATAAAAAATAAGGAGGATAGACAAAACCTGCAAAACAATATGGTATTCTTCATCAGTTAGTGGCAAAAATAATTTTGTTTGAAATGAAACAGTTGAAAAAAATGGCCTGGTCTTCAAAGAAAACTTATTTGTACCTCATTCACTTGAGAAATTTTTCCAGAACAGTTCATCTTTGCACAAATATTACCCTTGAAATATTATCGGTCACTATCTGCACAGGCTATCTGCTGAGCAAGTGCCTGCAGTTAGCTCAAGAGAAATTCAAAGATGGCTATAACTTTGGCATCAAACTTTCAGAAGAAAAAATATGAACTTTGTCATATACAGTCAATACCTTTAAATAGTCTGTTCAATTCTGTCATTTCCTACTTTACATTATTCTCTGGAACCACTTTTAGGCTTCAGCAAATCTATCTAATTAGTTTTGCTCCTCAAATACCCTGCTGATATATCTGATTTTTCTGTATTTTTCATGTAATCTATGTACTGTTATGGCAAATAGCTTTAGATGGAGAACAACTACATAAATCTTGTTAATAAGCTATTAATAGAGTAAAATATTTCTTAAAAGAAGGAAATGCATGTGTTGTATATAGATCCACATATTCAAATTAACAGTGGTAGTGTGTGTAAAGGGTAGACAGCACACTATGTGCTAATTCACAATGATAAAAATTGCATGCCAAATCAGCTTGGCATGTTTACTATGACTGTCTTCAGCTATGTGTGTAATAGTGCCTGGACTGACTAAAAGTCAGAATCTGTGTTTTCTTATTTTCTGAGAGAGGTATGCAGTAGATAAATGTGTTTAATGTGAGTCATTCCACGCACACAATGGAATAAACCAAAAACATGAGCTAGCATGGTTCTGATTATATACATTGATGATAACAAGGTTTTACCACTGCAAAATCACTTTTCGTAAAAAGTGATTCTTCACACACCTTCAGTTGACTCAAAGACACAGATGCCACATCTAGCATGACAGCATGTGGATTGTGCAGCTCTTCAAAATGAAGTGAAATTCTGACTTCATTGAAGTGAGCAGGAAAACTTGCATTGATTTCAGTGGGATCATGGTTCGACACACAGAAACTAGAAACATGTCTCTAGGGCCTGCACCATAAAGCCTGTTATCATTCCATGACCTGAGCAAGCCCAGTGCATTATCATTCTAGCAAATTAATCTGCACATAAAAAAGATTTCAGCGGCAAGTTACGTTGACAATCTTTAAGCAACTAATTAAAATGAGCAGTTGACATAGATAGCAAAAAAGACCAGAATGGCATATGTGAGGAGGTAAACTGAAAATAATTGCTTTCACACAAAACAATACAATTTGAGGTGTTCTGTGATGTGTAACATACTTGCTTATTAAATAAAAAAAAAACAAAACAGGGGATTCAGTGTCTTTTTGGCTTTCAAATGTCACCAAAATATACCCTGTATTTTCACATGAAAGCTAAATATACAAATGCTGCACAATGCTGCAGTCCTTACTGATTGCCTTTTTCAAAAACTGACTTCAGTGGGACAAAATCATAACATACTGGTATGTTCATGAATTCTGTCACTTGTTACTTGGACTTACTGTGATACAATGGTTATAGAAGAGATTCAAAGGTATGGCTGTGCAATGATATTCAGAATATAGATTGAATTCTTGATCTTTCTAGGAATCATCATGATCACATTAAAGGTCTGCTAAATTAAATTAAGCCTAAAATAATATTTAGGTAACAAAATTATACCAAGACAGCATTTTTGCATCATCTAATGCCCAGCTCTACCTAGTCCTACAAGTACTTTTACTCTCTACCCACTTCTCAGGCTGATCTCAAATTTCCCTGTGTTGCTATACTAAATATCTATATGCGCGCATTGATACTGATACATGGGGAAGCATGCATTCTAGGAAGAATCAAGTCTGTCTTCTGCCAAAGCTTCTCTGTGATCTATTCCACCTAACCTAAATTCCACCTAACTCCTCAGAAAATTTGCAAAAATTATTTTTGGTTGGGAAAACTCTGGAAGGCAATGGAAAATTCAGTGTTTAGCTTTTACATAGCAAGCTAGTGGTTATCAATCATATTCTTCACACTACATCTATACAACTTTACATTCATAACATAAAACATGTTGAAGGAACTTTCCAAGAGCTCAGCTTTGAAGTTTAAATATAAATTTTTAAATATTAATTCCTAGATATTTTTAAAGCATGTCAGCATGTTTTTCTGGGATCATCAGCACACTGTCCACTTTAGGCTGGAAAGGACTTCTGATATAATTGCAGAAGAAATATTTTAAAGCACTATTTTGCTAAACAAATTAGGACTCCTCTGAGTATTTATAATATATATTTATCAACTATTTTAATTAAAATACATAACTCTGTAGTTAACTTGAAACTTATATTTCAATCTGGCCACTTTATTATGATTTTGAAGTTTCCTGTATCACACTTGCATACATTTTGGAAAACAAACATAAATAAAATATGACAGAATAAACACTGATTAGAACATTTTGAAACATCATTAACATACACAATTTACATGGCACAAATCTGCTAACATCTGCAGTGATAAAAAATCCCAACATCTTTCACACTAGGAAGATGAAAACAGCCTTTTTTTCCTTCATTTGGTACAATAAATAAAACAGTGTATTTCTTCTATTTCTCATTTAACAAGTCAGTGAGTGCTTTTTACAGTGTATTAGTATAGAACATTAAAGGGAAAAGCTGGAAATATGATGCTGAAAAGTTAAAGTAAACTGCTACTCCAGTACCTAGAAAAAGAAATTACCTCCATCGGACAGTAATTTAGTGTTCTGGAAGGCTCCAAGATAAATGACCTGGAATACAGAATCCTCTCCCTTAGTACTTTTCACATTTCCTGATTTCCATCACCCAAACTGCACTTCAGAAATTTAAACAAGGAATGATACAGTAAAGCTGGGAAAAACATACAGGTATGAACACTGAAATGCAGAAGGTTCTGAAAAAACTAAACATCACTGTTGAATATCAGTGTCCCTATATTAAATCCCAGTTTACTTAGACTCACAAAGTCAATGTTGTTGCTTGCTTATTTTTTTTAGGAAAATGGTTTTGGAATCTAAATGAGAAAATAATAAAGATATGTCTACTAAGAAGTCACATTTATTCTTAAGGATGCTAACTGTTGGCCTGAAATGTAATTACATTACAATTAATATTCACAATGTTCTTGTATAAAGATGTGATAAGTATCATCCATTTTAGCTCATTCAGAGCCTAAAAATGAAAGCTCAGGAAAATATGTAACTGTTAGATTTTTATTTCAGTTGAACCATTTTATTCAATGTCTATTTGTATGAATAAATCAAATTCTGAAGTCTTTACTCAGGCTGCAGAAGGATGTGTAGCCTTCCTCTACTGAGAGTGGAGTCTACAATATATCTAACAGTGACAGATTTATATTCTTAAATTAGAGTATGTCCATCTGAAGATTTTTAAAACAGACAGTTCAGATCCATTTCAGGTCTGTAGAGGTTCATCCAAAGAAATGCTAAGCCTTTAAAAACCTTCCTGCTTTGAAAATTCCTACAGACAAATAAGTCTCGACATCCTCTTTAATTTGCAGTTCTTTATTCACATAGACCTACCATGGCAGCAACCTATCATCAAGAGCTTTTTGCCTCTTTGTTTTTTTCAATTTGTGATGTCCTTTGCCCAAGGCATCCCTCTGCTTCACCAAAAAAAAAAAAAAAAAAAAATCTTGTTTGTTTTTGGAAAACCTGATACAAAACAAGGGCAAAAAGATGCCATTTGCAGGCTTTCAAAAACAAGAGAACCAGTGTACCAAAAATGATCACTCAGCTTCAGGAGTCTGCAGCTAAATAGGGAACTTCAGCTTCTGACCTTAGAAATCTAGTTCTGAAACTGAAAAAACAGAGATGTCTTCCCAACCACATCCAGCCGGGCAGCTGCAGTTGTCACTGTCACAGTGGCAGCCACTGGGCTGGGTATCCTAGCAGACACAGATTGTCCTGCTCGTTGCACTGTCTTCCCACCTTCCTCCCTCCCTCAGCTGAAGTCATCTCAGTTTGCTCCGTTCCCTGTCGTCATCTCTGTCCCAGGCTCCTCCTCCCAGCTAAATCCTCTCCTCTGCCCTCATCACCGGTCCTCTCTCTGGCCACGTGTACATTCGACACCCTACCAGGGAGTAAGCACTTCCCAGTTGAAGAACTGTTACTGTAAACCATGGTCACCTACAAAGGAAAGGTCTAGTCCACAGATCACTCTGAAAGCTTCAGCTTACTACTGTGCACCTTCTTCAGAAAAACAACAAAAGACCAAAAAAAGTTCTTTGTGACCACTTATCCTTTATCACCCAGGTCTTTCTCTTTAGAAGACAAGCTTTAAAATAGTATTTCAGATACATCACCTACTTTTCCAAGGACAAAAATGAAATGTATACAAAAATAAATTTAAAGTAAATGTATCATTTTTCACATAAATTAATCCAACAGAGTCTTAGTCTTAGGCTCTTCAAATTCTTGCTTATTTGCCTTTATTATACTATATTACAGTCACATATAAGATACATTCTGGGTTCCTATCTTAATAAGGACTTTTACTAAGATGATGATAATGATGGATCCTTCATCCTTCTTATGCGTAACTTCAAACTTTTTATGTCCAAAAATGTTAACAGCAGTGCAATCTATCTAAAATATGTCTTAGCAACTGAGACATGATAAAAAATATAGGCCACTCTTCACCACTAGGCAAGAGAATGATGGCTTCACTGCAGTGCAGTGCATCACAAGGAAAATATCCTCATAGAAAGCAAACGAAGTAGCAAAAAATACATTCTTTATGAAAGGAACTGTAGCTGTTAGACTTCTCAAATTGGTTATGTATTTCTAGTGCTCCCTGCATTCCTCATACTCATTCTAATTTGAGAGAATTTTTTTTTCCCCAGGACTGTAAAAGATAGATCATCCACCCCTAGAATGAGTAAACCACTCCTGCGATCAAGTCAAGTCAAGTCAACTTGCATAGGCTCTTGGAGGGGAAGAGCTCTGGAAGAACAGCAGTATGTCAGACTGGGAAGTCTACTGGCTTGCTGCCCTTTTTTTATAATCGTCTAACAAAATCAGACTCAAATGACTAGCTGTGCACTTCATACACTGTAGATGAAAGCTCTCTGATTAACCTTATCAGGGCTGTCCTATCTTCACAGGACTCAGAGTGTTAATGAGATTACTTATATTTAAGATGCTGTTCATGATAAAGCAGCAAGGGAGATCCAGAGCAAGTCCTCAACTTGGTTGGTGTCTGTGGGCCAATAATGATCTCATTTGAAACTTGTCTGAAAGATGAAATCTTTCAGCTGGCAGATGATACTACAGGATTTGTATTTACCATACCTTGAAGTATTCAATATGCAATATGGAAAATGCTGGTCTTAAATCCTGAGATCGCTCATTAGTTGCCTGCAGAGTACTCATTGTACGAGTCCAAAGAGAAAAGGTATAGTTGAGATCATTGTTATACTGTTCTCAGGAAGATTAGAGAGAGATGCCAATGATTACTGTTATTAAGGCATAAACTGTAAACATTGTATCATTGTACGATTGACCACTGTAATCAATCAATAAATAGTAATGGTGATTTCATTTAGATGGCTTGGTGCAGACGAAATGATATCCTATTAAATAAAATCTTTTCCCAAGGGATATTGGCATTAACAGGCTCTAAGACCTCAGTATCAATAATTTTCATTTCCAAAAAGAAAATATAATCT
This sequence comes from Dromaius novaehollandiae, assembly GCF_036370855.1. Lineage (NCBI taxonomy): Eukaryota > Metazoa > Chordata > Aves > Casuariiformes > Dromaiidae > Dromaius > Dromaius novaehollandiae. The sequence continues at coordinate 15,392,083 of NC_088098.1, read as the reverse complement.
TCTTAATTTCTATTTTATGTCTTCTTATCAACCTGTTCTGCGAGAAAAAACAACACCAACTTGATGTCAGTTGGCTTTTACACCTTCACCTAAACTGATAAAATCTAAGCAAGATTTTGGTACTCAGAATCAGTGTGCTTTATAAATGAAAGGCTCAGACAGGCCTTCAGCTTCAAAGCCCATCATCTTGTCCAAGACGACTAGAATGTGGGCTTCCAAGTCACAGAGAGAACTGAACTTATTGTTACCTCTGAAATGCAAAGCACATTCAACAAAAGCTGAAACTGCTTCCTGACCCAGTAAGGCCTCTGAATACAGGATAACATTTTAATCTTCATAGTTTACTTTAAAAAAAGTTATGATTGTAAAGGTGGGAAACATCTCACCAAACTCTGCCACCTGTTTTTTGTTTTTGTCTGCTATCCCTCTTTAGTACATGGAGACAGTCAGGTACATCTATGAAGTCATTCATCCCATTTATCTTCAACCTGTCTCTCTCTGTGTACTGTAGAGGGACCCTAGACAAACTAGAAATTAATCTCAACCTATCAGTTTGGTCTACAAGCCTTTTTCTGGGCAAAACCTTCACAGTATAGAGCCTACTGTATGTTGCTGTAATTAGAATCACATTACAAAAAGAAAGAGGAGGGGGTACTTGTTTTACCCTAAAATATGTATATAAAGGATACACACTCCTATGAAAACTTCCCATGAAAGTTCTCCTCAGATCTTTATTTTATTTCTTTGTGAGGTAGAGGACATCAGCTTACAAAGGAAAATATGGACTTTCCTCTCAGAAACCATAGATTCATACAGCCCCATAATCTCTTGGAATCCATGATCGTAAACAAAAAGGTGTCCCCACTCTGCCCTAGCTGCAGTCTTCCCCAACACTGTTTACACAATTCAATTCTACTGGAGCTTTCTAAAGAACAGCCTATGCCTGGACTTACATGAATTCTGCTCACAAAGTGGTGAACAAAACAATCAATCTCAGCAATCTAAGATTTTCCAGGAAACTTTCAAAAAGATTTTCTGGGAAACTTTGAAGAGGCAGATGGCATGCATATCGTAGAAATTATGTACTTGGCCTCTATGCAAGCTCTCCCTGCTCAGCTCCTACTCCTGTCACCTTGAATCCTCTGTATGGGCCAGGACCAGGAAAGGATCCCATTCCATGATGACAATTATGGCATAAGAGCCATGTGGAGATTTCTGGAGTGACTGCTGAGCCAAAACATTCTACTGAAGCATATACTACATGCAATGCTACAAGCACAGACATTACTCCTATTCTAGAGGTTTGCTAATAATTTTTGCTCTAGGATCTTATTCTTCCTTCTTTTATCAGCTCCTAATGACATATTGGGTTTGAAAGGGATTATTCCAGAAATCATAGTACTCAAAGATAGTATCAGTGAATGAAGAAATGTAACCTGTCAGTTTCTTTCTGTGCTGATAATAAGCCACTTCAGAATAACCAGCTTGAAAATAATTTGTGAGCAATATTATCTCTGACTCACAATATGGGCTTTTACAGAACTCAGTTTTATTTTTATGGGTGCTGTTCATTTATTGAAAAGGTTAAATTTCTTCTACTATGTTTGGTTATTCACCAGTAAGAGACCTTTTCGTATACATACTAAGGGAAAAAAAGTCATAATCAGAACATAAACAAATGAAGAGAATGTGAAAGAGTACCACATCTGTTACTGCAATTTGGTCATTGATGCTAAGCAGCAAAATCCTTAGATTTTTCTTACATAATGCAGTAAAGTAAGTACAAAACAGTGCAGGATGATGAAGCTTACATACTCAGTGCTGGTCAACAGAATGTTACTGAAATAAGCTCTACAAATTCTGTTCTTCAATATATAGTGAAACTCAGAGGAAACCTCACCACCTACTATCAGCAAATAAGGTAAGTGAATGGGTTTTTAGCCCTCCTCTCATGGAAAAGGAATAAGTGAAGAGAAAATATTTTTCAGTAATTGATACTTGGTGGTCTCATTCCTGTAAGATTTGCTTGGAACCTGCTTCCACGTTGCTGAGAAAAAGTCATATGAAGTCAATGTGTTAGGTCACTTCTGCTCCTTTTGCTGAATGCCCTAGAAGAGACAGGCACTGTGGACTGCATATAAAGGTCAAGTCTTCTGCGGCTGGACCACAGCAGTAGGCCAGACCCAGTTGTGGAGGAGCAGAGGCTGGCTACTGAGCCTGTCATGTCTACAAAAGATGTCCGCATGCATAAAGATATGTGGTTACAAGTGGGTAAAGGTTTATATTCCCAACATAATAATTGTCTACCTCTGTGTTCGTAAGTCGGCACTAAAAGCTTTAAAAAAGAAATCACATATTATGAGAGATTTTATTTGGGAACATTCTACTCCCTGAATGTGGAATTATAGGGCTATTCTTGAACAAACATATAGAAAACTCATTCCAATTTTATTAATGCAGCATGCTGACAATTTAAAAGCTGTACGAAGATTCTTATTTGATGCTGTAGTCAATACAGTACAATATGTCTTCAGTCTTGTTGATGCTAGCAAAAATTTTACAAACTACACATGATTTGTGACTAGTCTGTGCCTGGAGTAAGGCCTCATAAAAAAAATGTAGGAAGCATTTATAATACTCGTGAGCTCCATTATGCCTTTTCAGTAGATCATTCCACTGGCAAAGCTGTGAGAATTTTGGACTTGAAAAACATGTGATACTTGTAAAATCAGTCCATAAAAATCAATCTGAAAATATCAACAATGACACACACTAACTTCACTATTCCCCATTTCTAACCTGTCTTTTGCTTATGATGTTCAATAGGCTCTTCTCAAACTATTAACTTTTGAGCCTGTAAACCACTTTCAACTAAATTTGATAGAGATTGCAGAAATAGTAAGTCCCTGAAACTTTGAAAGTTTGGCATCAGGGCAGAATAAACAAATTACTAATGATTAATTAATGCTTATTAAAGCTCCCGCTGAGGGAAGAACTGCAGCTGGAGGGTCACTCAGCATATACCACCAGCACAAACCAGTACTCACACTGCCAGAAGGCCAAATAGGAGATCTGCTAGAACTTTGTAGGTGGGAAGGAGCACATGATATAGCAGTGAGGGGAAGTGGAGGACACAGAAGGGAACTTGATACATTTTCAAGTTCTGAGAAGGACTGGGACTCTTGGAGTTTTGAGTGGCAGTAAGGAAAACTAGTCAGGATTGCAAGGGCTAAAGAATATGGCTTTATTAGTCCCACTGTTCACAGAACAATTTTACAACTAAAACCACACATTTGAATTTGTAATGTAATATACACTACATAACAAATTATTTTTACATCTGGTAACTGCAAATAAGTAATTTTTTTTTCAGCCAGATTATATGATTTTGGTTAAGCTTTATAACACTGTAATGAAGATTTCCTTGAAGAGTCACATAAACCTTGATGTGCAGATATTTCACTCTTTACAGCCTGCTATAATACTCTTCTAATCTACGGTGCCAAGTTTTTATGCAATGCTTGGTTTCATGGCAGAATTCTTTGTATGAATACAGACATTTCTATGGCAGATGTTTTGTGCATGTCTATTTTTTGTTTGTTTTCCTTTTAAAAAATTGTGTTATTTCTATGCAAATTCCTGGTAGTTCAGCAATTTTATTAAGAGCTGACAAATGTGCTCAGTATTGTATCTTCTAATAGGAATAACATTCAAACATAAACTGCCTTGTCAGCAACTTCTGCAACACTTTGGGAGATGCTCCAAAATTTTTTGTTTCATTTTAAAGTTCATTAATTTGACACACTTAGTATATACATGCAATATAAAACACTGCATTCCTAGCTTTCATTGAGATGTCTAAATTACAGGGAATATGATTTTGTCAGTTCCCTTCACTCCCTTTAAGTTAATAATTAAAGAGACAACATATCTCTCCATTTATTAGAGTCTGATTTTATTTGTTGAATCCAAAACAAGTACATGCTAGACACAAAATTGCAGTCAGAGGAATTTTTGGGCCAATTTTCTTTCAATTTTCCTAAATGAAAAATAAATTGTGACTTCTGTGGTATGGAACAGGAGTGGTTTTCTGCATTACTGAGTATATGTATTGGTCTCATCATAGCCAACTGACAACACATCAGAACAGTTGACCATTTGAATTATGCAGGTAGAGACATTTTCACACTCTCTTGAGTAGAGTAGCTAGATAATACGCTACCGAAGTACTCTTGGCCTGATGCACTGGTATCATTACAAACATCTGCCAGGGAGCTTATTTTCTTATCACTTTTTAAGAAGGATGAGATTAATGATGGAGATGACAGAAACACAGCAGTTCAAGAAAGCATGCATTTTGTAATTAGAGGACCTAATAGCTAGCATTATTACATACACAGATAAATTCATTCTTGATGTAATTCCATTGATTTCTGTGGCGTTAGTTACACCAAGGATGAGAGGAATAAGACAGCAGTTCACAAAGGAAAAACAGAGATGAAAGGAATTACGCTTAATAGAATAAAACAAAACAGGATGACTTCCACACCTTAAAAGTGCAAGTATAAGCTTAATCTCTGTAACTAAAAAATAAACGAAATAGAGGTGAAAGAAAGGCTGTCCTCCTCCAGGTGAAATTGTTTCATGGAGTGAGAGTACCATGTGATGATTTGACTTAAAAATAAAGGCATAAAATGTGGCTATAAAACTAAAGCTAGTCATCAAATTTAAATGTTTGGAATTTGCCTCCCACAAATGCATTTTGCAATACTCCCCTAACCTCCACGAAACACATTACCCCATCTCTATACATGTAAGTTTGATGCTCTGGATTGCCTGCAGTAGCCTAGATATGCCAGAGCTTGAGTTCAATTTTACTAATGGCTCCAAACCCCTTTTCTTCCACAAATAGCAACTTACTATTGACAGATTTCAAAAATCTGAGAAAAAGGCCTTTAATGATTATTTGACAAACAACACAAAGAATGAGGCAGCCTGCCTAATCCTTAGGTTAGGATATAAGCATCTACACCTACGGAATCCAATCTTTTAATTACTATGTCTTTCTGGACTTAAATTTATTAGGTATCTCAAATTAGTCTGAATTTTAAATTTTAATGAAATTCTAAATTCTTCATACTTAGATGCATACTTAGAAGTGAATATTCTGAGAGGGCCACCTAAGGCTCCTCTGCTATCCCCCAGATTTAGGCAGAGCAGAATATGAGGCACTAAGCCAGTAGGAGAAGTCAGAAAACATATGGTTCTACCTGTGGGTAACTAAGGATGATGACAACAGGCCCATTCATCTTTTGCTGAACTGTTAAACTAACAATTAGACCACACCTTTAGGAGGAAGGGAACCTGGGCCCTACGGCCTATTTAGAACAAAGGGGATTGAATCTCTAGCTCCTACATTCCAGGAAAATGCCATGATCACCAGGCAAGTGACCTGAATCAGACTATTTTTCACTCTTCTTCCAAAAGCTAAGCCACTGTGCAGCAAGGAATACACATCATGAATCATGATGGAGAGCAGACAGGATAGAGTCTGCCCAAGCCCAGCAGATAAGACACTCAAAAGGGATTAAAACAGAGGCTACAGACTTATCTCGCTGAAACATATATATACTTTTAAATTGTCATTGAATAAAAAACTAGCCTGAAGAGATTTGAACTGTCTTCTAGAGATACTTAAGTTGTCTATATAGCCACTGGAAAGAGAAAACTCAATGTCCTGATGTAGATCTAGATAGCACTTACTTCTCTGTTTGGATAGCAAAGTTGGGCACATTGGCTCATGCCCTAGGCTCAGACACTTAGACTGTGCCAAATTATGAATTCAAGTCAAAATTAACAATTCTCAGAAATAAATCTGATCACAAAATTGGTGTCCTTGTCCAAGCCCCAGATGTGTCAACCTCACAGGCCAAGTGGACTCATAGAATTGACTTGTACCTGATTCTTTCCCAAGCTAGAACAGTATGTCCAACAACTGCAGCATGTTACACAGAGGATGTTCCCCTCTCACCCAAAGCAGCCCTGTACACTTCTTGGCTACAGAAATCCCTTATCTTGTGATTTGAGGTAGTACCATCCCTTAAGGCATGACCAAATGCATCTCCAGCTGTATTACCCACTGCATGTATAAAATAAGAAATTACTCCAGAGGTCTGTAAAATACTACCCCTAATAAAATATATCAGTGAGTCAGCATAATAAACATCACCATTTAACCTCATCCTATCTAGTCCAAGTATCTTTCAAAGGGGTGACTCTCTCCTTTAAGGACTAGCTAGAGGGATATAGATTCAGAAGGCTACCCGTACTGTTATGAGAACTGTGTATCAGTCTCCCCATGACCCCTTAAACTTTTACATATATGACATTTCCATCCTTATAGAATATCAAATTCTTTTTTAGCTGGAACGATCACAAGGAATACTCTGCAGGAGAAAAGCCACACTAAACAAGAGATTCTCAAGATTTCATGGAAAATGAGGGAGGGAAAAAAGAAAAGGAACAACCAAAAAAAAAAAAAAAAGTGCTCTGAGATCTGGCCTATGTGGAGATTTATTGATTCTCATGTTATTTCAAAACAGTCAGTCGGCCGTTTTGTTACTGTTAACGATTTCAACTGTATAGGAAGAGAGTTCTTTCTGCCTTAAGGGAACATCTTCCACATACTATCTGTGTATTGTTTCCTGTAATTTGGTGGAGATACTCTCAATTTTTCTTTTTAAAGACTGGACTCTGCACATTTTTTACTGCTCCAAGACCAAACTTTCTTTGATCATAGACTCATTCTCCTGAAGGCCTAATTTTGACTACAGGATGGATAAGACTGACTTAATACTGAAAAGAATCTCACCCATCCATACCTTTCCAGTCTGAAGTATTACTCTATGGCATAATTTACTATCGAGTTTTTGTGACCAGACTGCTGTGTGGTTGAATGGACAACTAATCACTGTGAGAAATACTAAGTCTGTCTGATGACTCAGAACTATCTCAGATATTCAGAATAGAACAGCCCTTCCTCTCATATGGTACCATGAGCAATCCCACAATGACTTCTATGAAGACCTTTAAAAATAATCAAAAAAAGTTGCAGCTGATTAGACCAATCAGCTCATGTGTTTCATATCTTAACAATACAAGACTGATCCCTACAGTATACTTTCTAGGTCTTTATCCAAGCTAGCTTTGAGCTGAAATATTGTTGGAATTTCCAGCCCTGAGAAACTATTCCACAGCTTAATAGACTGAACCACTAATTTTATTCTCCTAAATTTTTATCTATCCATACTTTTGTCTCTGCAGGTCACCTGATACACTTCCTCTTCCTCTGTGATGTTATGATCTTGACTCAGTCACAAACTGTTACTGGCTTCATCTCTGGCTCCCCTATTAGCCAACATTTAGGTCAGTTCAACCAATTTTGTGCTTTAAGTATTTCCATGCAGACAATTCTACATGTGTTTGGTTGCTTTCTCTGAAATCCTCTGGGATTGGGATGTGCTTTACCTACATATACACAGGAGCTATCATCACTTAAACTTTAACTCCTTTAGGGCTTTTTTCATTATTTTTCAATCCTTATGGATATCCTTCTTTTAAATTCCACTTAAGTCTTAACTTAGATTTCAGTTGCCAAACTTCCAGACAGTGATAAGAGTGATTCTGACCATGCTCCCAAAGCACCTAAATTCAAATAAAAATTATCTGGGGGAGATGGCACAGGATACTAAACAGCTGCGTAGGAGTTCCTGAGATATTCAGAAATGCTTTGGTTTGAGAAGCAAGGTGACTAAACTCTAATACTATCTGAGATGAGCCTAACAACCAAAAAATCTGCCTAAGTAGTCAGAGGATTCCTAATCTGCTACAAATGCTCAAGTCACCTGGGCAGCACTGAATTCAGCATAAAAATATGACCAGAGGGAAGGAGTCCCTCCCTTAAGGTCAACATATTTATGATTCATTAAAAAAAATAGCCTAAGGAGCAGCTGAATCAGTACTCAGGGCTCCCTATTCCCTCAGAGAAATCCCCTTCTTCCTAGGCCACACATCGATTCCTTTTACTTATTCCCTACTTCTGGACCCATCAGTCATTAATTTCTTTCTGCATAAGAGTTTCCAAAAGAAGGACTGCAAAGAAGCCTAATCTGGGATACACTGGCAGGTAGTGTGATTTATGGAGAAGCATTGCCATCTCCTCTAGCTGCTCTGTGAAGATACTTTGGTGAATGTCCTTATCTTGCTTCCTTGGTATCTGCAGAGTAACTACAGATGTCAGGTACTAAAGGAAAGTAGTTAAACATGCCATACTGGGCCTACATGCTCCTCTTCCTAAGTGCATCACCTCTAAGTTTGGTGCCTACCATAAGAATTCAGGTCTTAATTATTATTTGCATTAGACATCCAAGTATTACAGCTCAGTTAAACCCTCTGCAGCTCTCAGCTAACTTCTTTTTAGCTATACAGGGAAATTAAATACCTAATTTTCACTGATGACTGGGCTCTACCCCACCACCACCACCTTTTTTTTAATGACTCACTGGTCAGAACTGGCTCTTTGCTAGTTGTCTTCAACTGTATTTTCACATGTCCAGCTAGATCTAGGAATGTTCCTCCACAACAGTCTTTCACCATAGCAACATCCTGCTGCTTCCCAGCTATCAAAATTATTTTTTCAAGGGCGTATCTTTAAGTTTTATGTGACATCCAGATTTCTTTACTGTACTTAGAGATGTCCAATATCCATCAGTAGAAATAAATATTTCTTCAGAAATCAATCGGTCACCACGTTATTCACAGAGGGACTGCATTCAAGTTCAAAAGTATAGTCTCTGTGTTTGTAAATGCTTTAATGTAAATGACGAATATTGGACAGGTATCAGAGAGCAGAGAAGCTATCTTTAAAGTCTCCACTCCAGAATAGTACAGCATCCCCCCTCAGTTTAGGATATGGGCTTTCAAATATCTTTGAGTATATCCCCCCAAATAAAGGACATTAAGGTATTCCCTATGAGGGAAAGAAATGTTTTGTTTGCACCTCAGAGACGACTTCTAGAATTCTTCAGTAAGTGCAAATAGGGAAGCACTGCAGTGCTAGCTGAAGGAACTAACTAGATACCCAGCAGCAGTCACCGATGGCCTAGCAGGCATTGGAACTACGTAGATAAAGGTGGACATACCCCATCGGCTTTGGCCCAAGGTAATTTAAACTGCTCTATATCTGGGTTATTTCAGTCCTGTTCTACTCCCTCTGCCACAGAAACTATGTATGCCCAGCCCTTCCTTGAGCCAGCACTTGTGCAACTCTGGAGGACTGCATTCAGGAGCTGATGTGGCTGCAAACCAACCTGGCAAAAACAGTGATTCTTGTTTGGCACTCCAGGCAGCTCCAAAAGCACTTAGTGCCTGCCCAAAACGGAGGTCAGCCATGTACAGCCAGAGGGGGGAGGGAGGATGGGTCTGGGGCAGTCTGGATTTAGATTGGTTTAGGCAACCATTAAAAGCTGAACTCTTAGTTGAAAGAAAGGTCCGCTTCCTCTGTATCTTGCTGCTTTATTTTCCTGTCCTACCCTCATTGTCTGGTTTTATTTGGATCAAGCATCAGCCAGACTTGTTCACTCCCAACCTTCTGTCTCAGCCATGTAACGAGACTGCTCATCCCTGCTGAAACACAGGTTTCACCATGATGTTATATTGTTACAATAACTCTGCAAGCTGAATTGCCTCCCTGCATACCCTAGCATGCTCATATGCGTGTGAACAGGAAAAGTAGATAAGAACAAACTCTCACAGGCAGGAGTTAACTAGATTAATAAAGAGCCAACATTATCCTTCAGGTCTGTTCGCAGGGTAAAGAAACTTGTGTATAGACGTAACGCTGATGAGTATCAGAGCTCTATTCCAAATGCTTCATGAAAATATAGCAGGATAATATAGGAAAACACAAATGTCTGTTATGTGCCTGCTTTCCACAGATTTTCAGTAACACTTAAGGACTTAACAACTTTTATGCTTTTGAAAAGATTCCTAATAAAATAAAATTAGACCTTTCACAAATCTGTCGCTTCCTGGGCCACCTTGACCTACATTGATACACTCTTTTTAACTATTATTGTGTGCTGTTTAAAGCTCCTCAGTCAGTTTCTTGTTGAAATGACAGTTTTCAATGTGAGAGGCCTTTCTGAATTAATTTTCAAGTATGATTTTAAAAGATAATGTGTCAAAAGAATGATCAAAATTCCTATACTATCACATCTATTTCATGTTCTTTATTCATTGCCTGTTTTGTTCAGTCCAAGAATTATAGCTTATTTTGCATGATTTAACAGAACTTTTTGGGGGCATTCTGAAAAAAGAAATGTTTCAAAATGGATGTATATGTGTAACAGCTTCATCTTCTAACATTTGTACTATGAATATTCACACTATGTGAAATGGAGGCATAATATTTTTAATATTGTTTTAAGTTCTTGATGTTAGTTTGACATACCAGTTTCCAACCTTCATAGTTTCCCACTACCTGCCCACAAAAAAACCATGATTTAAACTATATACTCTTTGATTTATAGTGTCAAAAAGAAAATCCCACAAGTTTATTTCTGTTCTTGTAGATGGAATATTTTTTCTTCCTGCTCTACAGTTGAAGATTAAGAAAGAAACTTTATAGGCTGTATAAAAATATACAGTGAAGGAAATCTGAGATCTCTGATCTTTTGTCCTAGTTGACTGATCTGAACTATAAATTGGGGGCAATGTTTTCTTGCTTGACCTTCTATCTTGAGTTTTAAGCCAGCTACCACATCTATGCCCACCAAATTCTGAATTGGAGACTACTGGATTAAAACCTCTGATACCTTAACTATGGACAATGTGAGAAAATAGTATCCAAAAAACACACAGAAGTATTTCTCAAATTCTGTGTTGAACCTTTTCCATTTTTCTCCCTATTTGCATCATCAAATCTATTTTTTCTTCCACATATACACTGTATCCTGCAGTCCCCTTCAGTTCATCTACATGGCAGATGGCATCTTTCGAATTACCTTTTTAAAACGTGTGTTTAAAAAGTGTGTAATGAATCAAGAACTTGTAGAGTATTCTTCAAGGTTTTTTTCTCCAAATAGTCTCTTTTTGCAATCACTTATTAAATTAAAATTTATTTTCTCATATTCATGCAAGAAATCAGAACTTTCAGACAAATGTCAATCTATCACAAAGCATTCTAAACCACTGTAAGAGTGGGCAACACTGTAAGTAACTGTCTGGTTTACCAGATGAGGAATGAGATTTAGTTGCTTAACATAGCCATCCTGTGATCTAGCATGTCCCACATGGCCTTCAGCTGCCACGCCACAAAACCGCAGAATCACAGAATAGTTGGGGTTGGAAGGCACTTCTGGAGATCTAGACCAACCCCATGCTCAAGCAGGGTCTCCCACGGCAGGTTGCCCAGGAACATGTTCAGTCAGGTTTTGAATATCTCCACAACCTCTGTGGACAACCTGTTCCAGAGTTCAATCACCCTCCCAGTTAAGAAGCATTTTCTTTTCTTTTAAGCTTGTCTCAAACTGTTATACTTGTCTAAAACAAGGATTAGCAAGATGAGTTTTAACCTTGCTGAGACTTAAAATATCCACCACATATGCTAACTTACTTGGAAATTAACAGAAAGGAATCCACTCCCAGTACTGGAATGATAACCCATATGTAAATGATGACACTACTGTAAATAGTTAGAGCAGTGGAAACTCTGTTCACAGCATAGACGTCTCTTGAAAGCCATGGAATAAATAACTAGTTGAATCTAATTCCCAGTGATACAAATCTACAGAGTGTACAATGGAACACATGGATTTGGCACATCAGGAATAGATATTTTCTCTTATAATACAAAACTGAGCACTAGGACTATTAGGAGAGATATCAAATTAATCAAAAATCACCCTACTGAGACCCGTATTAGTTCTAGAGGCCTATATATAATGCTTCATCAAGCAATGGTTTCAGAGATCATGAATGTCTAGATGACTGACAGCAGGTGTTAAGAATGGAGACATTTCTTAGTAACATTAATGACTGTGACATTTCTTAAACTCGACTTCTAGAGATCCAGCAAGAAATTCAGAATGAGCATGACTGAGGATGATCTGCAAGAGGATCAAGCTGAGGAAATGATCTGTCTCGCCACATGAGAGTACAGAGCCCTGATATCTCTGCTGCTGATGAGAACAATCCCCCACAAGGCAGAGGCAGGCATGCCATTATGATGAGGGCAACACAGAAAAAAAGAACACTGAGAAGAGATTGGGACTTACTATTGTGCCTGTATATGGACAAGCATTCTGGTCCCACAGCTTAAATATAGCCAAAGATTCTGATCCCCCACCATCTTGGCCATGAATAATGATAAATTTGGGATCGTAATTTCCTGCTTGCTTCTTATGACAATTCTTTGGATCAGGATGAAGGGATACACCAACCTCATGAAAAATATTCTCTGTAATCTTGGTCTGTGTGTAGTATTCTTGTTACAGTTAGGTCAGTGAGGGAACTTGCTTGATGAACTGCTGATAAGTGGATCAAATGCATAATGTATTTGTTCCATAAATTGACCCCCCCACAAAGGGGAAGGGGGAAACTTAATATGACATGGCATGGCATGCCTGAATCATTCTACTTATTTAATCCATACAGTCTAAAGGCTTATTTTGGTGAGTATGATGTCCGAAAATGACACTGAGCTAGAACTGGGGGAATGTCAAAAAACTCCCCAAAACAGCTTGACCATGAGAAATCAGCTGACCTGTGGTGATGTGAAATGCACACTTAGAAATACTCAGATCTGGGATATAACTGAGGCTAAGTACAGGAATGCCAGAGTTATGTGAGTACCTAACAACAACATAAATATCACTGATAAGAACGTTTATAAATAACAATGTTTGTATGTATAAGTTACTCTGAATTTCTAAACCTCTTAAAATATTAACTCAGGACTTCAAAATTCACTGAGGTAGGTAGTTAAGGATTGTCAGTCTTATGTTTATTGCTGGGGAAACTGAGGCAGAGACGTTTAGTGACTTACCCAAGGCCACAAGAGGGAGTCACTGTCAGAGCCGGGATTAGAGCTCAGGAGTTTCTGGCTCCCAGTCCCAAGCTCAGACCACTAGACCATGGCCTCAGGACATTTCCAGCTGGTCTTCAGTCTAAAAAAAAGTAAATTCTCAAGTATGTTACAAATATGTAACATATATATATTTCTTTTTACTTTGAAAATTGAATGTAATGGTATGAATGAGAACACATTGCTGGCAAGTCAACGATGAAAAACACGCTGGTACATCTTATCCAATTTATCTTTATCATACGTCTGTGTATGATAAAGATCTGCAGAAAAATCTTCATTTAAATTGCAGCCAGTACAAACAACTATAGTATTTCTCAGGGTAAGGAACAAATTGCCTTTCCAACCCAGCCAGCATGTCATTTATATTAATGGCAAGGAATGCTAAGTTGCTCTGTGTATAAGTAAACTCTATTAAGAAAGTCACGTCCCTTGGTGAAGCTAGATCCTTAGTAAATTTTACTAGCTAAGCACTGAGCTCCATGTCAGAGTAATTACACCTTTTATCCACTGTGAGCTCTCTCTTAGCTTCTTCATTTCTTAATTTCCCAGTTCAGCTAATTTAGCAGTAAAATTGCAAAGGTTTAGAAAGGTTAGCTACTGAGGAACTGGTGCATGAATGTTCTGTTAAGCTCCATGCATTGAAACCACATCATGTAGAAGAAGGAATTAATTAAGTAACAATTAGGTAGTGATGGATCATTGACAACATATATACACTTTGGTGCTAAAATTAATCTCCCCTGTAAAGCCAATACATTGTGTATCTTCTCATTTAGACACTGGCAAATTTTGTACTTGAAATATAAAAGAGCAGCAGTATCTGGGGAAAAAAAAAGAAAAGAAGAAGAAGACATCTTCTGGCACTATTGAAACTACATACTTTTTTGAAAAAATTGTACAACTTTTTTTTAAAGAACTGAATGAGTAAAGAGAATAGCAAAAGCAGAACAATCTTTTTTAAGGCGGGTGATTTTAAAGTGACTGTAGGAACATTTGTTATATGAAAGTACTTAGTAAGTTCGAAGTGCTAACAATTGTGCAGTATTCTCTCGCTTTCTTTTTTTACAAGCGTCTTCTTTTACAAGTTGCCATATTGTTTCCTTGTATTGACAGTCAGCTGCTTAATATATAGATTGGCAGTTAGCCCAGTCAATCCTCAATTCTAAAAGCCTCTTAGCAGATGAAAAATCCTTGGTTCATTCACACCTTGTAGAAAGGATGACAGGGCAGAAGTGACATCCAGATCCATTTAGAATATACTTTGAGTCTGATTCTCCTTTGTCTTGCACCTTGTGTAGTCATTTATAGCTGTGCAAAGTAAGCACAAAATGGATATAAAACACTGCTACCCATGTGAAGAGAGAATTTCGATTTGGTTGCATTATTTCCAGAGGTGATTACAAAAAGTGCCAGGCACTGAAAAAATCTGGCTTAGAAAGTCTGAACAATTTTGACACAAAGCATAGAGTGGCAGCAGCACTTTCCAAACAACTTACGGAAATTGCACTTATGCTTTGGAGAAAAGGGTACTTTCATTTGCTGTTTGCCAGGTATTTTCATAGGAAAAAACATTAAATGTTAAACTCATTATGGAAAGACAATCTTCTTTCTTCCCTTTTTTGGCAGAAGTACGTTTAACTCTATGACCTAAAGTATATTCTCACACGAAAAGGGACTCATCTCCAAGACAGGATCACCACTAGTACTACCTTTTCATGTGCTACTTCTCATCCCAATACTTAAAAAATTGTACTTCTACACAGGCATCTGAAATGAATGCAAGAATTGGTATTGTCACGACAGCTGCTGTCAGTCCATCAGAGTTCAATACTGTTCTGCCTTTAGCATGGGTAGCAAAGGATTGTCTTCAGCATTTACCAAACAGTGATATCTCCACTACATTACATATCACCCCTATGATAATGCAAGACCTATTGCTAAGTATCTTCAAGATACAAACTAACATTAGCAGGAAAGGCCTGAAATTATTAGATTAACAACTGTGTGTTTAAACTGAAAGATAACAAATTAAGGACCTCGTCCTTCTATCACTGGAGACGTGGTCAAGAATTATTTCCACTGAATATTAGACATTTAATGTGTAGCAATTCACTTAATATATTTGGACATTAATTACCCCATGGTTCCTGGTGACCATTTTTCTGGCCCTTCCCAGGACACTGCTAATCCTTTCTGCTATACTTAGATGCCAGTATTGGCCCGGCAACTAAGGTGTGTTCATCAGGAGCAGAAATAGCAGTTACTTGACTGCAACAGTAGTTACTGACCTAAGAATACTGATACAAGAAATAATGTCTCTTGGTATTTCTGTTTATTTAATTTTATTTTTTTAATGGGTTTTACCACAGTCATGCACTTCATAGGGTTAATGTAAGACAGTTTTCCAAAACTTCCCTTACCCTTCAACCAAGCAGCCACAGACCAAACATACATTCCTGATTTTCGTAACAGTGTTTTACAGCTTGGGGTTGTTTCTTATTTTGTTTCCCCATACACACACCCTCTTTCTGGATTCAGAGCTTGTTGAAACACTCTGAGTTGCTAGTTTGGCTTGACTGAAAAGTACTGTGTGTGTTTGTTTGTGTGTCTGTATCTGTGATGCCAACTGTTGAAAGCTGCTTCAAGTTACATCAGGGCTTATGCTCAGAGCTGCTCGACAGTTGGCTCTTGGGCTGAACCTCTCCTCACCAATGACAACCATGTCTCCATGTAGGATAGAGTCTGTTTAATAATATTGCACTTGCCAGGGCCATAATTTTACCAAGATGGGGCATGATTATGATTTTATTGATGTTAATCAAAATCATGACTAATTCCATTTGTGTCAGTAGTAATAAAGAGCTACACAAACAACTAAGTTCAGAACCAGGCTTCTGGTGTTAAATCTGAAAGGATATAAACTGAGTCTGAATCACTTTGTTAAAGATAGATACTGAGGCATAGACCCTCTGCTTGCCTACATTACTCAGTCATGCCATTAGCATAAAACATCAAAGAACTGTAAGGATCGTTGGAAATGTGTCACTGTACATGAGTTTTCTGCTTTACCTTTGGCATAGAAAATATCCCTGAATTAATAAGATTTAAGATATAATTTTTGGTATGCCGAGCTTATCATAATATTAGGTGTCTTTGCCCTTGGAAGGTGCTGTTACTATTTCAAACACTTATTTCCTACCTTTGTTTTTATGTCACCATTACATAACTTGAATGCAAAAGATCTAAAGGCAAACAATATTTAAGCAACACCTCAGAGACTGAGTTAGTTTTGCAGTGCTGTCAGTTAAGCAAATTATGTCTGACAAATACAGGAGTATCAAAACAGTGATCACAATTCATAAAGTTTGCTTTGTAGATATATCACAATGTATCGCCAAATCTTCTTTCATTTTCAAAAGTGAAAGCATACTAATTTTCCAAAATATAGACATTCTAAAACAATAAAGGTTTTGCACTAGTGTCTATCTCCTGCTCAGACAGAAAAATTGTGCAGGAGATGATGGACCTTAATTTAGTCCTCACTCAATAAGTACTTTTACGATAGAATGGCAAGTAGAGTTTAAGATGAAATATTCTTGAAATTGCACTTATTTAAATATAGGATCAAGCTCCCTGTAAGCCTAAAAAAAAACAAAAGAAAAAAAGAAAAAAAAAAGATTATAGGGAGAAAATATCTTTTCAAGAGGTCTAGGAAACTATCAGAATATTGCTCTATTATACCTTTTCAGACCTTTTCCACTTTTTGAAGGCAAAAATTTATTGTTGTTTGAGAACACTTTCTAGAAATCTAGGCCCCAGAAACTATCACTGTCATATACACTGTCAGCTTCATTACAATTTCTTCAAGTGGACCCAGGACACCACATCGGATATTTGAAAGTTTTATCACCAAACTAGGACCAAATGGAAGCTAAAAGAAGGGCTCTCTTACTATGTTTTCTGTAGGTCTCACTTATTGTCTCATTGCAAGCTGAAGATCTGTGTGCGAAACTTGCTTTTTCAGCATAGTGGGAATAGCAAAACTATTTCCTACCCAGTTCCTGATGAAAGCTTTCTTTTCACCCTGCTGAACTGAACCCATGTGTTCAGTTTTATATCCTACACTTCCTCACCATAAGAAAATTCCCATACAGTAAAGCAAAAAGATACAGTCTTTAGGCTAAATATAAGTATTCTACAAACCACCGGTCCCTTTCAAGTAAATTTGTATATAATTCCCACTCTTAGCAACTGTGGGAATTACACATTTTTCCTGTCTTTGAGTTAGCATGGATAAGTATTTCAACGAGCCCACTTGGGCACATAATTTAATTATAAGGCATCAGACTTTACATATCTGTGCTGAAACACAATTAAAAATCTCACTCTTTATTTTCCAGTAAACTACAGTGAAAGAGAAGCTGAAGAAATACAGAAAGACAAGTGGCCTACCGTGGTTGTCTTTATCCGTCCCCCTGGTTGTGTGCAGGTCCAGCCTGATTTATTGATTAGCAAATCACAGCCTTCTCCTTCTAAACATGGAAGCATTTCACACCACTGTTTTGTTTTGATAATTCGTGCTATGGAAGAGAAAAACAAAAACAGTTGGCAGAAGGGTTCACATTTCACTTATCTCTGAACACTTTCTCATTAGAGTTGTCTATTTTCATCATCTGATAATGCAGCCATAGGTTAAGATGTAGACAGCCTGAGGCAATTTACAAAATTATTTACAACACCTGTTGTGCCAAACAATTTCATAACAAAAACAGAACTTAAAAAACAACAGCAAAACACAAGACAGCACTCTTGTAAGCAAAAAGAAGATAAAAGTTGGCTAACTTTCTAATTCCATGCTCCTTCCAGTCGGTGAAGTATTGCTGAGAGTGCGAATAACTGAAGACTTACTATTATCATTAATCATTATGGTATCCAAAAGTGACTTAAACTGAGATCCACTGTGTTAGACCCTGTACAAACCTGAACAGACACATCTTATCCTGAAGAGTTTATAGAGTAAATAGACATGAGAGACACAGTGGTGAGAGAAGAGCTATAATAAACAAGTAGAAGGAACAAGGGAATGGCAGTGATTGTGAAACTGTGATGCTCACAGCAGTAAGCATGGTTAGGGGCAGCAATGAAGAACGTAAGAAGGACAAGTATTAAAGGAAGCAAGGCTAAGAAATTGTGGGGAAGGAGACAGTAAGCAGAGGGAAAAGACTGAAGCGTAAACCTTATTACACTGCTATTACAGGGGAAAAGAAGTCGCCAGGCAGCTCCCTAACTGCAAGGCACCGTGTTGCGTGCTTTGTGGCTCCTGCTAGCACCTAGTGTCTCTGGCAAGCTGTTTCTGCAAAATTTCCTCAAGGTCACGTAGCAAGCAGTCTTGGA
Organism: Dromaius novaehollandiae; assembly: GCF_036370855.1. Taxonomy (NCBI): domain Eukaryota; kingdom Metazoa; phylum Chordata; class Aves; order Casuariiformes; family Dromaiidae; genus Dromaius; species Dromaius novaehollandiae. The sequence continues at coordinate 15,373,542 of NC_088098.1, read as the reverse complement.
ACAACAGAGCTCTGATTGCATTAAACAAGCTGTAGAGGAGCTGTAGCCAGAGATTTTTTTTCTTCAGAGAGGGAAAGCCGAAGGGAGGGTAATTCTTTTTTGTGTATGTTCCCCTCTGTGGTATGTGAGTTCCTTCTGGTAGAGGATTGAGCATTATGACTACTATCTAACGTTTCATTATTCTTATACAGAGATGCACTCACTTGAATGGTACCATATGTTCCCGCTAAATGAGGCAAGGACCCCAAAACACTGCATCTTTTATTGAGACTAGAATGAAATAAGGTTCTTAGTGCATAGAAAATTGTCCTCAGTTCCTTCAGAGATGATTTCAATAGTCTTGGGCTTCACCGTGAGAAAGCTTTGCCACCTTAATGCCTTCGTAAGTGTGTTCAAGCATAAAAGGGCAGAACAACTGAGATGTTCCATATCCAGGGACACAGACTACGTCTTCCCCTACAGTGATGTGTGACACCATTCCCATGCAGCAGATCTTCAGCTAACACAAACCCAACAAAAAAAGAAACACAGGGGAAATGTTTAGAAAGATAAACGTACAAGAAGCTTATGGTGTTCCAAATTAATTTTGGATCCAAGGGGCTTAAAAGCGGGTCTTTTTAACCTGGTGGCAGTTCCAGCTGTCCCTGCTCACCTGAACATGTGATTCAACATCACTATTTCCCTGACTTCCTCTGTCTGAAACTACTTAAGAATACAATTCCCGATGCCACTAGAACATGGCAACAAATAGAACTATAATTTAAAGTCTTTTAATAAAATCCATTCCAATATTTTGATGTGAACAACTTGCGTCCTCAGTCCCAGCACGATTGCTGGTGAGCTCCAGCAACATAATGAACACTGATTTATTTCAGTGGAAGCTCCATTTGAAATTCATATTAAGATTTTCATTATAAAAAACACTTTAGCTCCCAAACCTCTACATAGGAATTTGCACTGATCATTAGGCAATATACACCACTGAAGGAATTACTCCCAAACAATTTTCATAACCACAAATTTTTTGAAGCAGATCCACTAAGTTTTTATAGTACATTTTACAAAGAAATCTAGATTGTGCTTGGGGTCCATAGGCACTACTCTACCAAGAACTGGATCATAGCAGTTTTCAAGGGTAAAATCTCCTGTGTAACAGCTAATAGTCTCATCCTTCCTGGGGGAAGGCAAGCATCCAGTTGAGTGCTTTACAGAAAAAGCTCAGTAAATTAACAGCAAACCTCACCCACCTGCATTCACATATTTTGCAATTCACATATCAAAATGGCTATTTCTATCAACATCTCAACAATATGAAGAATCATTGAAAGACTGAATAGTCAGTTAAACTCCAAAATACATATTAGATTGCCTCTACTCTCTCAGGTGGGAGGTTTTCCTGGAAACATAATTTCAACTAATCTTTAAAAAAATATTTCTCTTTTCTGTGAATTACTCTTGGTATTTGCTTGGTCGCTTTCTCAGAATGGATTTATCTGTTATATCACAAATGTATGGAGTCCTTGCTCTGGGTATTGGCTATATCCACACAAATTTAGAACACACCAAGAGAATTTTATAGAACATAAAATCTAAAACATTTCTGTTAAATGCAGAGACTGGCTCACGCATTTAGGCCCCGAGAATTCAAGCATCTTATTGTTGGGGGGGGGGGGCACCTACTTGGTTCATCTGGTTTAAAGCAAATCAGGATCAAAACGGTTTAATTTATTAATGACAGGCAATCAGCAATCAGTGAGCTAGACATCCAATACCAGTAGCACTAAACATTAACCACAATACTTGACACTCACACACTGTTAACAAACACCTGCAAATTCCTAAACACCCCTCTATAACTAAACCGGAGGCCAGCGCCAAAGCCCCCGCGTGGCCCCGGTGCGCCCCAGGCTCCCGGCGCTGCCCCCGCACTGCCGCTGCCTGCGCGGAGCAGCTCCCCACGGCACCCACGGGCAGCAGCGGCGCTGTCCGGCCCTGCTCAGCCCGCGGTGCCGCCGACGCCAGGCCCCAGCCTCCCCGCGCCTCAAGCCACCTGATGGTCGCCTTCCTCTTCAACATGACCGGTTGTGTGCAAATCCCTCCAGACACTGTTGTATATTTGTCCCACCAACACGGAGGCATGCGCACACCCACACCCTATTTCCACTCACGTTCCCCTCCTACCAGGCTTTGTTATCTGGGCCATTTGCCAAGAGTGGGCCATGCAGGTGCCCTCACACTTCTGCACAAATTGAAGCTTTTACAGGCATATTTTTCTGTAAAGCACATGCAGCCACATTTCTAGAGCTCAGGTCATAGCCATATCTGTGGGATTATGTCTATTTTTGCATTTTTGCTTCTCAGTTTGCCCATTTTAGCAGAATGTCACAGTGAAGCAAAATACATAATATGCAGAACAAAGTATAGAACAATTTTATCAGCATATTATCAAGAATTTTCATCAGTAATTTAAACTGAGTTACATAGTCAAAGCAAAGGAACACAATGTATTTCCCAAGGCAGGATCTTTGCATTTTTACCGTGCATATTCACAAGGGCTGAAATTCAGCCCCATGCAGAGAGACAGCAAAAGACTATCAGACTCTTGGAATCCACTCCAAGCTCCATTATAAAGAATTAAGTGGCACTTAAATGATACATAGGCTTTGTGCAGACCTTCTGCAGAGAACTGAGTTTCATCTTAAGAATCTGATCTGACACTGCTTTGCATCTCCTAAGAAGGGCTGTGCCCCTTCACTTAAACTGAAGTTAATAGGAACTGATGGTGCTCAGCACATGGTAGAGTTGCTTTCTTGGATGATATCGTCGCAACTGGGGAACAAATGGAGCCTGTCCAAGGGCTTCTCATACAAACTGTTCGGATGTGTTCCAGGCAGGCAGAGGTTGCAGTGACATGATGCCAAGCTACCCGCTAAAGTCTTAACTCTTTTGTATAAGAAAGTATTTTGCAATGGATTTCCAGCCACTTGTAAAAAAAAGTCTGTGTCACACTTGGTATATCCCAATTTAAGAATGTTTAACTCAGAAGCGTTTCAAAACACCATGGATAATTTTCTAACAAATACTTCAACTAGCTACGTTTTGTCAATAATCTTCTCATATGCCTTAACATAATATACACTTTTCTACAGAAAAACACTTTTATTTTCTATCCTTTCTTTTTGCACATTCATTCAGACTGTTATCAGCTGCTGCATCTCACAACTGACAAGCATGATCTTTTTGTAACAGCAAAAAGAGAGATAAATCGTGTTCAGCAGCAGTAAATGCAGAAACTTACAGCCATCTAAAAACATGCTACATTAAAACACAGAAAGATTATTACACATCTTTTTTAATGTTGGAGAAGCAACTTGGTAATAAAATAAAAAATTATATTACTTTTTCATTGAATATTGGTGAAAACAACATTTGGATACCGAGATCGATTTCAGAACACACAGTACTCCTAGGCATGAAAACTGGCATGTGAAATGAATATTAGCAGATCATAATGAAAAACATAGTATAGGAAGCCAAAGAAAGTAAAAGCAACCAACCAAACAAGCAAACAAAAAAAGCGTTGTTAACATTTATCAGCCAGTTCCAGTGCCTGTAGTAGAAGAGTGGAAGATTCTTTGTAGTGGACAGTAGGGAAAATGATATGATTCTTAAGTGAGGGCTGAGATCACTTAGAGTTCTCATCTCATTGAATATAACTATGGATGTCCTCCTCCAAATTACTTTGTTCTGTGATAGCTTGTAGCTCTTAAAGCAAGATGTAAAATATGCATAAGAGAAACTATTTCATTTTTTGATTTTCATACATTATTGCACTATTCTTTTCTTTGCACTTTGAAGAAAGCTAATCAGCATAGCTGATTCCCAAAGTTCAGAAATGCCTTAGGGTTCATCAGTTTAGATGTAGCTAGACAAACACCTTTATCCTAGTGATCTCCTTGCTCTTTTAACTCTGAGTAGGATCCACAGCATTCACTACTTGATCACCTCCAACTGATCACTGGTACCATCACCCTACTCCTCTCCCAACCTGTCTGTTCTCTGTACCTCATGTTTTTCTTTTTTTACTTCTTCCATTTTATTCAGCTGCAACCTCTCTCCTTTACTATTTTAATGTTTTGCTCCAACCTCTTCTCTCCTCTGCTTGATTCAGTGCAAATGTGTGTCTACTTATCAAGGATCTCAAACCACTTTGCAGAACTTCTTAAGTTTAGCTAGTTTTAATTATGCCTGCTAAATGATGATCATTGTCCCCATTTTGACAAGAGGTTATCAACTTGCCCAGGGTCACACAAGTTTGTTGCAGAGGTGCAAGCAAAACCTGAGGTCTCAAAATTCTTGGTGGTCACTGGCAAGTAGACCTTTTTTTTGCCCCATTTTTCCTTCAGAAAGAGAGAATGCTTTAATACATATATATGAGAAATTCAACAACAGAAAACAGTTTTATGCAAAGTAATAGGTTTTTAAAACATATATCAGTTAAAATGCAGCAGGAGGAAAGAGGCCAGCAGAAACACAAACTGGATCACAGTACTTTAATAAGACATTGCAATCATGAACTGTCTTTAGAGCAGCAATTTGACTGTAATAGTGTATAAGCCCCAAACATTAATCTACTTTACTATACAATGAGGAAACATCAGAAACCTTAGATACCTTTTACAGAGGTCATTCTGTTCCACTTAGAAATTGGAAGTAGTGTTAATTCACAAAGAGTTAGCTTATCTCAACTATTTATAGGATATCTAAACCAAGGACTATTTAATCCTAAGAACAGCAATATAGCAATGTCTAGATACCCATTTTTTTCATTCTGTTCTTGCTGTCAAGATTGGGAGTGATACTTGAGCTGAAGTAGCAAAATGTGCGGAAAAAAGTGATCTGGTCCTGCAGCCAACATAGTAGCTACAAACTGACACCAGGTAATAGATGAAGACTAAAAGACTGCATGACGAGGCAGAGGCTTTTCCCGTAGCTCATCCCAATTGTATTTCCAATAGGGAAAAATCTTATTGCTTTCCCCAGCTTTGAGGAGGGACCTTCAATATTAATCTATTCCCTGAAAAAGGATAAAAGACTTGGTTTATCACAAATAGTGCAGATTACACCATGCAAGAGGTATATTTGGGAGGAGCAGGATAATATATAGGAGATGTCTCGACTACCTCCAGGTTAGGCAATCATCCATACCATCCCAAGCTAGGGCTGCCTAAGGGGCACCTCTGCTAGAAACGTGAATAGTCCTGTAGAATTGAGCCGTGGCATGAGAGGTTGCTCGATTAAGCTGTGTCTATATAGGAACTTATTCAATAAACCACAGTAGCACAGACTTAACTTAAAAACTGCTGCATTTAGCAAAGCATTCAGGCATCTGTTTAACTTAAAGAAGGTACCTAATATTTTGCTGAATCTTCATAAAGACTCTGTAAAAGAAATACATACTGATGGTTTAGGAAGGAGAATATCCAAAGATATCCCACAAATCAGAAATGATTACTAATACACAATAAATCCCCAGACACAAAAAAGAGGCTAAAAAAACAAACAAAAGCTGAAGAAAAATCCAGTGTCAGGGAGCATTCTGATGAAATTCAACAGCTCTTGTCTTCTTTCCTGTTTGTGCCTCCAAATAGCAAAATTTCCTCATTATGATGCCCCAAACGATAAATAAATAAACAAATGATAAAAATAAACACAAGAGACTAAATGTGCAGGAAGACAATGTATCTGACCTTTTGTAGTGTATAAACAAGCATGTATTTACCTGGCCTCTATCTTTGCAGCTCATCTTTGGAGACCTAATGCTATGTGACTCAGTGATCAAGTGATAGGTATCTTACATTCGGCTACATCCAGGTTTTCAAACATTTGTATGAAAGAAACAATATCCTAATAAGGAAAAAAAAAATCTTACAAATTAGTTTCACAGTCAGCTTGTGTCTGTTTCAACAGCCAATTTTCTTCTCTTTATAATTGCTCTCATTTGAGATTCTATATCTCGCTGTTCATCATCAACCCCCTAGCCTTTCTCTGGCAATTACTACAATTGCTTACAAGGAAAAGTAATTCAGCAAATATAACACATATTTTTCAGCTGCTTATAAAGCAATCTAACAGAAACACACACACAAATCCAGTATCATTTGATCTCACAGGATCACAACAAGCATCCTGAGACCGTCAGTGCCTGAGGACACAAGAAACTCTAGGTTAATAAATACAGATAAAAGCTAGGCATTTTAGACTTTTCTTTGAATACATTATATATGCTGCTAGCCTCTTCTGATCTGGCAGTTTCTAACTATTTATCAAAACGCCTTTGCTTTAAAGAGGCAGCCTGGCTCACAACACAGGCACAGAGTTCAGCGTGTGCCTGAATATCCAAAGATGTACATATCCACTGGTTTTCAATCTGTGAATGATGTAGGGCTGCATTGTCTGTGGGTAGTTAGCATTTGCTGTCTAATAAGAGATGCTAATTGAACACCTACCCCTAGAGAAAGTCTTTGCAGGACTCCGTGTCTTCTGTTTTTGTCCCCTGCTGTTCTGCTCTGCTGTATTCAATTAGTGTGCTGGAAGCAAAGTAAAATTTACTAAAAGTCTGATCTGTGATATGCCAGCAAAGAACCCTTCCGAGATCAGGTTTTCATCACATTTCACTTTGCTGCCAGCACACTCAGAACAGCAAATTTAACTGGAGAGGGACAGCAATTTTGGAACCAAAGAAGAGGATGTGAAGACAACAGCAAGGGAAAGAGACTGGGGAGAGATATAATGGAAAGTAACATGAAAACAGATAATAGAAAATAGAAAATAAAGAACAAGACAAGAAGGAAGGAAAAAGAGGACAGCACAAGACAAAAACAGCTATAAGTAGTAGCTATTGAGGCAGTTGAGAAAGGTCAAAAACCTACACAACTTATTCAGTGAAGTCAGTAGGACAATGTGGGTAAGTGAAGGCTAAGGAACAAATTGAATTTTTTTATTTTATTTTATTCTTTTTAAGCACACCAATTTCAATCTTCCAGATATGAGCACAATAGTGCAGTGGAAGACTAGATTCACTGCAGTTAAAGGAAGAATGTGAAAGTATTGTGCAGATACTCATCACCATCCCTGTGTTAAGCACGCAAGTAATGCACGGGCAAACCTGGACAGCTGTGGAGGAGGAGGAGGAAGCACCCCAAGAACTCCTGGCTATTAAGTACGTGCACATACTGGGGCAACCACTGTGCCAAGAGCAAAGGTGGCAGCTACAGTAGGGAAAAAAAAAAAGTAATAGAATACATGGTAAAGTGATTAGTGCCATGGAAAGAAGCTGGGGAAAAAAAAAAAAGATTATGAGGCTGCTGGTAGGAAGGGAGTGCAGGAAGGTGGCAGGAAGTTTATAAACCAGCCTTACTAAGTGGCTGAAAAAAGGCTGAGCTTCAGAGTGCAGATACATGTGGAGCTGTGTAATAAAGAATTCCTTGACACTTCACCCTACCTACAGTTCCACATATGACTGCACAATTTGTGATTCAATACTCTCAGGAAAGTCAAACACTTTGAAATGATGGACAAGGATCAAGGTCCTTCTTGGGATTTTAGCTGTGCAATGCTCATGTGCCAAGGCTTACTAGGTATGTTCAGAGAACTCCACACATAGTTAGTAGGAAAGAAAAAAAAAAAAAAAACAGCAGTCTTCATGTGACAGCACTACATCCATTGCATGGACAAGCAGTGAGTCTGTGTGCATTAGAAATGAAATCAGTTATTCTTTAATCCTTTAAAGTCAGTTCTGATAAATGTAGTCAATATTCTCCATGGGCATTCAAGGCAGAAGCATTTAGCAGAGTGGTTCTCCTCTGGCCCTCATTGCCGTTGGTACTTTCCAAGTCCAGTGTTAGCATGTGCACTGCTGCTGTGTGTGACATGGTGGTGACATTTTCCTTTGCATTGAAAGAGATAATAATTCTCCTGTTCTCAAGTACAGTGGGCTTCCTTTGTCAGCACCCACAGCAATGGGAAACTTTGTCCTCCTCTGTCATGTGTGTAAGAACAGAACATGCAAGCAAATTGAGCTGAAATATGAGTTTTGGTCACTAGCATGGAAGGAGACCAACAGCTGTTCCTATGTGAATAATTTTAAGTCTTAGAAAAAGAAACTCAGCCACAAGGCTGCACTTACACCAGAGCCCCTCTGACCTATTCCCCTATTTTGTATGACTAGATGCTGTGTTACAGAAAACTGTAAACTCTTTCGGGTCAGCCTGTGACTTTTTGTTTTGATCAGGTAGTATAAATAGGCTACAGCTATGCTGGGGATTTTAACACAGATCAATGCTGCCTTAATAAACATTCAGAAAACTGTTAATAAATTGAGTAAAACAGGTGAAAACAAAGAGGAAGGCAGGCAATTATATGATATCACCTTTCACAGTGACAATACAATGAATATAATCAATTGTGATTCTTCTGAAACTTGCTCTCATAAATATCTTTGCTATATTTCTTTGTCAGCTCCCCAGGAAACTTGCCACAGTGATGGTAATCATAGCAGTGATGAGCTCTAGATAGCTTGGAAACTGGCTTTTTGTCATGACTTCTGATTTTATTTACCAGTGTTTCACCAACAGGAGAGCAAATGAGTTAAAATACAGCATAGCTGTTAATTCAGACAACGTGCACTGAAATGGTAGGCTGTCAACAGGAAGCCCTGGTACACATGGCTGTGATATATGTGGACAGTCCTGTCAGTCACAAATCTTGTCGGAAAGCAATCTGACATCGCGACTATGCGGAGCGTGACTTCTGACTTGCAGGTAAAGACATGTGATTTCATTTAATGTTGCTTTTCATATACACATAAAATGTTACTGTTCCTTTCTTAGGACGTACATGAAGCTTGGACTTTTCCCCTCCCTTTTTTGTACTTAATTTGGACAAATTACTAGTCTCAAAACTGAGCAAAGCTTTCTCTGTTTATGCCTTAGCATTTGAACAAAATCAAATTGACAAATGACTGCCTTATATTTTATGTAAGATTTCTATTTTAAAAAGACATATAATGCAATCCATTTCCAAATTCCAGCTAATGTGGCGATGTTTTTACTCTGTATATGTAATGTAAAACACACAAGACCTAATTTTCAAAGATGCATCAGATTTTACTTCATAAAAATTCTTCAAATTCATTACAATACAAAGTACACTATAATAAGGCGTTCTATAACAGCCAATGATTTGAAGGAATAAACAGTCTTTCTTTCTTCATGTAACATGTCAATACTTTATCCATTGAAACACACCCAGCAAATCTATGAACATCCACAGAAGGTATTTTAAAGGCCAGTATTCTCCCTCTCTCCATCATCATTAGAAGATATCACTCAACACTTTCAAAATTATTTCTGTGAAATCAGACAGACCAGAAGGATTGGTTGGGGGGAGGGATATAAAAAAAGAGGAAATACTGCCTCTTTCTTAGAGTGGGTAATGCAAATGTTCATGTGCCACGGCTACTGTGCTGGCAGGCTGGAGTCCTGACCTCTGTCAAAAGCAGCACAGCGCGGGCTGGTTGGGCCAAAGGACACAGTAAAAGCACAGATAATATTTGCTGACTTTCTTTTGTAAACTTTATGAACTCTGAAATTAAGGTGCTGTAAACACTTTTGGTTCTGCAGCAACTACTGAAATTGTTAAAAATTAGACTGTCAGACATAAAGCAGTTGACCAAAACAGGCCACTGAGAGTTAAACTACTTTTCTTTATTGCTCTCCTTTACAGGAAATGCGATAGATTCATAGATTTTAGGGACAGAAACAACCGGTTACACTGATCTAATCTGATCTCCAGCATAATGAAGGCCATAAAATTTAACCCAGCAATTCCTGTAATAATCTCAATAATTTCTGACTGAGGTGCAGCATACCTTTTAGAAAGACATCCTCTATTGATTAATGGAGAATGATCACCTCTCTATGAAATATATTCAATAAAAACAAAAACAAAAAAACATCATGCTGGTATTGGATACAAACAAGAGCTTAACCCCCCCCAGAAACTTAGCTTGGTTTGGTATCCATAATCCTATCTATCTTTTAAATACATGGATGGAAGCAAGTTAGAATACTCCATCTGCAGGAATTTTCATTGTGTCTTCTAATAGTAACTGTCTGCAGAAGAACTTTCTCAACAAACTCAAGCTTACGAAAGCAATGGGCAAGTCTTATTGGAACTTTGCATTCTCTAATAAGAGCAGTACCAAGTTTACAACTCCCAACTCAGGCAAAACTTGGAATGGGAGGGTTCCTCTCTACAAAGTGCTGCTTGACTAAATCTGCAACAGAGAAATAGCCGCTTGTCGGTTAAGAAACCGTAACTGCTAGTTCTCTATGCCTCTCTTCAGTACAATACCGAATTACCTACATATTTGTGTAGTTTTGACCTTTTCTACATACCAGAATAAAAACATCTTCAAGATGTCTTCTCAGGGACACTCAACTAAATTTTCTGTACTTTCACATAATAGATCTAAAATTGTCCTTCTAACTATCCTTGTCTGCGTAATCCTGTATGCATCTATGTTTGCATGTATTTATGCATCTGCTATATTAAGAATAAAAGTTTTTGTCACCCCTTTTAAGAAAATTAATTATTTCTGGTCAGCAGAACACGCTGTCTAACCATTGCAGTTGTACAGGAATAACATAAATCATTTTTATTAAACTGTACAATATTGTGTGCACACTGTCTAGTATTGGATTAAAAAACAGCTTTCATCATTTCACCTGAGTTTGAAAATTTAGGGACTATTTGCATGAGCAAGTTGCTGGAAAGTTAAATAGAGAACTTACAACATGCTACCCACTCTTCACTAACTCCTCTTTTTACACCTTTAGGTGTACTTTGGTTAGCCTGTTTCTCATCAGTATACACCATTTGCTGCTTTGGCAGGCAACTTGCAGTGGCTGAGGAAGTTTGTTTACAGTTGGATCAGGTATCCCTATCTGCAAAATTTGCAGCACACAGGTGAAACCGAGGCAGAAGGGTTTTGAGTACATTAGCTTTGTAGTATTAGGTAGGAAACTGGTCACAAAGTTTTTTTTTTTAATTCCTCTTTATTCATGATAACAGGAATAAGTATGGGGTGTTTTTAGTAAACTGAACTTTTACTCAGATACTCTATGTCATTATCAGTATATGTTGTATCCTAAATAATCTGCAAATTCCAAAATTTTGACTATTCAGGTGAAATGATAATTAATTTTAATCATATCTTATAAGGATTTCTACGTTCACCAATGAATATAAAATAATCCAGATAAGAGAGAATGATTATCATGGAAATAGAGATAGGAGTTTGACAAACAGTACTGAAGATTTCTAACAGATGCACTAGCTGGGACTTCAAGCCTGCAGGAAATTTATGCCTCACTTCTGTTTCAATGGGGGCAGAGCCATGTATAAAGGACAGAAAAAAAAGGGGAAAAAAAAGAAAAAACAGAAAGAACCCATTTGGCAGCAAATCCTTCAGCAATTTTTCTGTGATGTAAATGTGATTTTTTTCAGATTTGTAGTGGACACTACAGCTTCAGTACTGCGTTTATTATATGTATGATCTTGACTACTTGAGTCTATGCAGCCTGTTCAAAAACAGACTGCCAAAATGCCAAAGACTTTCTTTCACTCCCAGTGAGGCTTAAGTTTTCTTTGTGGCACTGCTCATCTGAATCATTGCCCGTTTCTTGCTTACAAAACATTCATATTCAAAGCACCATTAGCACAATAGCAAGGAACAAAGAGCCTTTTATGCAGACATGCTACAACTTCATCTCACACACCCTTTACAGGAAAAAGGTCTTTTTCTTCTTCCCAGTATCAGTGAAGCACTCATGCTCTGTGAAAATAATGCTCTCTTTCAGTGCAGATGTGACCTGTATGCACCACTGAAGGGAGCACTAGGTGACCTAAAAGAGCTTTCTCATCTGTAACATTCGTGGAAGTTCATGCTATCCGGAATTACATATTATCAGCCAGAGGTAGGATTTTGTGTAGAAATAGCAGAGTGCTCCCAGTGAAAGTTTTGCTTAATTTTTCCCTGCTGTAAAGGACAGGAAAAGTACTTTTAGCTCTGTCACAAGTACAAATGACAGAACACAGAAGCACAGTGATCACACTTGAGTCATTTACAGCAGCCATGCCTAAATATATTGCTAACACTGAACAGTAGGTGAGAACGAGAGAGACTCTGCAGCCACATGATATCAAGAACTGGTGGACTGTGCTGCCAGTACCACATCCAGTTGCCATACTGGCAGTAACAGGGACACTAAAGCTCCCCTTGAGGTAAGTCCATGCCTTTACAGAAAGCCATAGATACTACAATAATATTAAATAGAGAGCAACAAGCAAAAAATAAATTAATCTTTGGAGGCAATATAACAACAATTCAAAGGCAATTCTACTAGACGAAGAGGAAACTAAAAGAGCGATGGTCAGAAAAACACAGAACACAACACTGTTTGGAATAGTGGAATATAAGCAATATCATGGCATTTTACAGTAATACAAAGACATAGGGTAGATCTGAGCAATGTGACTGCCCAATAAACACCTTCAATATCAGATAGTCACACATTTCCAAATACCTGAACTACACAGCCCTGTGGCATGTTAATAAACTTGATTAATCCCTAACAGCTGTATCATTGTCTAGAATGAGTTACCCCTAGTCCCCGCTAGCGTAACACACACTAGTAAAACAAGAAACAAGAAACTACCCCTCAAAGGCTCTTGTGTGCCTTTATTTCACACTGAATAAGCAGGCACAGTAGAGCCTGCTGCTAAGCTTATCCTTACCAGTTGGCCAAAACACGGATAGGCCCTTGGTTACAGCTCCTAATGTGTTGATCAGCTGACCCAGAATAACAAAGGCTATGGCTAAGCAACAGAGAAATTACCATAGTGGATCAGACCGGAATCAGTCGAGTCTCAGCCCCTGTCTCTGAGAGTAGCCAGAGGTACTTGTAAGACCCCTGCACCAGCAGAAACCTTGCGTTTCGTGCGTTCTAGAATCAACTGTTCCTACAAGAAATCACTTAAAACACTTCAATGTTTCCCCACATTTTCTCAGTTACTGCTTTGCAAGCTGTTGATTGAGGGGCAAAGGGTGGAAATTGTACATCTCAACAATTAACTTCTCTGTTGATCCCCTGAGATGTACCATAGCCATAATACCATAAATTATCTCAGTGAGGATTTGTCATAATAGATCTAAATTGACAGCATTTTAAAAAGGTTCATGCATTTATACTTAAAGATGCTTTTTCTTTTTAAGGATTTTGTACTGTGAGTTTGGGGAAAAAAATTCTTTGTTTTTCTGTAATAATACAGAAAGCATCGCAGTTGCACCACAAGTTAATCACAGAAAAATTAAAGACACAGAAAAAACAAATATGACAAATCACATATTCTTTTGTTTCAGATATAATTCAACATGAGTCCTGTATACATCACCAATTACTGTGTTTGCTGTTAGTACTTCATAAAAGTGTGTGAACATACAACTGTCTCAGGAATCTGGTAACAAAAAAGAAAACTATTGTCTTAATTTCTTCTACTTCACCTTTCTTTATCTTTTATACGAAAATCATCTGTATGATCTACTTTTGCTTGCCTAGAATATATACAACACTGGATAATAGAATCTGCAAGGATTTCTATTCACAGACAGTACTGCCTGAGGAGAAGAGGTATGTCGCACATACATCACATTTTTCTCCCTCACCAGATATGAAGTCTTCCATGAATAAGCCTGATTCACTAATATACTACTGTATTCTCTTTAGCTTCTTATACAACACTCAGCCCTGCAGTATGTGAGTGCCCCTCTGTAGGGTTTGAGCAACGTGACTAATATCTGTCATGTGCTTGTTCTCTAATTCACTCCCCAGGGCAAAAGCATAGGCAGCGAGTATTTTGTTTAAGATTTTTTTTTTTCTTGATTCACATGTTTATGTTAGGTAAAGCAAGTCAATGAAGCAAATCTTGTACTTAGAGTGGAAGGGGCTGAGTCTTGTCCTTAGTTCTTGTGAAAATTTATTTCAGTCTAAGTTAGGCCTTTGCCCACATTAGCACAGCCACATACCAAATGAGCCTGCCTAATGCAGTCTCATTCCTGGATGCTCTTGTAAATAAATACATGTTTAATTATATTGACATCAGGAGAGTTCTCCAAATGTCTATCCTCTCAACCATAGCAGCTTTCAAAATAACTCTTGAATTGTGACAGAAATCACATTCAGTTCCTGAAATTCCTAAATATATCCCAGGTTTCAGGCATCCAAATGCTTTGTCTGCATTTGGATTCATTGCCTCAGGAAAAAAAACACGACTGCTCTCATCAGGCTCACTTGAAACCACTCTTAATATTGGACAAGGTTAAAGATGAAAACGTATTTATTCTAGTGAAGCAATGTGGTAAGATTGGGAACATGAAAATAAAATTAAAAAAAAATACAATTCTAGATCATAACCAGTTTTATCCTCAGTTACTTCAATATCTTGTCTCATTTGGGGTGCTAGTGAACTACCGCCTTATTTATCTGGGAGGAACTGCCTTGAGGAACTCTATATCTACATTTTTTTTCTGGCTCTTTATTAAAAAACAAAGACAAAATGGAGACTTGTATCTCCCTGGTAGCTTCTCTGGGTATTCTTTTACTTTTAATCCTACAATTTCATATATTTTTGAGAATGACAACTATTCATGCATGTACATGTGTAGTAGATACATCCTACCAAATGTCTAGCCTCTAGCTTGCTCTCCATAGTGACCACACAAATTAGCTGATCAGCAAGATAACAGTTTTGGCTTTAAGAACACCTCCTAAACCTGCATCCCTCCCTGTACTGTTTTATTAATGTGAGGAGCTCAGGCTTTCATAGTTGTTTGTGTAGTCAGAGGCCTTCAACTCAGAACTTCCCTTAGATATTCTGACTATACATCACTGAGTGTCTTTAAGATATGAAGTAAAATTTAAGTATGGCTTAACATTTTCTTGTAAGGTGATGAACACAAGTCTGTCTGCTTCTCTTGAAGTGAGTTATAGTGCCAAAGAAAGATACATATGAGAGGAAGACTTTTTTAAGCATTTCAGGATTTATGCATCAGTCAAAGTCAGTCAAGGAAGTTAGCTGTGGTCTTAGTCAGATAAATAAAGAAGCACTCGTTATCAAATTGGCTAATTAAAACTGTGGGCCAGGAGTAACCTGGAAGAAAGATTTTGAAAGATATCTTTTAACATAACATACAGAGAAATGTCTGAACAGTACAGGGGATTAAAAAAAAGCCCTAGTTAGAAAAAATCTCCACATTTTTACTGAGTCTGGTTTAACATCAAAGGCTTAGCAGAAATGTAATTTTTAATGACTATCCTACAGTAAGAATCACTGAAGTAAAATTCCAAACTTCCCCAAACAGTTTTTAAGATCTCTGCTTTTACATCCCCTGTGATTTCTTCTAGCAGAACTAGAACAAGATGCAACTTTAATGGCTATCATTACCAATATAAAGAGTATGCATTCCTTTTTTTCAACTGGTATAAACCAGAATAATTCCACTGAAAAAATGAAATCAATTTAAATCAGCTCTAAATCCAGAACTGCTTGTATTTATTAAGTACTGGGATTTTTCATTCACAAAACTTTTCTATTTATACGCACACATGAATACATCTTACAGTCAGAAAAATTACAGTTATTCTCAGAAACTAAAAAATTCAAAATTTGTGGGCATGACAAGAAAAAATGCAATGCCTGCAGTTCATGTCCTAACTGCAACAGTTGATCCTAATACAACAAATAAAAGCAAAAGTCAGTTGCATGCAAAACTGTGTAAATAAAATATCACATTATTAAAATGTGTGAACTTAACTGAATTAAGGGGGGAAAAAAAGAAAAGTCTTATAGTTAAAGCTAAAGACAGTATAAGTCAAGTTAAAAATATACAACTGGTGAATACAGGAGTTGTTGATTTATTTTATGGATGACAGACTCTAAGACCAGCAAGACCCACTGTAATTCTGTATTCTGACCTCCTGTGCAACATAACCCATAGGAATTGTCTGAACTCATCACTCTTCCCATATCAGTAGCTGTAGGAGAACTAGAGGAATGCTTTGGAAAAGCAGAGAGAAAATCCTGAGTTTAAAATTTTTAAATCACAAGCACAACTTTCGTGACTTGTCTCAAAGGAAAACAGCTGTCACTGTTAGAAAAATCTTGTGCTTGTTCTGCATTTTTCTAACTTCAAATCACAGCCATTAGTTCCTTTAACTCTACATCGCAGAGTTAGGGCTGGAAGAGGCCACAGGAGATTTCTAGTTCTCTTAACTCTTAATCAATGCCTTGATTAGTACAAATGGAACTCCTGAGTCTCATAGGGAAAGGCATGTTTCTTTCATCTTCATCATGACTGTTCTCTGAATTCTCTCCAATATTTACCTAGCTTCCTTGAATTGTGGACATCAGAACTGGACACACCCTTCTAACAGAAACTGCCCCTGTGCCAAATGTGTAGTAATATATTTTCCCAATATTCACCCAGTGGCTGCATTAGCTTTTGCAGGTTGTTGTGTCTAAGATGTTCAGCTTCAATGAACATCTTCCATCTCCCATGTCTTTCATTTGAACATTTTAAAAGATACAGTTTGCTTGGCTACATACACACTGCCTTGTGACAGTGTCCCCAGAGCATTCATAGATAAATTTCCTTTTCACTCACAGTCTTTAGCCTTTGGGCACAATTAAGACCATCTTGAAGTTCTACAGTTGAAACATGGTGGAGGTAACTTGTCTGGGTGGTCTTTAGAGCAATGTCCTCTGCGCACTTCCTGGATCACCCCATACTCAGAGGCAACTCTTCCTAGAGCTGCTTGAGCTCTTGTAGATGTAATCATCCAATGCAGCACATCCCATACCACCATGCTTCCATATCACGCCCCCCTGCCCTCACAACTTCATATGTGGCTTATCTTTTCACAGGCAGGATGTAGTAAAAATCTTATTTGTATGAGTCAGCATAACTACACACTAACAATAAGGTGCATACAAACAGGTTCCGGTACTGTGTGGCATACTACCCGAGTCCCCAGGAAAAGGGCAACACCTGTGGCCACCAATACAGCCACAGCTATAAGAAGTGCCCTGAATTGCCCTTAGTGATAGAAGATCGCTAAGAACAGAGCAACCTCACACCTCCCAGCACTTAGTTTCTACAAATGCTAGCTTTTACTTGGGCTCTTGCCCTGACATGATAGGTTGAAAACTGAAATGAAGGTTTCCCAGGCAACTCAAATTTGTGTAGCAACCACCCATGTCAGTGTGCATGATGAGATCATCAGCGTGCTTGCTATTTCCCATGGCATCATCCTGTTCCTTGGCAGCTACAGAAAACAGATGCACATGGTGCCTGCTCAGCATTGGCTCCTTGTCCCAGCACTAGGAGCCAGCTGGGCCACAAGTCCAACTTCTAGACAGCCAGCAGCGCTGACCAAAGCTGGTACAACACATGGTGGAGAAAAGCTGAACCATATGTAAGGTGCCCTGTGAACCCACTACCTGGTGCTGCTCATCCTGGTTTGCCAGCAGGCAGTTGTAAACTACTGCACGTCAGGTATTCACAGAGGCATGACAGGCAGCGCTCGAAGCATGCAGGGGGCTAGGAGAGGAGCAAGCTCTGGAAAGGCAGCGGTGAAACTGCAGCAATGTGTTGTGTTTTTATCTCCCTTCAGTTGGTGAATCTTCCACGAATACTGTGAGTGACTTACCGCCTTCTTCCCTGTTACAGATTAAAGGGCAGTCTTCCAGCAAAAATACAGCTGCTTGATGGGATCCTCCACTTGCAATTATTTAAGAAGACCTGCTAATTAATACATTTTTTCACTTAATATAAAGCATGATAATTTTTAATTTCACATTGTTCTGGGCTGTCCACAATCTTGGTATCTGTAGAGGAGCCTAAGTACATTGTATCAACATTAGCACCTTTATCACCTGAAATGCAACAGGGTCTGGAAAAATGTAAATGGAGCACAGCACACTAGCTGAAAAAAACCCACAATTTAAATCAGACCAAAAGACCTTCAAATTGAACTCATGATTTTATTTATTTTTGGTGTAGGGATTGGAGCAAGTATGCTACCAATTTTACATTACAAAACATGGACGAGGGATGTTTTTTATGTACAGCAGAACTTGCTATTGTGCTTAGTTCATTGCCTAAAACACACATCTATTACTCTGTTCATTTACGAACTCATTTCATTCCATTTTCACTTCCACAGTCCTTTTCTACCTGAGAGGTCTGAAGTGGATATATTCTACCAAGCATGCCTTAACCTAGGATTGGAAACAGCAGATCCTTCTCTTTCCATGTTTACACATCAGTAATGCTGACGAAATCATAACATGATCTCTTTGAATTACTTCCAGAACAACCTAACTAGAACAAATATCCAAGCAATATCATTTCAGTATTATACATTTAAAACATAGTAATCATTTCCTATTTTATGGTAATTAGGAAAAAAAGCCCTCTTGTAAAGTTGATTTTTCATGGAAGCGTTCCCATAAATGCACTTGGCTTCCATTCCTCTCAGTAGAAACTCTGTCTATGTAAAGAACATTAGACTTTGGTACAGTTAAACTAGTACAGAAGCCTTCTTTTTTTATTTACAGACTCATTGCTGCATAGTAATAGTGTAAATAACACTACTACTACAACAACAAGAAACTCAACATGTACATCATTTCAGTGCTGTACGAGCTAAAGGAAGCCCCATTTCCAGCAGCGGGAGATCCAGATTTAGTGTTCAGTCTTCTGCTCCCCAGTGAAATGTCAACTTTCCTGCTTTAATTCTCTTTGGCACAAAACATTTGCTGGAAATACACCTGGTTCGACAAAGAATGCTACAATTAAATGCTGAATTCTGCACTAAAATAAGCACTTCAATTTAAATACCGAATGTCTCTTGCATATTTGTTCTATCATTTTTAATTATAATAATACATCCAATTACAAATATGTAGTACTTTTCAGCTTCAACATCCCACAGCCAAAATTAGATCATAATAAAATATTTCTTTGGAACTTTTTTTTTAATTTCAATAAAAGGTTCTCTTTCACTCCTTTTTAACATGAATGTTCATTTTAAAGGTATCCAATTTAAACACTATAGCACTATAAAAATGCATTACAATAAAACATAAAATTGACAGAATTAATTAATGAACAGTAATTACTGTAATTTACAGCAGTTCAGTATGACAGCCTCTAATTATCAACAGAGCATCCTTATGACTACGAAGGTAAGCATTTTATTGCTTCTCATTTTTTAATGGGGAAATTGAGGCAGAAATGTTAATTAAGCTCAGAATACTGCAAGTTTAGCAGTCTAGAGTTTAGACTAGCACATATGCTTGATTTAAAGCTTCTCTCTTCTCATGGGAATGCCTCCTTGTTCTCTGGATCCCTCTGTTGCTTCCAGGTATTTACAGAGCTAACAGTCTGATTGAGAGGGATGAGAGAATTTTGCAAGGGATGAGAGAATTTTGCAGATGATATGTTTTGCCAGGATGTTCTTACAAGGGGCAACTCCCCAAATATGTAAGTGGAGCTACTACATGTTAGCTTTGAGGTTTTGCCTCAATTATTAGTAATTCAAGTATAAAACTTTAAGGCTTTTTTTAAAGATTACATTTGGAATTTTTTTATGGAATAGCCTAAAACACTACAAATCCACTCCCTCGTTTCCCCAAGATAAAAGGAAGATGGCTTACCTCCAGTAAAAGCAGGCTCCTACCTTAAATCACATATTTTTTACTTTAATCATGTATCAACAAATAAGTTTTTTCACAGTGACACAACCTAGAAATGATTCAGGCTGCTTAACTGGATACAGAGAAGGGTAAACATAAGACTCTTCCTGATCCCTTCTGCCCAGAGATGGATGTTTCCATCGTATTCAGCAACAAAATCCGCAATCATGTGAATGCTCGTGAGACTGAAGACTAGATAGTTTCTGATCTGTGCCCTTTGTCAACCCATTTATTACAGGTGTGAAAATTGGATGAGATGTTCGGGCTGATGCACTACTTCCACAATCACCCCACTCCTGGTCTACCTCTCTGCCTTAGATTACCAGCTTATTCCCAGCTTTCTGGTATCTGCTTTCCTTTCCTGTCCCAGACACACCTTTCTCACTATCTTTCCCATGTAATACCATGCCATACCATATTTCTAACATCCTTCCTAGTGCCACTCAGTCTCTTAATTAATGATAATATTCATGGAGTATACTACATTGATAAAAGAAGGAATTAATACATGTTCGTAAAGTTTTGCGCACACATTTGAACATTCGGCAAAACATTTTTCACATATACGTATTCCCTGGTCACAGATATACCAGGGATGGAAGGAATTCTCAGGGGGGTTATCTTTTCCCTCCCCACTATTTTTACTGCCCAGGATGAGGCACATTCCTGCTTCACAGGCCAAGGCTCCAAGTGTGTTCTTGTTCAGTTCTCTGTTTATATCGGAGCTGTACCCTTCTCTCCTGCTTAAAATTACCACAAGGAATGCAACAGGAAAACAAGTGTATTAAATAAACACGTTGGAAGTCTAAATGTTCCTGAATTTGAAAATTTATGCCTTTCAAAGAAACATCGTATTTCATTGTGCTATGCAAATTGAACCAGTCCCCTTGGAGTTCATTGTTTCTTGGTTTCTGTTAACACATGAATCTGCTTACTTTAACCAACATCTGGAAAAGATGAATCATCAAGAACAAGACCTGTGAGACTGTATTTAAGTTCAGCACACACAATCTTAAAATCACTCATGCTACAAGCTGCAAAAATGTCAGTATTTTCCTCGCTCAAAATTATGGAAAATTTATATAAATTGGTAAAACATACAGAAGTATACATATTTTTAACCCTCACCAAATTGTAGAGCATATGAAGGTATCCTGTTAATTCCCTTTTTTTTTCTTTTCCTCAGAAAAAGCCAGGAAGTCAATACAGCAAGCTCACATTACATTTTCCAAGAAATGTGTAGTGTATAAATGTACAGCACCACCCCGATTTCTCTCTGACAAAGAAGAGATAAAATTGAGACAGCATAAACAGTTTCAGTGGTCTCTGGGTTCGGGTCTAAAACATATTTGCCAGGCTTTCTCATTTCCTTTGTTACACAATCCATGTGCAGTTATAATCATTAGTGATTAATAGGTGTCCTTCAGTGTCCTGCATCTTCTTCCTTTCTTTGTTCAGTAGCAGATGTGTTACACACACATGCTGCTATTCGAGAATGCCTGTAAGTCTAGGGAACTGCTGAAATCCCTCTAATTCATACTGTTTGTGCTATCATCCTGTATCTGAGTATGTAAACAAACTGATGATACAAAACAGCATCAGAATTCAGCACAAAACATTCACTCACCTGCATGCACCTTCAGCGCAACCTCTGCCTTAGACAAGTACAAATTCTGTGGGATCTTCTTTTCATTTGAGAAAGCCAAGTGTTCTAGGCCTTTTTGTAGCATCAGCCACCCAAACGTGAACTGCCTGTAAATGTATATAGCTGGGACTCTGTAATCCTTCCAACAGCCAGCTCTAGTGCCTCTGCCACTATTCCTAGCCTCACTAAGCTGCAGAAGAAGAAAACCTGACTTGAATTTTATCATATCTACCTGCAGATACTGTGAACACTGTGGACAATACAGTAACCTAAGAAGAGAGTAAGTAAAAGCTCCTGAAAGCTGTAATTTGGCTGCTGACATTCCCCAGATATAGTATTTTGGGAAAGGGGGATTTGGTTGCCAGCACCCTACCTACTTAAACTATGCCTGTTCAATGGGTACCCCATCAGTCCCTGCATAAATAAGCCAGCAATAAAAAGAAGACACCTTTGAAAAGTCTAGCAGCTGCTGCAAATTACAGTGTTTCCCTTGTATCACAAGATTATTCCCCTCTTAGCCATGCAGAAGGTCACTCCATTTCATGGGAGAATTTAATTTTCCAAAATCTAGTTTCAATCTGATTAAGGACAACAACAACAAAATCTAAATGCTGAAATGCTCAGTTAAAAGGGACACATTTATCAGACCACAAAGCCTGGGGCAGTTTGCATGAAAGCTGCCGGTTACAAGGTCAGCTCCTGAACTGCTGTAGACTCAGAAAGTCCAGACTTCCTGCAGCTAAGAAGCTGTGTTGGCAATTAGCCAGTATAATTTGTTCTTGATATTTTGGCCAAATTGGATCATTTCTATGAAACATTCCTGTTTAACTATTCACTACATTCCAATGAAATATGCTTTTCTGAATTTTTTTCCTACTGACTTTGTTCTGTACATTGCTGAGCTCTTCAGTTTCATTGAATGACGGTTCTACTGCTCAGGAACCACTCCACAGCTTAAGGACCAACCTGGCTGCCTGAAATGCGAGACAGCATTTACATGAAGCAAGCTTTGTAGTGAGAGGCAATATGCTTTATTAGGCCTATCAATCTAACTTATCTAGATAAACCTGCAGACTCAAAACCTCTTCGTTGGGACAATGTGAAACCTCAAAAATGAATCATTTGAATTCAAATTGCATTTACAGTAGAGCTAATCTGCTAAAGGCAGTGGCCTTGGAATGCAATTTATGCAGCCTTGCAGTAGCTTCATACTGCAGCGGCTGTAAAAGAACTGCAGTGCAAATAAAAATCAGGAATTTCTCCTTCTCATCATTCCAAGGATCAGTTTTAAAATGAAGACTGCCTGGGAAATCAAGAACTTAGAAGCAAAGAAGCAAAGTAAGGTGAGTCCTAAGGCTTGCTGAAGTAGACACTTTTCCTTTTACCTGCTTTTATAGCTTTTATAAAATAAAACAGCATAAAGTCCCCAAGAATGTTGAGAAAACATATTCCACAGCAACATGAAAATTCCATAATAAAATTCAACACACACAGTGTATTGTTCAGCAATAACAGAGATTTATTCCAACGGAGGAGTGGATATAGCATTGGTCAAGCCATGGATTTCATCTGGTAGCTGTCAATTCAAGCTGAAATGTAAAAAATAAAGCAAAAAACAAAACAAAAAACAAAACAAAGCAAAACAAAAAACCTGGCTTATACGTATCTGCTAAAAGCACAGTGCTTCAAACCTGCATCTTAGGTGTTATTTCACTGGCTTTCTTATCCTATGTAATCCATCAAAATAGTATGGCACATCAAAGCTGAACTCTAATCTTTTAAATTAATATTTTAAAAGATTGCAAGTGTTTTGGTTTGGCTCCTTGGAAATGCTTTTTATTGTAACGAATGGAAGGCAGACCTCAAGATACATGTTTATCATTTTATTGGTTCACTGCTGACATTGCTTTCTTGACTTAACAAAACCAAGATATCACAATTGCAGTTTGGAATTTATTTCTCCTATCACTGACCTGCTCTCAGTAAATCTTAGATAAGATTTCTCTGAATTAAAAACTGTCACCAGTGAAGTCCCAATGGCAGTATTCATACAAAACTATTTTACTTAATTTTTATTCAGTTTGGAGCATCCTTAACAGCATTCTCAACTTACGGGATAGAAACACCAGATACAGTACAACAGTGTTCACAAAACAGGCAAGAGAAATTGTGCCATTTTCAGATTTATGACTTCCACATAAAATATTTTGAAATGAAGAAGAAATATGTATTTGTTAGAAAATAATGAACACAGAGCATTAAAAATTCCTCATTTTGGGTTGCATGACAAGATTTGTATCAAGGGGAATTCTGCTGAGACTAAAAGTTCAAACTCGCCAGACAGTCCATGGAGAGAGGTAGTTCAAATCAGCTAAGCTGGGGTCCTTGGAAGCACCTGGAGGTTATATCTATATAAATATTTAGTAAGGCTAAATGCCATAAAGCTGCAGAGTGAGACAGCTGGTGCCAAGAACCCAATGTTAACCCTATATGCGTTTGGGGGTGGGTGTTACATTGGGGTTTACTAGATCTATCCCACTTCCGTGGACTGAACATCCATTCATAATGGAAGCCAACCAGGTGCAATCATGGAATACATCTTCCAGTCTGTTTTCATCCAAAAGGAATTTACTTGGTGCACTCTAACTTAGTTTGTACACTCCGTTGCTCTGCAAAGTAAACTAAAGCATGATAACTGGGGGTGACAGAGATTTGCTTTGAAAGTGCGTTAGTCCACTACGCATCTCATCTGTGCCTGTTCTGGATCCAAATATCCAAAGAATATCTTGATCCTAGGATCCTTGCTTGTATGCAATGATAGCAGGAACAATGCACTGGAGATGAGGGTTCTGATCTTTGTTACCAGAACCATTTCTGCCTTTCTAGACCCAATGAAATTCTTAAAAATGCCTACATATTCCAGGGGATAAGATTTACAATGTTCGCCTGTCTCTGCCTACTACCCTTCTTGATATACACTGAGTTTCAGGGGGTGCAAACAATACATGCTTTCGCCATACTGGAATGCTCCGGAAACTAGTGGACAGTGCCTTCTCTCTGATGCAGGTTCAAAACCTATCAAGCTGAAGAAGAATCTGACTCCATTCCACTTCTTAGATTAGTGCTCCAACTACCGTCAAGTGAAAGGTGGGGTGAGAACTGCCACTGCCCTATTTTGTAAAATATCTAACCCTGCTATTCTGGGCTTTCACAGTATAGAGATAAGATTGCAGGGGGGACCGAAATTTCTGGTGCTGGTTCCTCACACTGTACAGTGTCTACCTTCGCTAGGCTGGATCATTGTCTGAAGGCTTTCAATAGCATCTCTCCCCATGGGGCTCACACAGGACATGCAGTGTTTGGTTTACAAAAACTGAATGCAGAGACTTGATTTAGGTACCCTCAGCCCCATCTCTGTTGATTAGTAGTTTAAATATAATGTCCCTTCCCAGATTTATACCAGAAAGAATTGGTGCTTTGTTTTCATTAAATAGGTAACATTTTACCCTTTTTTTGTCAAAAATCAACTAAATTCTTGGGGCAAGGATTAGTAAAAAGAAGATAGGTAAGTCGTGGTCGTGCTAAGTAAGCATCCACTTATAAATTTGATTTTCACTTCAGTCTTGTTGAGTACTTCAGGATACTTTTCCTTATTTTATTGTATAATAAGCCAGCTTTTTCTTTATTTTTCATCTGTATCATGAAGCAATTCTAGATCTATGAATATTTTGAAGACATTGGTCACAAAAATCCTGCTCCACAATATGCACCCTCTCTTGAGTGAAAGAGTTCTGGAAAAGACCAGCTGAAGAAGAATCACCTATTCTTATTATATAGCTGGTGAATGTTATAGCTCTAAATCTAAACGGCTCATTAGTTGCATCCTAATCCTTTCAGACTAAAAGTGCCCTAAAATGGTTTCTATTTTGTTGGTACAGTTTCACCACTTGCTGTGAAGGAAAGAGGAAAGCCCTCCCTACCTGCAATTGAGTCCTACATCAGCTTATCTTAGAAAATGGCCAAAACTAAATCAATTGTCGTTCACACTGCCTAGAGAGATAAATCATTCTAATCAAAATGATGACTTGCTAGACTTTTTTCTCCAAGCTGGTGAGGTTTTTTGTCTTTCATTGGACTAACTAAAAAAGATTTTGTTCTTTTAATCTTCATTCATTATCTGATAGAATCCTATGCCGCACTAGAATAAATAGTAATATCTTATTCCTCATAATACTTAACAAAACTAAAATACTGTACATTTGTCCTATAAGCCTCCTAATAAAAGGAATGACAGTGTAAAAAATATATATTTTTTTAATAACAGAAGACTGAATAGATAGGAATGTTCCAAATAACATTTAGTAATATTCTACTGCAGTTCTAAGAAAACCTCCTGAATAGATTCATCTGTTTTTCTATCAACACTTAAATAAAAGAAACAAGAAGCAGGTTTTTTGCAAAGCAAAATATTGGGAAGCATCTTCATTCACAAAAGTCACAGTGTTCCAATGTTTATGTTAGCATTTATAAGTTAAAACAGTCAGAAATTTTCAATACAGACTTAAATGACAAGAAGGACACAGTGAAGGAGATATAATGCTTTTTCTTTTGGAAACAAGTTTATGTATATGCTGGCTATTGGATTGATTTACATTATGTTTGATTATGATTTGATTATGCTTGATTACACTACATAAAACTTCCTTACCAACAATTGCTTTTTTGTAATGTGTTTAGTAGCATCTTGATTCTATTTGCAGAAGCTTAAAGAGAAACTATGATTACATTGTATCAAAGGTAAACAGATGATAAATCCTCAATAGTTTTTCAAAGATAATTTACTTGAAAGTTTGAAGAACACATCTGCATACAGCTAAGGTCACTGGATAATTTATGATCTTATGTGAAAACCAGGCACACTTTTATCTGCAAAGGAAGCTATTCTAGTGTGGATAATACACAAATCTACAAAGGCATTTACTAATCACCTTTAGTCTTTTGTGATGGTTATTTATGACAAAAAATATTCTAATTTATAATTACCCAATGTTTAATTAAATGATAGTAAGATCATAATGGGATGCCGATTTTATTATTAAAGCTATGAGAATCTGTTACAAACATATTGTAAATATGTTGTTTCCTAGAATTTATGAATATTTTCCAAATCAGGGAATAAAGGTATTCCTCTTAATTTTTTTTTGTCTATTTTTGATAATGAGTCTAATCCCACTAAAGACAATGACACAACACCTGTTAACTTAAATGAGTAGTGGATTTTACCCAGAAGGTAAAAACCAAATAATGCCATACTCTCTTAAAGTTTCACATTTAAAATGAGAGTAAGTGCTGTCTGATACCAGATCTGTGATATGAAAGTACATTATTGTTACTGGATAGAATGAACTCCAAGTTCAAGCTATTGACCATTACATCATTTGGAAAATGTATTCTTAAAAATAAAGGGACAAAAAATCAAGTCTCTGAAAGCACAAACATCAACAGAAAGAAATGCAAAGAAACTGTAATCATGTAAAACCTTTATGGGTCAAAATTCTCTGGAAATACAGCTCTAGGACAGTTTCTGCAGAAGTGAAGTGAGCCGATTTCTTTGTATTTTATACCTCCCTTTGAGACATGGTAAGAATGATGAAAAAGTGAAAAAAAAAAATGTTTCTAATATCACATAGACAATAATAACAAGGAGATTTTAAACTGTGTTTAAGTACAACAAATAATAACCACTTGGGCTTCCACCCTACAAACACATATCTTCATAAACATTATTAGCATTTTCACTAATTTCAATGAGATCACAGCTAGTGTAAAAACAGAGACTTAAACCTTATCTCTATCTGGAGAGGTTTTTGCTTACAGCTATTTTGTTAATGTAAATCAAGCAAACTTTTAAACAATGGTGCATTTATAAAATGCTTTTGCTCATCCAGCTTATAAACTGGAGATCTGCACAACCTAGAGACTCCTCTGACTGGCATAAATTGTATCAGTAAAAAACAGTCACGTACATACAATTTTGTCTACCAAAAAGCTTTTACATGTGTAGCTATGTCAGTTGAAAAAGTAGAAAGTGTATCTCTAACCATCCCAATTGTGCTGAAAGTCACGGTACAGTTGGATTTATTTATACTTGTTAAGTATTACACAAATATTTACAAATGACATAAAAATATGCTCCCCGAATCAAAAAAAAAGAGAAAAAATCCATTTTAATTTTGAATGCAAAATGAAAACCAGTGAGTCAGCTGAACAACTCTAGCATCTCCCTGTGTCTAGCTATAATACTGAAGATAGTTCAAGAACAGATAACCGAGCAAGTAAAGAGCTAGCAGCAGGTGTGTCTGCAGTAGCAGCAGCATTAGTCTCAGTGATAATCTAGACTTTCCATCCCCACAATATATCCTAAGCCTTTTATCTGATTATAGACCTCAGAAATATAAGAAAAATGAGGAGTTCTTCAAACAGCAAGGCAAAATTCCTCTGTAAGCAAGTGGTATTTCTACACAGCTCTGAACTGACATATACGCCGTGGATATATTTCAAATTTACCTCCATACCTTTACTTTAAAAAAGTAAATTAACATCAGCCTGAGCCAGCCTCCTCCCCAGACGAGGAATTCTATCTGAGATGATATCTGAGAACATCTGAGCTATCGAAAAATGAGAAATCAGTCTGGCTGAATCCCTAATTTCATCTTCCTCCAAGAAAGCCTGCAACTCTGTTTATGTTTTGTTGGTTGTGGTGGTTTTAACAAATAGGCATTAAAAGTTTCTCAGAAAAATACTCTTCTGCATTTCAAAACAAATATAATTATGTCAAATCATGATGACCCAAAGTAAAAGGACTGAATATTTATGAAGTATTCCCTAATTTACCATTTTGTTAAAATACTATTATTATAATGCCTAAACCAAAAATATTCAACCTGAAGACTTCCATGATGCCTAAGTGCCTAAGGCTGATGGGCTCAGGAAAGTTTTAAGAAAAACGTTTCAAGTGCATCTCAGAGTGAGATTAGGAAAAGGGAAAACAGAGCTGTCTGTATTAAGAAAGAAATATGTCCTCCATTTGTTTCACTGGGAATTTTCTAATAGTTCTATGCTCCCTAAAAGGCAGTTGACATTTGGCTTCAGTGTTATGACTATGTCAGAGGTGTTCTGGGGAAAAAAAAAAAAAAAAGAACTTGAAAAAAGATTGTTTGTCAGAGATGTAAAGAGTTTGACTACTAAATTCTCTAAAGATTTAGTCTTTACTGACCATGTTTCATTTCTTCATGATTTGCCTATATGTTAATGAACTCTAAGCATGACACTTTCATGGACCAAAGAAGGATTATTCCAAAGAAGGGCTATTCTTATAATTTGCTGCTCTAAAGTTTCATTGAAAACTCAAAGAGATAAAATAGGGACAGGGCAGCTACAGAAAATAGGGTAGGAAGGAATCAGATGGGTAACAAGGAGTAGGTGGATCTGTAACCACAGCAGTGATTGATCCAAACTGGAATGACTTCAGTTGACTTGAGTGGATTTGGACTCAAGCATTTTGAAATGACCTAAAACAGAAGGTGTTTTTGCAAGCCTCCATATAATCAGTGCCAATTCATAGTGGTTATGTTATTTATGTTACAACTTTGCTTTTGATTTTGTAAAGAAAACTTAACAAAGCAAACAGAATTGCTAGCAACTTAAAAATACTTTGATAATTTTTCAAATAATTATAAA
Organism: Dromaius novaehollandiae; assembly: GCF_036370855.1. Classification (NCBI taxonomy): domain Eukaryota; kingdom Metazoa; phylum Chordata; class Aves; order Casuariiformes; family Dromaiidae; genus Dromaius; species Dromaius novaehollandiae. The sequence goes on along the minus strand of NC_088098.1, from coordinate 15,344,276 downwards.
TATCGGATCACCTCTTGCTATTCTCCAGTTTTTATATGTACCCACAAATGCGACTCTCATCTTAAATAAATTGATCTATGCGTGGCTTTACAAAGTATCAGCTATAGCCTACATTTGTTCTCAGTAGGCAAATACACACATTCCTCTAAGAATAAAAAATGTTTTATATTTTATTTAATAGCAAAACAGCAATCATGGACAATGACACTAAGAAATGAGGGGAAAAACTACCCGAGTGAGTGCGCAGTCCAGTGGATTCAGGTAGGCCATTTTCAAAACCTTGGCAAGACATATCAACATCGTGCCCCTAATCTGAACATCCCATCATGCTGAATTAGCAGCTACAAGGCAGCTGCTTACCTGCAGTTTATATACAACTGCAGGGCTTCCTCCAAGAATAATGACCAATATGGTCTTGGAAAGGGAAGCCAGGACATCAGTGATTATTACAGACCAACACAAGCAAAGTCTCAAGTAAATACTGAGCGCAGCTGCCTTCCCAAAAGAATCTTCTCTTAGACCATTATTGGATAAGTGGACCTTTGGTGGGACAAGCTTTTTCTCTTTCCATGCTCTGCACAGGTAAGAGGTATGTGAATTAAAAATAGAGGCAAGCATAGGCAACACATGCAGAGGACTCAGAGGGAGTCATTGAAGTAACAGTAGGAGAAGAGTAAAAAGTGCTAAGAAATTCCAAAGAAGAGAGAATGAAGAGTTCCAGCTGCTGGGGAGTGACAGACTGAACATCCTTATCCTCAAATTCGTGTATGAGTGACTCAAGGGAGAGAGAAAGAGGTGCTTCTAACTGCTTCAGTGCTTCAAGATAAGGAAAGACAGGGAAGAGAACAGAAGGTTATTTCCTTGCACCTTTTTGTATCACACATCCATAAAAATATCTAGCTCCTTCATATACCAGATGAGGAGAAGCCTTCTCCTGGGAGAAGCCAGCACCAGCAGGGAACAACCAGAGAGGGAATAATGATCTGTCCTTTATAAGAACTCCAGATTTTTCCTAGATGAGCAGCAGTTAAACTAAAACCCATCCTCATAGCATGTGTCTTTCTTCCTTTGCATGCAAAAGAGCAGTTCAAAGATTTGACTTAAATAAATAATTTTAGTAACAATAAAGACTATATATTTTTAACCATACCAAATACTCTGCAGAAACTGAAGTGATTTGCTCTCATACACTATAAAGTATGTGATTAAAATTACTGGCTATTAGGTGAATTGAGTACAAAATTTGTGAACATATTATGAAAATGCAAATGTACCTATTAAACATGGTAGAACTCACACACTGTGAGGAACATTCACTAACACCAAACTCCTGCTTTTAAGGATGGAGGGGTACTAGCTTCTGCCCTAGTTTCTGGATCTTAATGCATGTGAAGTTTGATCTAGCGTCCATCACAGTTAACAGAAAAATATGCATAACTTTGAGTGGACTCTCAATCATCTCGTTAATTCTTCCTTCCATTTATCTGAATTGCATGGTTTTTGTTTGTGATTTTATGGAAGCAAAGAGAATTTTGAATGGATGAAATGAGATGATGTGGCAACTGTGCACCATGACTATTGCTATACAATTCCAGAGGAAGAGAAAACTAGGGCATGTACTGTGAATCCTAACACTGTATCACAACGTGGTAACGAAACAGCACAGTAAGCCCCTGCGGCTGTGAATAAAGAAGGGAAGGCTGTGCTCACACTGAGGTGAGTACGGAGTCTTTTCTCACAAAGCAGTTTGTTTTATAATGAACAAAAAACTTCTCATTATATCTCGTTATCATTCAAGGCCTTGACCAAAGCCAGAGAGAAATCTGATATTAGTAATGGGAATCCTTTCAGGTGTTGAATGCTCATCAGTGAGGCAGAGAAAATTCACTCTTTAGTCTACAGGAAATAAGAAATACACGTTCTGCCACGAGACCCAGAACAACGTTTTGGGTCCCACAAACCGAGCGACACTATAACAAAGCAGTATTTTTCTGACAGCTAATTTCTCAGCGCAGGTACAGTGAACCATTTCTTAACTGATGATACACACTCTATTTTCAAATCATGTCAACTTTTCTGACTCCTAGACTAAAATGGCCATTTCCAATGAATATCACTTTGCCTGAAACCAGGCAAAGCTTCTAGCTAGAAGGCTGGTCTACTAAATAGGCTGTACTTTCCAGAAACAATTTAATGAAACAAGTAGATTCATTTATAACACTGAGGTCTAACATTGAGTGTTTTGCCATAAAATACCACATGCTAGAGTCACACTAAAATTGAAATACAAACCTGTGATTTTCAACAAGAAAGTTTTTAAACACTAAGGAAAAGGAAATGCACTGTGCACAGCTTGAGAGATGTATCAAATTTTAACATTTTTAATGAAAATTGCACTATTTTTATACATCCAAAATAAATTATTAGTATAACAAATTAATCACTACAATCTCCTTGTAAGAGATAAGAATGATTGTAATTCTTGTGCCATCTGATATGAATATGCATAAATTCATACTTATGCTACAGCTAGAGCAGCTTTTCAGGCAATTGTTTTACACTAAGGTTTTATGTGTACCAAAATTCCTTTATGCTTTTTATTATAAAATTAAATGATAATTCCAAGCCAGTCTTTATCAGCTTTACACTTCTGCTGATATGTGAGATGTGACAGTGAATAACTGTTCAGATAAGAAATAATTTACAATAAATCAATCTGTAATTAATTGAAAGAAGTCATCTAAACAGGCACTAGTAATTTAATTTTTTGTTTTTACCAAACTGCCTCTTTCTTCTTTTTATAATTATGCATTCTGGAATACAAACATTGCTACTTTTCACACTTTACAGCACAGTGGGAAAAAATACTTTGAGAATGTTTCCATTGGTAACCTTTACAACAAGAACTGCACATGAAACTGGCCAATTTTGAACTTGAACTGGATGACTATACAAGCAAATTCCTATTTTTCTGTTGTAAACATACTACTTAGACCAGAAAATCAGTCCAGTAAACATACAAAGTTTTCACATTACATATTTTAAAACTGAGCCAAATAAAAGTGGGTTCCTGAACAAAATCCAGTAAATGCTCAGTAAAGGCATAAACTATCCCTGTGTGAATTAGATTCTTTATTCAAGAAAAGGTATGTGACCATCTGAACAGTTACCTGGGTGCAAATGTTTCTTAGAGGGAAGTTTCCTCTCCAGAATAACCTTTTGGCTCTATGCTAAAATCCTGTTGTCAGCCTTTGCCTTTCTGCTGAAACAGTCGCACAAGTAGAAATTTGTATTGACTGAAATGGTGTGTTGCGATGTTAGGAAGGGGGGGATTCAGTGTCCACTTGTGTTTTTTACATGTGAAATGGTGTTGAAGTGTGAAGTGAATGGTTTGAATGGGTAGATTCACTTATATATTTAATATAAATAAGTAAACATCTAGTCAATACAGTCAAGAAGGCAATCCAGCTCTCCTTAAAGCAGATACCTATACTGTACTAGGTACACTGAATTTCTTCTTGCACTCCACTGACTATTGGCTAGAGTTTGTTTGAGTTTTTGCACACAGGTGTCCTGCGCCTTCAGAAGTGGCACAGGGTGTCCTGCCTAGCCTCCCTCTGATGCTCCAGAAGGGCATAAGTCTTACAGGTTTTATCTCATATCTGCCAACCCCGTATGGGTGTTTCAAACACTCGGGCATCCCAAATGGCAAGAAACGCCCATGTGTGAGCAACTAAACTGAATGCTGGAACTCAGTCAGCTACAGTGGGAGGTTAGACACTTGTTGACATGTAGATACCCAAATTTAGATACCTTAGTACAGATGTGTTAAACTGAGAGCTAAAACCCACCCCTGTTTTCTAGTAGCAACTGAATCGACCTCTCATCCTTCCGTAGCTATTCAGACAGGTGCTTTCTGAGGCACACACATGATAGCTTGGATTTGAACAGAAAGCGCCATTAACACTAATCATCTTTTAAAGTCAGAGACTTTAGGCTATTCAGTCATCACTAGCACTATATGTCTTTTCATAGCCATCAAAGCATCTGTTTCAGGAGTAGAAAAGTATGCAGAACTGCATGGAGTCTGCAAGAAGAAAAACATAAAACAAAAACAACAAAAAATTGCAAGAACAATGTGACTTTAAGTATTTCACACCCATCAACAGAAACATAATTCAATGTCATAAGAACAACTTGAGGCTCATATCTAGGCAAAAAAATAAGATGGTCAAAAGGGGTGGTGATAACATACTTTCTGATAACATGGAAAGCAAAAGCCTCCTTCTCGAGAGGTTCATCTAGCTGAGTTTTAGAGCTGTAAAATAAGGTAAGGATATCCAAGAAATTCATATCTTGAAATAATGTAAAAAAAGAGGGGAAAAGGATGTGTTTGTTACACAGATTCCTACATGGTATTTGGCAAACTGGAATGCAATGATATTTTCCTCTCTTTCCTTTAAATCTGCAGCACTGCAAGCTGAAAGTGACCTACATCACTCCTCATACAGTACATCAAATAATCCATTATTTAACAAATCAGTGAAGCACCTCTACTGAATGAAAGCAACCTATAGCTTTAATCCCACTTCGATTAACTTCCTCCTTCTCAGAAAGCAGACCTTAATTTATATCAATTTGCAGTAATCTTTACAAGAAAATGCTACTTCACTTACACATGCCGTTTGACAGCAAAATGAATTTCTCAGGCATGTGGATACCCTATGATGGTTCCAATAAAAATTGCCCCTCGTAACAATGAGGAAGCTGAACACTTTTTGTCTGCTTAAATGACTTCTTTGGTTAGACAGATGATGAAGTTTAATGATGTATGTTGCAAATTCTCTCCACTAACAAATATAAGTAACACTCTGATCAGTGGAAAGACCTCAAGGACATTTGCTACTGCCATTTAAAGTTTCTTTTACATTTTTGTAGGCAGGCATTTTGTTACTATATCCAGATATAGAATTATAGATCTTTATAAAGGATCAATTAAGTTAAACATTTCTGAAGGACAGCAAAACAACATGTTATTTTTACAAACAGGGAAACCTAGAAAAAGAGTTTCAGGGTAATGTTTTAGAAGTGGGGCAACCTAAACTTAATCAGCTAGTTACATAATTAGGCACTATATTTAATTTAGGTGGCCCAATTTTGTTGAGCACCTGTACCTTTCAAGTTGATTATTTTTCAGAAGTCTTACATCTGTGTGCAATTTATTAGGGTCTACAGACCAGGTCTTCAAAAACAGTCAGACACATAACTCCTATTTATTTGTATTATTATAGTAGGACTCAGAAGCTGAAGCAGAAATAGAAACTTCAGTAGAATTTGGGCATGTACGTACCTTTGCAGAGTTAGGTCTAAATTCACAGCAAGAGCAGCTTGGATGCCAATGAGATGCTCAAAGCTCCTATTAAATTGTTCTCTAATCCCATAATCATCTTAACCCCTAGAGAAGACAGCATTTTTGCCAGCTGACATGCATACAACTAAGTCTTGATATGCCACAGATGTCTGGTGACCAAACCCTAGCAGATCAGACAATTCACTTCTGTTGCACTGCAGATGATGTCACACTCAAGCCAGGGTATGTAAAACATACACACTTGAACAGGTTTGGCAGCAAGAACAAACCACCTGCCAGCTTGTTTCCTAGCGCATAGGCAGCAGCCAATGGCTCAGTGGGAGGGACAGCCACAAAAGTAGCAGCATCACTGCTTTCAAGTCCCCACATCAACATCAAGGAGAGCTTGGATCTGGCCTGCAAATGCCTTAGCCGTCAAGCTGTAAGACACTCACCTGGCTTCCTGAAATCTCCCACAGTGTGAGAGATGTAGGTTGGAAACATTGCTTTCAGGCAGAAGAAGATTATCTATTGGACCATCTATTGGAGATTAAAATAACTCCAGGGATACAGTGTATCATGTAGGCAAAGGAAGGAGTTCTTATTTTCAGATTTTCAAGAGTACTGGACTATGTCAAAAACCTAACACCAGGGTTTCCAACAATAGGTATAAGCAGAATTAGACACCTCAGTCCCATCCATATTTAGGCAGATTTAGAGCTGAATTAAACTCCATCTTAAGATGACCAAATGCAGGTGTGTAAGTTTCAGGTGCAAATGATAGAGGTCTAGACTTCTGTTCAGAAACACACAGGTATCTAGGGCTTCTTGAAGATTGTCTGACCTTCAGATGCTCCTTCAGATGCAGAAATCTCCCATAAGTCCCATGCCATAACTGCCAGCCTCAGGTTTCTGTTACTGCAGGGCATCTCAGGTGCATCAGATGCCTCTAGCTAGGCAACTGAAGTGAGCCCTTTGTCTACACATTCAAAAGAGTCTAGAGATTCACCTGACCACATGTAGGTGTTTATTTTAAGCTGAATGGCTCTCTAGAGTTTGTTGACTCTACTGACTATGCACTAGGACACCAAAAATTAGAGAGGTTTATTACAATATTGAATATTGCAAGATTGAGGTTCTGTGTTAAATTTACCCATGAAATAATCTGCCTAACTACAAAACGGTTGCTATAATCACAGAAATAAACTTGTTTTGCAAGGCTGGAAAATCTAACTTCTGTTTTGCAATTCTGTGGTTAATATATATTCATAGAGCGAGTAGTGAATCTAATACTAAGGAAATGTTTTCTTAATGGTATCTCTCACAGACTGTTAAACAAGGGATATTCTTAGGAAAGTGGGAGAATTCTCAGATTAAGATTTAGGATTTCTAACTGAAGACAAAAGACTCCAGTCCTGAAAGTCCTTTTTTTCTATCCTCTTAAATTATTTCTGTGTTACACTGTAAGCATATGTATAATTAATGTGGCAGCAACAAACCCAAACATATGGATTTGTATGTTTTATGTTGGTCTTGTTAAAAGGATAACAATCTGTACAAACATGAACAAGCCCTGTTGCCCTTCACTCTTCCCTCCCTCTGGGGTTAGCATTGTACTAGCTGTAAAGGCAGACATTTTACAAAGCCTTTTGATGATTAAATGTGCAGGCATCTAAGCAAAAGTCATAATTTTTCAGTAAAATATTACTTCTACTCAATCTTTTTACTGACATGCGGTTAATTAATTGAAAAGTGAGTGCCTGACTTTGGATAAAATATTGCTGGAACAAAAATGGATATTTAATTAAAAAAATAACTATTTCATATATAGTTCAAAAAGAGATATCTAGCTGGGTCTTTATCAGTCCAAGAAATAATGCTTCATCGCACTTCTAATTTTTTGTTTAGATATTGATTACTTCAACTTTAAGATAAATTTGTAAGATAGGCATCATAATCCCCATTGAAAAGTGGTGATATATAATCAAAGCCATACAAGACAAGAGTCAAATCTGGCTTGCATGACACTCAAAATATGTAAATGTGTAAAAACAAACAAACACAAACACATGCAGGCAGCACAGTTTTCACATGTGAAGCCCACCCTGGGACTCAGGTGCGTTGGCAAAGTAGAGGTGCACCCAAGCAAATTATAGCTTTTCTGAGGACAAAAGAAAGGGGAAAAAAAGCATCATGTGTTTAAAATTAGAAACTCTTTTCAAAGCTGATGATTACAGTTAAATATAAATGAGGGAATCTGGCCCATGACTGTCAAACAGAAACAGCTCCATAGCCCTCAGGGCCTTTCTTAAAACCATCTGAGTTTCCAGCCTACTGTAAGTTAAGAAAGGTGATCAGTCACACATCCCCCAATCATACAGGGAAAAAAATACTTAATAAGTGTCTTAAGATATCTGACCCAAAAGATTTGATCTACTATTCTTTATATAACATAAAATTATCTTGCTTGACTTCATCCGAAGTCCCTGAGGAGCTATTGCATCGTCACTGCTACTATGTTTTGTTAACTGACCATTTTTTCCTTAAATGAACCTTGCTGAAGATGCCTACTCATCTCGGCTTTCAGAAAGGTCACTCCTGACTCTGAAGGCAAGGATTAAATACAAAAATACTGATATTCTTTGTCTGCCTTTCATGATTTACTCATTTCCCTGTTTGCTTGTTCCTTTTCTTCCCCTCACTCCCCCTCTTTTCCCTTTTGGCTCATACTCATTTTGTGCATGGATGCCTGAGGAGACAGAGAGAAAAAAAAAGCCTCATAGACGCTTTTTCTCTTTTAACAAGTTAATGAAGAAATAATAGTCCAGGATGAAGCTATATTAGAAACACACAGTCTGCTTCCTCATCTGACAGATACAAGCAGCCTGTCTTCTAATCAACAGCAAGTTATCTAGCTAGAAATTCTGCCAATGATACTTTTTTATTCAATGGATAGTCACCCAGACAAGATGAAATGCATCTCAGCCAAGAAAGGAGCTAAAATTTATCAATCGTAAGTGATCTGAGGAAAACAAACAATGGAACAAAAGTCAGGAAGTATATAGGCTTGTTTATCCGCTTATTTGCATTTTCTTCCTCTGGTAATACATTATGCCAGTATAAATGAGTGCATGACCAATGCCTGAGATTCACATTTATTCTTCTAAAAACCTACAGGAAATCACTCAAGCTATTGCTTTTGCAACTAAAACATCTGCACTGTCATGAATTTATTTCATATTGCAGTCTTAATTAGCTCATATGTGCATAAAATTTGAAGATGAAAAATGTCTTTCCTAATACAAGCAGGCAGAGTTTTCAGTGTCTCAGATCCCATTTATTTTTCTTCCAGACACATTACAATATATCAAACATTTGGAGGCAGGGGTGCCTGAAAGAACATGTTGGAACTTAAGGTTCCTACAAGTAGTAATTCACATCATAAAGTAATAAGAAAACTCCCCTGTACAATTATTTACTCACAATACCTCTTAACTGAAGTGAAATCAGTAGTTGAAATTTAAAAACTGGTTTAAAAATACAGTGGATGTTTTCATTGCTTCTACCAACTCTGCAAGCACATGCTCTCATATCTGGGTTTTATTTATTTATTTATTTATTTTGTTTCAGAAGATTGGACCCTAAAGAAGCAGGAAAAGTGTTTTAGACAATATGCTGCCAGATTCTGGAAGTCAAAAAACTGAAAAAGAGCTTTTTTTCTCAGATCTTTTTCAGTTACCATAATCTCAGGTAATCTCTAGATATTTACTTTTTCAAGCAGAAGTGTTTTTTTAAGCCTTCACTGACTCTTTAAAATTACCAAAAGGTTTCTATTTGTCTTCAGAATTTAATGACTTTGAAAAATTCAGTTTCAATTTAAACTGTCAAGGCTCATTCTCAGTCAAAAAGCAATTTAAACGAAAATGAGAGATGTCTTCCTGACAGTCACTAATTTGACATGGTTGATAATATGACCATATACAGTGATTGGGAAGGGTGGGAACATAAGATTAGTGGAGCTTTATAGTGAAGCAGCCACATCATGTTATGTGCACATTGCTCTGCACCATAGCTGCAATTCCCTCAACCCCTCAGTATCAGCCTGGCTGATAAAAGACACTATACTGATTTAAAAATACATACAGAATGCATCTAGCCTATTTTTTCAGAAAAGGATTACCAAAATCAGCAAAAGACTGCAACTTGATACTTTGCTTGGCTGACAGGGGAAGAACTGATTTCACCCCTCAGTAGAGATGGGAATGCAGAAAATGAGAAATATAATATAAAAATAAAATAAACAGTGACTGAAATTTTACATCTGGACATGCTCAGTGAGGATCTGCTAAGATTTTGGCAGAGCATAATGAAGGACCAGCTTCTTTGTGACCTCGCTGCACATTTTCTCTGCCCAGCTTGGCAGGCACATCTGCTCCTGGAAAAATTTGCATGAGGCAAATTTTAATTGAGTCACTGAAACACATAGCCGTAGTCTGCAAAAATCAAACAGACCAACCCTGCTTTTGCATCAGGCACAGGGAAAATTGCAACTGTGAGAAAATAATAATTGGCACAGTAATAGTCAAGTATTTCCAATTTCTGTTGTGCTTTACATATTTCAAACTGTAATCTCTTCCTCTTTCCTCTTCTAAATTAATTCTCTTTTCTACTGCAAAAATATTTTCATTACAGCATACACTGATATGCTTCCTGCCCTATTAACCTGACCTTCCAAAAGTGAATAAATCTTAGCAATCAAGTTATCCAGCAAAACAACAGCATTAGTAACAAAGTTGGAAGTTCATTCCAACTCAAAGCATTTGTCTCAGGAAAATGACAATTTCATCCCTAATTAAGGATGGTTAAATGTTAAAATTATTAAGCAAAATCATTTCTATTTCTCTCACACTTGAAAATAAGCAAAATAACAATCTGTAAAACAATTATATGAAAACAAATGCTCAGCTAACATTTTATTTATATCTAAGTGGTGATATGCAGGGGCCTACCGAAGTCTTTACACAACCACACTGTGCAACAGTGGAAGTTCCCTGTGTAACAGTGGAATTTGCTAAGCCTTAACTACATTCCCAGTCCTGTACACTATTTGTAGGGGTGTGTGTGTGTGTGTGTGTGTGTGTGTGTGCGCGCGCGCGCACATGTGCACACACACAGAGCACACACTGCCCATTAGCTAGCAATCTCACAGCTTCACCACCCTGAAAGCGACCAGCTTTATCTCAAGGTGGCCTACATGTAGCCACATAAGGCTCATGAGCAATTAGCATCCGGTTACCATGCTGGGACTATTACTGTGTGGCCAGTCTGTTGACACAAAGATTTGGGGGTAATGTGAATTCTACATTAGAGAAAGTAAGTTAGCTGGGTTGCTGAGGGCAATACAGCAACACTGCTGACCTGTGTACCTAGCCCAGCCCTAACCCACAGCAGAACAAACATTTGAAGCATTTTTAACAGCCCACATATGAACTGCTTCCAGAACAACCCCTCCAGCCAGCCCTGCTGAGCATGCAGCACATTGTTCTGGCTCTTGTCCATATGAAGATGTTGAAATGTGGCTCATGAGCTAACGAGGGCTGGCCAACCTAATCCATCCTGCAGCTGAGCTGGTTGACACCACATGGAGGACTGAAGTTTGGGCAGCTCCCCGGTCAGCTCTGCCTATTCATGCTGGCTTGTACAGACTGCCTGAGCTCAGACGACCTACAGATGCTGTTCTCCCTTGCAGCAAAAGACAACAGTATCCTTTTAAGAAGGATCTTAGGCAAGCTATCTATCTATACCGTTCACATAACGACACCTCAAAAGCAAACAGAATACATCAAGGTGGAGACATCAGACATAGCCTATTGGGCTCATACGTGTTTGAAGGAGAATCATACTCAGCATTGAGACAGAGGCAGTGTGGGAACCAGTCTTCTTGTCTTCCTCAAAACCTTTCATCCACCCAACTGGTGTGACACATATATACACACTAAGGTCATGTTTTTCTTTCACAGAATCCCCTGCTAGAGGTCACTTACCGAGGAAAAGGAACACCACCATCCTACGAAGCATTCTGATTCGCAAAGTTACTACAGAAGATTGGATACATTCATCTAGATGTACTGTTACTCCTTTTAAACTGGAAAAAGTAAGCTAGCTTGCATAACCGGTGCTTTTTAGACAGCATCAGCATTCTATTAGTGGTAGAACAATTTCTTTAATAATGAAAATATTTCTCACTGAATGTACAGAAGGTTTATTTAACATGAAAATCTAAGGTAAGCAGAAAAGCCAAACTCCGCAATGCATTTAAGAAAAGGGATAGAAAAAGAATGAAATTGTGAAATGAGGCTGAATGAATACTGCCATAGGAATTCTAATTTTTGCTCTTTCTGATTTTGTTCAAAGTTGTTTAGCTTTACCAGGGTACTGATGAAGTGCTTCAAAAATTGTTTGTATGTTTTGTGTACTACAACCTTTTCTGGGTGTAGCTATAATGTTCTCCATAAAATGTGATTACACACCTAGAGAAGAAGCCACCTATTTTTCAGCTTGCTTTATTTAAGTATCTTGACAATTCATTGAAAATACTGCAATATGCACTATGGCTCTCTTGCAGTACTGGCTGTAGGCCCATTAGGAATAGGAAATTGAGTCAAGAAAGCATGCAGGTATACAGAGTGTTTTCTAAATACAGAGATCAGGCCAAAAGCCAACACACTGTAAAATGGGAAAGCATCCAAAAGAGAGCTTTATGCTGTTCTCTGGCATAAATATTTATCAACTAGTTCAAGAGAATGTGACATTCCTCTGCAAGCAAAGAATTTGCTCAGAAAGCATTCCAGAAGAGACAGAGGTAAGAGAGGAAGAAGAAGAAGAAGAAAACTCCTGCTGCCTTTATGATGTCAAGCTGGGTTATAGCATAGAGTCCCAACTAAGAAGCTGAACTAATCACTGTTACTTTTGTTGTCAGGGAGAATGAAGCCTCTTCCAGAACACCACCATCTCCATGACTCACCAACCACTGAGCGAAGCACAACCAAAATGGCAAAAGATCATTACACCACATGAAAGCTGAAGACAATTTACAAGTTGATGCATGTGCTAAATGAAAACAAGAAGGCTGTGAGCATGCACCACACTCATCTCATTAAAGCATTATACACCTTTTCTAGTTTTCATTTACTTTCCTCTCAGAGAAACACAATCAGCTTGCTTAGTTTCCTAATGAGTATAATAGACAATCATGTAAAGTAGACTATTGCTCGGTAAAAATGCAGTGGAAAACTGCAGGCAGTCTATTAGATGTAAACTTGCCTAATTCTTTAATTATGTGTCTTTGATCAAAAGCGGCTCACTTGGAAAGATTTTTTAAGAAGTGAAGTAATGAGCATTCACCTTTCATGTATTTCATTGACTGTTAGGCCAACCCAATATAACAGTGGTATCACTGATTGTATGTCAAGCACACCACTAAAATTTGAGATAATAAATGTTACTTACAACTATTAAAGCTTTTCTTTTCTGGAGACACAGGCCTATAAAAGCTGTTCTGCACTTTTAGCTTTTCTTTCCATCTCTGTCAAAAATCTCAGTGAATTTTTAAAGGAGATAATTGAGGCCATTTATCATTTTTTTTCTGCTTTGTCCTCAGCCCCTTTCCTTTCCTCATTAACCTCAAAATCTGTATTGAAGATCTCTTTCCCATTACTTCCAACACCTCATACTGTTCCTCGGACTTCATCTTCTGACAGCCCTTAATCTATATACAATCTCTTCCAGCCTCTTCTACTTCTAATCTATCACAGATAGCTATTTCCTTCTCATCTCCTTCCTACCTGGTCCTCAAACCTTTTCTTTTTCTGTTCAGCTTTGGTGTCTTGATGTTAATTTCCTCAAACTCAGCTACTCCCAAGCAAAGACCACGATCTCTGCAGGGATTATGAAAGGCACCAACGAGTTGCAAAAACTGTTATTTGCTTTTATAATCACATTAAATTATTTGCCAGGAAGCGCTGAGACAATGAGGAAAGTTTCAGAAACCTCTGCTCTAACCTTTTCCCTACAAAATTAAACTAGTCATGAGAGTGAATTTACCAGATGATCATAATTCCTGTTATTTCTCCTTTATATTAAAGCATCAGCAAACATATCACTGATATCAAAGCAAGCACTGATCCATGCTGCCTGCTGCAGGCTAACTTCCTTAGGGAAAAAAATAATCTGAATCAGAGATAGAAATTAGGAGGAAGGTAAAGGAGATGAAGGCACAGGAATGGGCTGCACAGCACTCCTACGGCTTACTGCACAGCAGAAAAATCCCCAGCTATCTATGCACAGTCCTTTACAGAAGTTGCAGTTCCTCTCCTGGAAGTGTGTCTTATACTAGGAAGCCTGTGAGAGTATTAGACACCTCAACCTTAATTCTTTTCAATGGATCTTACATGTAATTTTTGTTCTCTGTGAAAGAAAAAAATACTTCTCATAAAACACTTTTGCAGTTTTCAGTTTCACCCCAACACGTACCTAAATACTCCTCATGCTCTATACAACTGTGTGATTTGTCTCTATGGTTCAGGTCTGTATTATAAGGTTTCTGTATGAAAGAGAACCACAAAAAACTTAAACATTACACAGAAAGCTCCGGATATGTCTTACATCTCAGCAAAGTTGAGAGTGGACACAAATTACTGTTTAATAAAAGTGTAAAAATGAGCACTTAACAGCTTTTTAGGAAGGCTTACCAAAAATGAAAGTATCAAAAAAATTAAAGTTATATAAAATTATGAAAGCCTGTTCTAACTCCTTGAGTTCACTTATTGAAATTCTATAGTCCAGAATCTATCCCAGCTTCCAGAAGTAAAAGACAATATTGTTATATTGTTTCTATCTCCAGTTTCATTTCTAGTTAAAAAATGAGGCAATTCTTTGATACTCTCCATAGGGCACATGTAAGCCAATATCATGTTTTGTCATATACTTTCTCTCAAATTTTCCTTTTGATGTGAACACATATATATAATTACTAGAAAATCATCAAGATTTATTAGGATTTTTGATTTACTGATGATTTTTCCCTTCCATGACATTTTGATCTTGTTCTTTTTTCTAAGATCGAAAATTTTCAGCAGCTTTTCCAAGACATTAGTGATTTCAAGCTGTGATGACGGTTCATCTTATAATTTACGTTAATGATAATTTTCAGAAAAAAAACCCCAGAGGTTTTCCATTAAAAAGGAGAAACTTTCAAATATCCTTCTAATTCAAATTCCATGTGCTTCTCAAAATCATCAATTATATAATTAAAAGCAGCCCAAATGGAAATACTGCTGTTATGTTAAAGAGTTAAATTGACAAGAATGAGTTGTAATTATGATATGCATTTAGCAACTGTGTATCAATGCAAATGAAAGAAAAAGAAATATTTTATCACTGCAAAGTGAGAGCATTCAAAAAGTAAAAGGCTTCAGTTTCATAGAATTCCCCATTCCTTCTTGTTCAGTACCAAAATATTTGTGATGATTCCATCAATAACACACATGCAAACTTCCCGAAGGGAGTAAGAACTGCATAGGAGATACCAGTACAAATTAAAGGCTTTGGTAAAGTATTAGAGGCATACTCTGGATTTTTTCCTCTTCATTTTTCTTAATGAGATGCAAAATACAAAATTTGGCTTCTAAGAGTCCAGACTGTTTCCAGAGATGACAGCTAAGGGCAGAGTTTTTTAAAGACTGAACACTTTCAGTTACACAGCCCCCAAAGATAACATACAGTTGTAATTGTATTTTAAGATTATATTAAAATGCTACATGGGGAAACAGTGCTCTTTTCTTTCCATAAAGCAACTGCAAAAGATACTAATGTGAGGTTACAGAATTACCGCTCAGAATGGAGGAATACATTAGTGTTTCGCAATTTTCTTCAAGGCACTAATGTAACCTAGAGGTCTAATTCACCAATGTCTTAGCAGTTTTACAGAAGCAATGCTACCCAATGTTTTTTCTCACTTGGTCATTTATTATTTTGTTGATTTCTATCCATATTCCTGCTTTTCTCCAGTGCTGTTTCTGCTTTATCCTGTGCATCAGGGTTAAAAAGTAAACTTAAGTGCCTGAGGTAACTCAGCTAGTCATCTGCTCACACAAAGTTAACCTGCAAAAGTGGGAAACAATAAGCAGATATGCACTTCCATCACCTTATACAGTCAGATCAACACAGAGGTTGGAATCGAAGGGTTACAGACCCCACTGCTGCTGGCAGATGCTTGGTGAGCATCGCTGCACACATCCCTGGAATGCTGGGCTCTGCAGCAGGGAGCGGTGACACACCTGGACTGACACACTGGCAGCCTCTGTTTCCGATCTGGAAAGATCACCTCAAGCTTAGTCTGTGTTGCGCTTGGGGAAGTTTAGCTTGCACATTCATTCAGTTCTCTGCACTAAATCTCTGCTGCAGCCTCCCTGATTTTATGCAGCTCACTGGTTCATGTGAGCGAGGAGCTTGGTCAACCAAGGTTTCTTTTTTGTCCATGGAGAGAAACTGGTTCCTCCACAGAAAGTAATTCAACGCAACTCAGAACTTCATTTTGGAAGCTCTTATTTCTCCCTACTGGTGCTTAAAGAGACTAAGGGACCTCAGAAAAGTATCTGAAGTTAGGTTGGATGAACCTAAGCACTGCTGACTCACTGAAAAGGTGATATGGAGCCACGGTACGGACAGCCGTCTCATGAAACTTCATACAGGCTGTCCAATAAATTTGAAAGCGCTCATAGCATGCTGCAGCTATCTTAAGTCATCTAGCTCTTCTGAAATGCTGCCTTTTCAAGAGATTCCTGTGAATAGGTTTTTAGAAGGAAGAAAATTTTGAAGAAAGAAGAAAGAATACATACAAGAGCCCTGGCTCTTACAGGATTACAGCACAAAAGATTTTTTGGTCTTCCCCCTTCCCTCCTTTTCCACTGACCTCTTCCCTAACCAGCTGAGTAGGGACAGGGAATAGATTGCTAGCAAGTGATAAACTCTCACTCGTTAATGAGATGTGTGTGAAAACATTACTTACCTAAGCTAGAGTGATAGAGAAGGGTTAAGCTTCCTATCTTTGAGCAAAGGCAGTGATACTTTATTTCTCCCTGTTCTCACTTCTTTTAGTCCCTGTAAATGAATCAAATGTTCTTACGTCCTACCTTTACATTGGAACCTAATGGCTGAGAAGTCCTGACACAGTGGTCAAAACAAAAGACTAAGAACACGGGTTCTGCGCCCTTCCTTGCTACAGATAAGCTGTCTGTCCTTGTCAAATCTTTTATCTTCTCCCTGCCCATGTTTCTATGTCTGTATAATAAGGATAATAACATTTCCTCATGAGGTTACTGGAAAGTTTAATTCATTAATATGTGTAAAGTACTGAGCAATTGTTAAAATGGTGCTGTAGAAATACAAAACATTATTAGACTGTCAGTTATTTTCCTACAAAATTAGACCCTTTTGTCTAAGTAAAAATAATTGGTATGACAAGAAGATTGAAAACTTTTAAGTACAACATAAAAGACTGCTTATAATGATGAGGTTGTCAACTGACACCATGTACTGCAGAAATTGTGGTTCAAAATGACTGCAGCATGACAACAAAGAATTATTTTGGCTAGCTTATCTCAGGTTTATACATATTCCAGTGCTACTATTAAAAAAAAAAAAAAAAAAAAAAAAAAACCTCCAAGGGACAAAGAAACATGTACACCTCTGAGAAATCTTTACCCTTTTGACAGTTAAAAATACACACACAGCTTCACAGCTAAAGTTTTTGATGGAGAATATTAGAGTTAAACTTTGGAATTCTTTAGCAGACTTTCAAAACTATCAAAGCTCAAGTTTTAAGGAACTGCACCCAGAGAGAGGAACTATCAGAATTACAGAAGATTATTAAAGAGATATTTGATACCTGTAAAAGAAGGCTAAGGTTTTATCTCACGGGAGTTCTGACAAGCGCTATGCCAATGTGTCATATATAAGGAATATATAAGGAATGACTCTGAGAAATGCAGCACGCTGAGAATAAGCAGAAAGTCGACAGAGATGATGAAGGGCAGATTTGGACATGGACTTTTCCATTCAGGCTGGATTCTTTATAAGAGAATGTGTGTTTGAAGAAGGCAGGTAATGAGGCAAAGAGTGGTAACATTAATGAATAGTTCAGACAGCCAGGAAAGTACCGTGCAGTCTTTTAACCACCTCACCTTAGATATGGAGCCATGGCAGAAACTCAGCCTGCCTCCTTACTTACTAAAACCCTAAAGGAGATCACAGAAGTTTGGCAACACCACTTCTTCCCTAGCAGTTAATTGTATTGTGTGCTAAGGGATAAGTTAGTGTGTGAGCGAGTAGTTAAAATTCCTGTCACCGCATCTCTTATCTTCAAGGGAGCAAAGACCAGCTGTTACCTTTAACATAGATGTATTGCCACTGAGCCTTAGCCACTCTTTGGTTCTCCAGCTCCTATAGCAACAGCTATTAAGTGCTAATAATTTGATTAGGAGAAAAAAAGAAAAAAGAACTACTTGAACAACTGAAAAGTAATATAAACATTTTATACCGCCCTTGATAAGGGCGCATATCTTTAAACCTGATGTTCTAGGAAATGCAACTGAACACACCATTGATGACACAAAGTAAAAAGGTGTGAAGCATACCCAACAGTGCATGGTGGAATAAATACTGCTATCTAATATTTTCTGCAAGGTATCTGTGTGCTAGACAGCAGCATGATGAGTGTGCCTTAAAAGTATAGACCAACTGATAGATAAGAGAACTGAATGACTTGCAAACCAGGTGATCCTATCTACCAGCCAAAGAAATGGAATTCCTGTATAAAATGTTCAAGTTGGGATATTTTATGATCATACTAAAGAGGAGAAACAGTGACAGCACAAGGAAGATAATACATGGTCGCAGAACAAAATTCAAGACTGTAATTCAGCTGAGGTCTGCTGATCTCACCAAGCACAAAAGCACAACTCAAACAGCTCCTGAATGACAATGAATGACTGAATTCTAGCCTCAGTATTTCAGCTAAAATCAGAATGCAACATAAAACATCAGAACACGACTCTTAAATCTGTTTTTTACAGTCTTCAGGTGAAAAATGTCAAAAAGCCAAAATGGCAGGAGCTACCATTTGCGAATTTTAAACAGATAATTAAACGAAAGAAGGGCTCCTGTATTCAGACAGGAGATTTAAAAGATTAATGAAGGTATAATAAAGATGGAGATCTGACTATGAATGCAACAGTGAATTGAAAAAAAAACAAATGTTAATGATGGGCAGAAAAGAAAGCTGATTAAAACCCTTTCAGTTGAACTCTCTCCTTCTTTCCAATGTGCTTTTTCTGATCATTTATTTTATATATATACATACATAAAATGTTCATACATATCAGACAGATGTCTACATACAAAGAGACATATCTAAAGATATTTTTCACCACAAGAAATCGCTCAGCTGAAAACCCAGGCAAAACATAGATATTTTTCAGAGATGGAGTCATACAGAATCTCAAACTGTGGTCAGCTCCCGTGATCCATCCTGAGTCAGTAAGGCCACTCATAGAGCATATGCATATTTACCGAAAAACTAACAAATAGTTTCTATTTCAGCACTTCTATTTCACCTTTCCAAGTGTCCATCCAATGCTGGAAGTTCATGTTTTAAGCTTTCAGTAGCTATGTAAAAAGTATTTTAATACTATCTACATACATAGATGGCAAAGAAGGCTTCCACTTCATTATTATATATTACTTTTTAGGCAGGTAACAGGTGGCACGAGAGGAAGTAAATACAAACTTGTTCTCACTGACTTTCAATTTGCTCAAGATGGATGTTGTCAAGATATTCGTTTCTCCATACTAAGATTTACAAAAGGTATGACACAGTAATTAAGTTAACACGATAGGCATTGGGAACAGTATCTTTGGCCGAACACCACCACAGGCAATACTTCTCAGTCCTCAGAGCTCTTGAAAAAATAAATACAACATAATTTGTCACTGTGTGACAATGCCAGCTTACCCATAAGTTTCTCATTTTCCATAAAAGTATTACTATGATGAAGAACATCTTGTCTTCTATTCGTGGAATATCTGTTCTCATAAGATCCAAAAGCTCTATTTTTTTCTCTAAATCTCTCAAAACTTATATTAGACTTAATGCCCACAAGAAATCATTTAAAATAATTTAAGCTGCAGTCTGGATTAATTACAAACATGTAAAATGAGTAAGAAAAAATGCAAATATATTTGGCCGTATACAACTTGTTTATGGTATTACCACTCTCCCTAAGGCCCTATCTTGCAAAGTCAGCTTTGAAAGACTGAAAGCTCTTTTCAATATAAGTACCGCAGTGCCTTCACATAACGCAGGGTCTTCATGTAACACAAGTAATTATCCTGTATACACACTCAGCTCTAATACTGTTCTTAACTAATGTTAATAATAGTTGCCTAAATCTACCATCTTTCAACAGAAAATAATCACACTGATATTCCCTAAAAGAGAAGTAAGATGTTTTAAAAAGTACTTTTACTGACAGAACAGCTAAAGCTCAGAGTTTATCTGAAAGATCCTCTAGCTCCAAATTCAAGCGGCAGCATCTCAGAGGACTTATAAGACCTAAAATGTATGTTTAATTTATAGGGATTTTCACCAACATAAAGATAAAATTCAGTAAAACTTGCCTGAAATTAATGAATTGCCTGGAATTAATGCATTGGGCCCAGAAGCTCAAATGTGTTTGCACACAGAAAGGTGAATTTAGGTCTTTTTTGCACATCTGACATTTTCTAAGAGTATTTGGTTAGCAAGTTGGACTCTAAAATATTCTAGAAAGGACTCAAACTACTAACATTTATGTTTCCTCCCAGAAGCTTCAAAGACAGACTGAAAACACCACTAGCAATGGCTCCTTTTCCTAACCATGCCCCTTAAGGAGAGAATAGGAAAGCACTACTGTAGAAAACACAAGAGTGGTCCTAACACCCTGAATATTTTCAGCATAAGAGGGATTTGAGACGGTGGTCGATTAGCATATATTGCATGAGGAGTGCAAAGCATCTTTAATAGAATGCAACATTTGCAAGCATATTCTCACTGATTCCATAATTGCTGACACTTGTCAGTTGGCTGGGACTAAGTTACAAGATGATTGGAGTTAAGAGTTAGTGAAGTAGAGAAAGTGCTTTAAGAGGGAAAAGAAAAAGAAAGGAGTGCTCTGGCATCAAATATGAAATGAATCAGTAAGAAAGCAGGATCCCAATAGTGGTGATGCTGTTAACACTGGAATAACCCACAGGGCATCACTCTGTAATGTCAGGATGTGGAAGCAAACGGGCCGTCCAATTAAGGTAGTATCCAAAACAATCAAGCAAAATGAAATGTACCTATGTGACCTATACACAAATTATGCAGTGAGCTTGTTATTTTATGCAGACAGATGCTCTGGCCCGAGGTTCAGCTCACTCAACAGACCATGAGAAACTATTGCATGTGACATGAGAAATTGCTGGACATAACAAATAACAGTGTGAGAAGCTGACAAAAGTTACACAGAGCACCAAGGGGGTGCCTGTGTGTCTGAGTGTCACAGGTAGAAAAGGAGGAGTTATGTGAGAAATGGCCAGACTACACAGATACTTGGAGGGGGCCACTTGGGACTTTTTGAGGAGTAGAGCCTTGCCAGGCCAACAACACCTGGGTGACCATATCAGTAAAACCATAACAGGCCAGAATTACCCAAGTAACAATATCAGAAAAAACAAATTTGGGTATGGTTGTACAAAATTGGGACTGATGGGGAAAAAGTTAGGAGGGGTGGGTTGCATGTTTGGCAGGTGGAGAAAGAGGGGGATCGGGGGTGATGGGATCAGGGTCCAACCCCTGGTGAGAGTATGTGCCCAGGGCTAGATACTATGCGTGTGTGTGTGTGCGTGTGCGCGCATGTGTGTGTACCTGCACATCTGGAATACACACCGGTCTCGCCACGAGCTGGAGCTGCAAACAGGAACAGCAGCAAACAGACTGAGGGAAGAAATCCCCTGGGCTTTAAAGTTCACCGGATTAGGTTCACCATAACAGAGCTTATGTCTGGAACTCCTCTGCTGCCACTTAATAACTGCAGTTTTTAGACTTAGAGATGGAGAACCTGCGATGACATACTAAAAATGAAAATAAAATTGAAAACTTAAAGGAGGTGCAGATTCTGGCTATGTAAGGTGAGATTTATTTGCTCTGTCTAGCTAAGAAAAGCAAAACCTCTCTTCTCTCTCTCACCCACCTGTCTATCATATATACATGTATATGTATGTTTATATATGTGTGTGCATAAATAAAGAATAGAGAGATAAATAGATGGATGTAAAAAAAATCAATATTGGTGGTAATAAAATTTTTGGTCAGTTGAATCTTCTTGCCCATACTTTACAGAGGAGCAGGATGTATTTGAGAGAGGCCAAAAGCTTCATGCTACAAGTATCCCTGAGGATACACTTATGAGTAAAAATTTTTTTTGCCAGATAGATAAAAGATTAATTTATATTTCTTTGAGCATTTTTATTGAAAAACCACTGCTTGTTTATGTAGGCATGAAGGACAGGATCAATCTGAAGAGATCTACAGCCATATCTCTTCCTAGTTTCTGACACTGTTTTCAAATATGTCACACAAAAATAGAGTAATTTAATGGTGATACTGTATTTCTAATGAATCCAGATACTTTGTGATGAACACCAGCTTGTCATTGCAAAGACATGTTATACATAGCAAGACCTTGTCAGGAGAATATCTAGGGAAATTTACTGGTATCAGCATACCAAGAGAGTTATACCATTATTATTTACTTCCCACATCCACGCTCTTATTTCTATTTTTGCCTGTGTTGCTTACAGAGATACCACTGTTAAGCCCAGTAACACCATGTAGTTAGGAATTATGTTTGTACAATTCATAGCATGTGGTTTTACATGAGAGTCAAGTCAGTAAATGCCCTTGGATGGACAAGCCCCGAGTGTCATTCCACCTACTATAAAAGCAATCAGAGGACTCAATCCACTGAAACAACTTCCTTCAGAGCACACATATCTCAGCACGCAGTGGCCATGCAGTGGGTAAAGCTGTCACAGCTGGCTGCCCAATTAGAGACCTCGAAGGCTGGCCTTCTAAAACCATAATTTTTAACTGTGTTTCAGATGCCTGTGGCATCTCTGTATCATCTTTGCTTTGCTTTCTTTGCCATCTATATATTACAGCTTTTTCATGGGAATTTATATTACACTGTACAAACAATTTAATGAGATAAAGATAAATAAATAGCACACTTTCAGATGCACTCAAGCAACATTAATTTTTTTTTCATTTTCATAGTCTTAGTGTCAGACGTGCCTCTTATTTTAAAAAGTTATTTAAAATACATCCTGCTTAAAAATTAAAATTAAAATGATTTTATGGTAATTATGATGGAATAAAATAAAGACTGTGAACTCTGATACTAGGCGTATATACTTCATACCTAAGTTTTTCATTTTGCAGATGCTTACAGATGAAAGCCTATCTGAGCATGAAACAGCATTTGTGGGGGTGGCAGTAACCATATCTGTCAATCACGATGCCACTGCTGCTATACTCAACTTTAAATCCAAATGCTGGATGCTTTATGGTGCACTCAACAATGAAGCACAAAAGAAGTCAAGGGAAAAAAAAAATTTGCTTGTTATCCCTATTGGCCAGAATCTCAGCTGGTATAAATTGGTACATCTTCACTAACCTCAGCGTAGGCATGCTGAGTTATAGTCCTCTTTTCTTTAGAGATGTCATTCAGGATTTCTTTCTATTCAGGAATACACAATCAGGAATGTATATATTTCCTAAAGCTGCATGAACTATAAAAATACACATACACACACATATCAGAAGTATCCTATCTTTGGCATATGCTTACCAAAGCCAGAAAAAGCATAGAGATAGGCAAGATGATTGTATTCAGAATATATAATATGAAACTAAAACTATGAATGTGAAATAGGTCTGATCTGAAGAAAAATGTCAGCTCCGTGCCCTATTAACGTTGCAACTGTTTTAAAGGACATATCAGTAAGCCCTGAAATGTTGAATAAATGTTAATTGGAAGTCAAAGAAAATATCATGAGTAAAATAAAGTACACAAAGAGAAAACACTTTCAATCTGCAACAAAAATAACGGTTGGATCCATGGAAGAAAAATATTGCTGAGTACAGTCAGGTTCCATCTTAACACAAGACAAGACAGATTCTCCTTGTACTGGAAGACAGTTTAATTTAATGAGAATAATCCTGATTATTATTTTTCTGTTAAGTAACTACAGTGAAAATATATTACTTCTTAAGATTTAGCTGTATGATTAGATTGATCGTTGAGCTACTTATTAGCTATCCTACGTGTGCTTAATAGCGTAAAAATGTATGTGATTTATGATTGCTTTACCATAGAATACTCATGTAAAGCACTAAGGATTTGTATAATCTAATTAGAATGAGGAAATAACAATTTGTAATGTTCTACCTTTTTATTATTCCTCAAAGATTAAGGATTATGAGTGATTTTTTTAAGTACTTCAATCATTTTCCTTTGGCACGTTTGTACAATTTGACAGCAGCAATTTAAAAATGAAGACAGAAGAGGGATTTGATTTTTATTTTTAATTATGGAAATGCAATCTTCTTCACATCTACTTTTAAAATGATGACTAGAGGCTATTTGCTTAAGTGAATAGCGAACAGTATGAGTGAATAATCACATTTACTTCAGGTACTGTACACCTTACAAAATTATACTAAAATGCTGCTAGTTTACACAAAGTGCTAGTTTACACAAATACACAAAGTTTTATCCTTTTTTGGTTAACAATTAGATATAATACTAAAGAGAAAAACAGAAGAGCATTATACTGTATATCCTACTAATAAGGAAAGATACTATTTTGTTAGAATGTGGTGGTCACATCTTGTTGTGGGACAGCAATCACGGATTTTATGGGTATACTCTTCTGTACATCTTAAGAATTTTGTATCTTGGAAAAATATTTTAAAATATATTAACCATAATAATAAAATAAAAACTGATTATTTAAATGTGTATAGCATCACCAGGGTCACCAGTCTCAATCCTTACAAAAATTAAATGCAATAATTATTATACTATTATGAAAAAATAGAAAAAATAATTCAAAGGTCAAATGATACCTAAACCAAGACAAATTCCAATAGGATATGCCAACGAATAGAATAAATTGCCATAATCTTTGGTGTGAAAAAAAGAAACATGAAATAAAATCTTGGTTTCATAAGAGCAAATGAAAAATTTCCCATTGGCACAGACTGAGCCACTAGTTGACTTTAGGCTTTCCTTTATTCCTTTATATTTTTCTCTCTCTCTTTTTTTTTTTTTTTTGATAAAAAGAGTATTCACTTTTCCAGTCCTGCTAATCTGACAATTTGATTGTATGTTACTGAATTTCCTCTCACATTCTTGAAGGAGAAAAAATCTGATCAGCCGCCTCTGAATTTGTTAACAGCAAAAAAGTCCTCTTATTATTCATTTATCTTCAATACACAAGTGCATCTGGAGAATCATCCATAGGAAAGAATATAATATCTATTAAAGTGCAATCCTTGGCTCACTACATATACAGATCTAATTCCTATGTTCTCTAGAGTAGCTTCAGTTTTAGCCTTGAAACATAACCAACCAACTACAACAGTCAGTCAATCAATGTCATAAAGGCAGCTTCAGCAACCTTAGCTAAGACTGCCATTTATTTTTCAGTGGTAGAGAAAAAGGGGAGAAAAAAAATCCCACTCTTCCATAGTCTTTTCATTCCTCTCAATTACTTCATCGTGTTAGGTGTTGGGAGATGAAAATTTTTGCTCCCTTAATATATTTACTATAGCAAAATTTTTTTCTTTTAAAGTATCGATAACAACAACAAGCCCAAAACTGTAACATAGAGTATATGAGTATGAAAAAAGACCTGAGAGTGACTATTTGACATTAAAGAGCAAAATTTCCGAGGAGTTAGACAGTAGAGTTTTCTTTTCTTTAAGCAGAAGTAACAGGATCCCCTGACAGTTTTCTATATATTCCTTGGGGAGCACATCATACTATCTGAGAAACCCTCTCTTAAAACTGGGTAACAAAAGCGGGAAGAAGAGGAAGAGAGGCATTCAGCTTTAGGCTGTTAACTTTAGATCCTTTCACTAGGAGACTGATCTCTCTTCCCATCCAGAAGAGGGCAGACCCCCCCAGGGTATGATTCAGAGTGGGACCTCATCTTCTGTACTGCTCTCTGAAGAAGCCTACCTCTTTCTATTAACTGCACAGGAAGTTTGGGTTTCTTTTTGCATGAATTCTCAGGAGGCCTCACATTTGGATAACATCCATCTCTTAAGGCCATTTGTGAAAAAGACAGCACTTTAGTAGTGGAGTTTCATATGATAACCGAAAGATGAGAATGGCGTTGTTAATGTAGCCAGTTAGTACAGATCTTAGTAATACATGCAAATGAAATACCATACAACAGGTCTTCACATCATGCTCAAGGTTTACATTTTTATTACATTCCAATTTAAACATTGTACAGGACAGCACATATATTTTGAGATTATATATATTGATATGTGGACTCCAGGTTGCTCTAGACTTTGAAAGACTACTTTTTATTAGACCTTCAGGTGGTTCTATTTTGTCATTTTAAATATCTAATGCAAAACACCTGTCCATATGGGCAGATGAACAGTGCATTCTAACTTACCATATAAAAATAATCTCCAAAAGCGAAAATGATGGATTTGGTTGAGTGCTATATAGAGGATTTCTGTAATGAGAATCAGTGTAGCCAGGAGAGAAGTTTTGTAATAGAATGTCTTCAAATTGAGGGAGCAATCTCTTTCAAAGAGTCAGCAATAATCGTTACTATGCAACACAGGACTTTACAGTGCCCAGTGACTATTGCCATTCATATATGTGAGCAGCATAACACACAGAATTAGCTTTTCTTAGCTGTAGAAGTTTAAAAAATCATTACATGAACTATTTCTCACTAAATATAACAATAAATCATAATAATTTTTAAAATAATATAATCTCAGTATGTACAGAATGCTTATTTAAAGCCTTCTATACTGGCTTCTTTTCCAGCTTCATTTCAGCTTCTTGTATCACTATTCCTAATGCGAAATAATCTTTATCTGGTGGGATGATCCTGCCATGCTTTAGTTTTAAGCTCTCCCATACTGCTATGCTGTCATCAAGTGCATCAGCACTTTAGATCAATCTCCTGGTCTACGATCATCTATTTCTCATCCAATTTCTGTACCTTCCCTCTTGCTTGACTCAGCGTCCATACTACTATGCATTTATAGGAACAGATAAATCAGAACCTTTTTGGGCTGATGGGCTACCAAGGTTCAGTCACCTATTGCTATTATTTATCCCTTCTTAAATGTTGATATGGCAGTTATGGAACAGCACCATTTTCTTCATTTCCCAGAAGGGCAGTACAACAAAGGGGATGGAATATATCCTGTGCAAGTTCAGACATTCATCTCATCTAAAAGTCGCTGTCTAAAACAGTTTGGATGAACCAAATCTAACAGCACCTATTCCTCTCCGATGAATAGCAGGAGCTAAGGATGATTAGCTGAGATATAGACCTCTGAAGTTAAGGGAGATGTATCCAAGTCCACTTGTCCAAGGTCATCTAAGAATTCTGAAAATAGATTTCAAACTAAAGCTCAGGTTTATATTTTGTATACTCTAACACCCAAAAAGTAAAGTGGTGGAATAAATTGGTCAGACTAAAGAGAAAGAGTCAATGGTATAGTGGTATTCTTACCATTGAAAGCTTTCAGTTCATATATGTCATAACTCAGGGAATGAAAAAGACACTACCCTCATAATCTCATTTGATATAAATTAGCTTCACTCTCTTCAAAATTTTAGAAACTATAGTTATGGTTTATGTTATTAATTCAAATTCTTAAAAATCATCATCTTGGGAAAGAATTGCTTTTAAAAACAAAATTTATGGTGTTTTAAAAGTCAAATGTAGAGATTTGATATCTGCCCTGCATCTAGACCCATTTATTATCTTAAATATAAACAAAATGAAGTAGTCAAAGGCTGACTATATGAATATCTTTATTAGCTGTTGGTATAAAAAGAAGGGATCTAGATGCTTTTGAAATAATTGGTTTGAGCTGTTGAAGGCTCAGACCAACTCTACTTTTACAGCAGTAAAGAATGTGTCTATTACACTGAACAACATATTCTGATGGCGCTGTAACTATTTTTATGTAAAAAGTGTATTAGTGGATCCATCTTAAAAACTGCTATGATACTTTAAAATTGATCTAAAGGCTTGTGTCTTTATTGACATTTCTAGTGTCTCAATTATGTTTCACAATCTACTCCTTTGAAAATGAGTTGAACAATGTATGTGAAGGCATCAAACAATGGATGAAAAAAAGATATAGCTAGAAGTGAACAAAACAAGATTGTTCCTCTTCTCATTCACTTTGGTGTGCTGCTCTCACGCTACTTTTTGTAGTATATACTGTCATTCTGAGTTGAAAATGCAACTCCTATTAGCATAAGGTTGAATTATTAAGCAAAACAGAATGACTTTAAATTCCAGTTCTTACATGACAAAGACAATGACAATATCAAAATGTAATTGCTTTTTAAAGAAATTTTTTCTTTCAAATTAGCCACTTTCTTAGTCCCTGGTGATCAGGTCTGGGTCTGACGGGATGATGTAACAGAGTGACTGCATTGCAAATGGAAATCTCACATATTTTTCTCATCCCCTATTAAAGGTTGAAATTATTTACAAATATTTTTGAATGACTTGCTGTTTGTTTGTTTGTTTCATCTTATGAATGGTTCTAGTGCCTTTCTACCTGTGGTTACTATAAAACTCTAAGGGATGTATTTTACTTGTAAACATTAGGACCATAGAGCCACAAAAAAATCCTAAGCATCTCTTACCTGCACAATGGCTTTCTGTACAGCTTTCATTGCAGAAGTGCATATAAATAACTTCCACAGATAGGACTATTGAATTTTATCAATGAGAATTTATGCATGTGCAGCAAAGGCTGAGCATAGAGAATTGTGGCAAACCCAATCTTGACTTGACTTAGGCATAAATTGCTCATGACTCCCTACAAAGATCAAGTGTCTTGTGTTAGCCATTTAATTATTTAAACAGTGTTTTTCCTTTAACATTAAATAGTATGTTATGACAATCTTAATAGGGGCTGACTGAATTACACTGGCAGAGCCCTTGCATCTCTTCTAGCACCAGGGTCTCCAGAATTTCTTAATGACCATTTCATAATTCACCCTGCCACTCAACAGAACTTGGTACATGCTGGGGAAAGTTACGACACCATTTTTTCTCTGTTGCTTGTGAAATAGATTTTACTTTAAATAGTAATAAAAAGATCAGGAAGGCTGCAACTCTACCCTGTAACAGGGCTCAAAAAGATGAAAGCTCTTTTAAATCTTACATAGGGATAATTTAGCTCATAGAATAGCACCTTAAGGAGGTTGTTCTTATCATATTCCTTAAATTCTTGTGAAGCTCACCTGTACTAAAATCTGAGATTAGATGTCAGTACCAATTAAATACATAAGTCTTCTTTCAACTACACCTATGAAAAGGATACAAGCCTCCACAAGATATGTAAACAAAAGCTGCAGGTTTTAGAAAACCTCCAATTTCCTCAGAAAGAAAGAAAGAAAAAAAGATGTAGTATTTCTGAATACTAAAACACTGGAACCATTCTGAGATGAATAACATTTTCAATCCTCATGATTATTTCTAACAATTCAAAACAGCGTGTTCTGCTTGTATAATGAGTATTTAATTTAGACTCATATGCACACTCATTCTATACAAGCTGAACTCCATCATAAGCATCCTCTTCATTTCACTTACCTTGATTTGCCCTCAGAATCACTTTGAGGATTGCAGTATACAGCAGTGCTTAAAAAGGATTAAAAACAAGATGGGACCAGGTCAAGAAATACATGTAGAAACAGTAATAGTACCATCAGCAAGTTAAAAAAGTCCACCTTTTTTCTACAATGGACATAACAGGGCAGCACATGTATTATAAAAAAGTGACAGACGATCTATAATTTTCTAGATGGTCTATAATTTTGGAATTAATTTTCAACATTGTTTTGACAAAGTAAAAACTTCAAAATGTTAAAAAAGTTCACAAGAATCATTTTTAATTTCTGGATGATGGCTAATAAACTACGTCCATAAAGCTGAGCCTACAATTTCCTTTTTGTAAAATGGAAATTATTATTTTTTCCTCTTTTTATTCATCCTGAAGCCTCTTTTTGTCCAAAAGAAAAAAAAAAGAAAAAAAAAAAAACAGGGAGAGGGTGAAGGAGAGAGAGAATAAGTATCTCTCAACTCTTCTAATTCAGGCAGGAGCATACCAAATTCCCCAATGTTTATCAGTTCCTATTGCAATCACAGTCACCTCTAGATTCACTAACACAAAGGTTTTTATAAGTATGACTTTATCTCTGCTGACTTTGTCACATACGCCATTGCAACGCAGTGTTCACTGTTCGGGGATGTACTATCACACTGGAACACATCTGCATTCAAACTATGATGAAATACATCTTCAAATGCAGATGGGATATTGGCCATTATGAACATGATCTCATAAAATGATTTAATGTTCTGAAGACAGTTAGTAAAATAATTTGACCTCTGTAAATGCAGCTGTGATTTGAACCAGGTTTTATCAGTGCTAAGCGCATAGAACAGTGACTGTCAGACAGTGTCAGAAAGTGCTAAAAGGCTCCTCATTTTGACAGTCCAAAAGCCAAAAAGCACAGCAACAGTGCCAGAATGTTGTACAGCTTTTGTTTCAGGCTTACTCTGCTACTAGATTTTGGGAATCTAGCAGCTTCAAATATCACCACCCTTTCGGATTCAAACATATTACCAGATTACTCTATTATTTATGATATGGTTCCTTAATTTAATTATTTTTGTTGGTCATTAAATAGAATCTGAAGACATTAGAGGGATGGAAAGAAGCTATTTATTACAGGAGTACTTGGTAATACCCTGAATAGCCGCAGAGCTGTAAGAACGCCTGGCGCTGATGTACATGCAAGCTGACAGAGCTAGTGAAAGGGAGTATGTGGAGCACTCTTGAGGGAAGAGCTTTATGTCTGGCTTCCTCTACGACAAACTGAATCAGAGTGGATTATGGGAAACAATCTTCCATGCATAATGAAATTAATGACATATTCTTGCTTTCTCAGCTTTTCCTGACAATGCAGAAAAATAAAACTAGTTTATGAATTTCCAGGAAAGAGGATAGGATAAGCGAGTGCCTGGCTCTGCAGTTCCTCCGGGGATGTCTACATTAGTGTTATTTATTTTTGCCTAAAATTTACTGTTATTTCTGCATCCGCTTCATGCAATGCTGGGACCAGTAACATATATGAGGCTTGGGGCATCTGTCACCAGTGTTTTAAGTACAGTATCATGCAATTTTCCTCAGAGACAACCTGCACAGCGTAATGTCAAAACTACTGCCACTTGAAAGATACCTTGTCCACATTAACACATCCTTGACAGTTTTCAAGCTCAGGCATTTTAAGGCAAAAAGCTCCACTATGTCTGTGTGAATAATCATGTCTGGACTGAATATAAGGCTATGAATTGCATAAGTGCCACAAATATTAACAGAGCTTTCTATCATAAACCACTTTTGAAAATCCTACCTCTGTATACATGTGGAACAAGTGAATAAAAATAGGCCAAATGCTGAGTGTGAGTATGAACTTCTTTTAATGCCTTTTGGCCATCCTGTTTCCTAGATGGTAATACAAATATTCAGTCCAAACTTCAATTCAGATTTCCCTGTTTACATCAATGCCATTTTCTCTGCGATTTTGTTTCCAAATGAGTCTGTATGAAGTGTTACAATGTCATGTGTGCTCTTTTACTTATATGGTCTTTTACAAATCTTTTACTCATTCCGTAAGTTACATAGTTTAGATTTACCTCTGTTAGGTCCCAGTACATTTTAATGTCAAGTTTCCAGGATATGCCTATGAAGTTTCGTGATGGAAATCTACATATTAGTAGCTATTCCCCAAACCCATGACAAATTTGGTATTCATCCTATGTCATTATTATGCATCCAAGAGGATAATGAAGTCAGTGTGGATCACTCCAATAGTTAGGTATAACACTGACTTTAGTGCTTATAGTTCACACCCCCCCTTTTTCTGCACCGATTTCCTTCACATACAAAAGCATTGTAAAAGCATGAGGGAAGAACAAGCAGTTTTTTTACCTCTGCCACTCTTCAACGGTGTGGTTTGAAAGGGCCCAGGGATGTGCTTATTAGACCTAAATCCTTTTACTCTGAATTTCTGTCTTTCTAATAATGACAATTTCAAAGGCAAACAAAAAATATGAGGGTTTTTTCTTTTTTTTCCCCCCAAATATACATATTAAAAGGTTTCAGTCTTCAGTCAACTATGTATCATGGACTTCTATTTCAAACTTCTTCCAAGTGTAAAGTAAACTGCAATATGTACTTACAACTATGTGAATGATAGGAGGGAGGGCTTGTTTTTTTGCCAGTCACTATTGATACAATGGTGGGTGAATTAACTGATGCTGCCAATACTCTCTGAGGACCTGCAAGTACATTAAGATGACTTTGCAATGCATCATTCCTGCTTACCATGTAATTAAGTTACAGTTTTCTGTATATAATTTCATTAATATGGATTAGTCAAAATATCAATGCACAAGGAAATGCAGACTTGCAAAATGTGTACATCGATAAAATAAACATTGTGTTCCAGTAACAGCGTAGGAGTCTAACTTCCATAAGATGCTTATTCAATGCTGCTACTCAGGTGTCATTCGGATTGGTAACCGAAGTTATTTGAGCTGCGCATTTATGGATGGGCCACCTCCTTCTGACAATTCCTCGCTATTCTAATGTACCGCAAGAAATGTGTTTTCAGCTCTCTGAAACTGCACTGTTCTGTTTACCTGAGCCAAGTCTCTGGGATGACATATTATATAAAAGCAAAGGTGAAAAGGAGCTCTATGCAAGATGAATTAACTGAGGTAAGGTAACTCATAAATGGGCCAGCAGCCCTTCACAACAGACCACAGAGTCAGCAAAGTATCTGTCGCATTTACAGTCAAGAAGAAAATGAGATTTGAAGGAAACATAAAAGAAACCTGACTGTCTACCTGGTGAGAAATGATGTGTCCAAAATTCATGTGGTTTTTATACAGAATTTTTTTTGTGTATCTTTCCAAGACACAAATAGTGTGATCTTTAGAAACTTTTTTTTTTTTCTCCTTAAATGAATATCTTGTGCATGGAAACTTGCCTGAACAGTAACTAAGAACCACAGCATCTGGGCTCAGTCTTTCAAGCGGTGGAGGCAGTGTCTTACATCAACAAAGAAATGAGGGGCTTCAGGTTTATTTCCTTCCCTGCTTCCCCCCTTCTTCCCTCCTTCTTTCTATCTTTCCTTCCTCCCTCCCTCCTTCTGTCTTTTCTCGTTGAAAATTAATTACAGACATAACAAGCATGCACAGTTCTATTTGTCACTTTTCCATAATTAGGTTTATAGAATGTTATTCAGAAAATAAAAATGGCATACAAATTGATGTTTCCATTCTCACCACACTGTCACAGCCTTTGAGAGGGAAGAATTGTCATAAACTAATCAAGAAAAGGTAAGAGATTTTGATTTACTGACCTTTAGTTTATTATTACAGTTAATGTCATGGCAGTAAATAAAAAATCAAACCCATAAATGCTGTATAATTTAACATGCTTTTAGTTCCCTCAGGGGTAAAAAAAATATAAATATGGGCATCTAGTTAAGTATTTTTATCTTGAAATATTAATATCTATATCTTTTTCAGCCTGAGTTTATACAGAGGAATGACAAATAGCATCCCCTGGCTCAGCTGCGTTTGCAGATTAGTACTGTTTGAGTCAGAGAGAATTAAGCTTTTTCACCTCCCACGGCAAAGGTAAAGCTGATGAGTTTCTATTAATAAAGCAAATAAAATCCTACACTGCAGTAGACTATCACAAATAAATCATGCATTTCCAGCACCAAACATTAAGATGTAGATTAAAAGCAAGACTGATGCAAAGAAAAATGGCTCAAATCTAACCACAAAGACACAGAGATTTACAGCATCATTCTACAAAGAACACAATGGCTTACAATCCCGTACGGTTGTTTCACAGAAACAGACAAAACAAAAACAAGTCAACTGATGTATTCCAAAGGGATTGGAGGGTAACACATTCTTCAAATGTAAAATAAATTAATAATCATGATAATTCATTCGTCTAAGCTTATTTTCCAGCAAGTTCCCAATCGCTTTCATAAGAAGGCTAATAACGTATAATCTGTACAAGTGAAAGCCTCAGAGGAAAGTTTACACTTCAGGAAAAAAAGAAAAGGACCTCGACAAAGTGCCTTAAGTCTCGCTGGGCGAGGTCCAAAAAGGTAATGCTGGCAGCCCTAAGAGGAACCTACACCCAACTTGTGCAGCGCTGTGCAGCTGCAGCATAACTCCATGGGCATGCTGGAGCTCCCACTGCCCAGAAGTGCTGCTTTTTAAGATACCTAAATCAGATCAAAAACTAGGCAGTCTTAGTACTTTGCCTCACATAATACAACAGATATTTCCAAAGCAAATCAAAGTATTACACACATACACATGCACACGCGCACACACACATATGTGTGTATATGTACATGTATAATCTTACAATATCAGGAGAATGCAATGTTGGTTATTGTTTTCCTTTAAAAAGAGAATAGCGGGAGAGACTTGCCACATGGTCCTGCAACCAGCCAGGTATACATTAAACACTTGTCTTGACTGGGATGCTTCAAACACACATCACTCGCTCTACAGGAGCGCCTTATAAAAGAGCCTCAGGATGTTCTCCATTCCTTTTGGTGATTGCCTGTCACTATGCCAAAAATAATGCAACTTCTATCAACTATCAGAAAAAGTCACCCAATATCCTAAGCTTCCCACAGCTACTGCTGTCCTAAAATATAGTAGATTGCTGCGAGGGGGAATTTGGGAATTAAAGCCCTATTGTGAGACTAGATAAACAAACAAAATAATTTTATTAAAAATACCCTGACCACTCCTGGCCTACTTCTGAGACCTCCAATGATGACTGTGATCATGACTGCGATTCTGATACTGCTGAGCACCTTGTCCTGAAAGGACAATTTGTCAAGTACAGAAACTACAGTGAGGTAAGGAGGGGGAAAATTATACCTTTAAATGTGTAATTAATACATAAAACATAAGCAGGAAAGACACTATGCCATAAACATGCAGCCTACTAAACAGCTATTGTTGCCACTTGTATTACTGCAATATATAGTGTACAGACACAACAGACTAATTAAAAATGCTCTAGTAGAAGTTGTTTCTCCACTTCTCCTATACAAAAATACCCTCATATATTTCAGGTGTTATTACTGGGCCTCTGACAGACTATACAGTAACTCAGAATCAACACTCTACATCTAAATGAGGTGGCAAAATTGCAGAGCCATGAAATATAAAATTAGAAAGTTTTCCTGCTGTTGCAAAAGAGCTACAACTCAGCATCTGACTCTCTATTTTCCTCCTTTCCTCCTAATAAAATAATCTTTGGCTGTTCCAGAAACTCAAATTTTCAATTTAATCATTCCTCCATTCTTGGATTTTTCTGTCTATTTTTTAGATCTCTCAAGACTGTTAACAGACAATAGTTTGTAGCAAAGCAAAATACTTCTTTGAACCATCCAGCGTTTGCTAGATCAGGACTTACTACTCTGACTCATGACTATTTAAGATATAATAGCAAAATAAGAAAACCTCTTAAACAGAGAAAGAACTGGCCTAAATCTGAAAAAAAAAGATACAAGTACAATATACCAACTGTATTCTTTTCCAAGATCTCCAGTGTGCTGCCAAAGATTTATTAACAATTTAATGATATACTTAGGTATCTTATTTGGTTCTCCTGTGAAACAGTTTGGCACTTCACCTTCCTATAAAAAAACACAATTCTTAGAAATGTAGGACAGCGGTACTCACAGAAAGCTATCTGCCTCGTTTATAAACAGTTTAAAAGATTTATAATCTATATGCTTCCCAAAGGGAAGCTGCTGATCTAAAGATGCAAACTGCAAAACTATTTCTGTCAGTTCAGCCTCATCCTAGAAGTTATGAAAATAGCAATCTCTTCTCCTCCCATCCCTCCTAATCCCTTGGACAACTATGCAACATTTTATCACAAAAAGACATTTCTTGCTAATACTGGGTGATGATCAGTTCACGCTTGGAGAAAAGGACTGACAGTCAGTGAAAGGTAGCCACCTGCCTGCCGAAAAGCAAAACTGGACGTTCAACAGCAAGTGCAATCAGAGATAATAATATCATTTCAGAATATTAGGCAAAGTTATATAAAACAAAGAGAGGACTACTGATGCTACAATTAAAATAAAACTACAACTTAACAAACCAAGAACATTTTCTCTTCTTTATGTCTGGAATTTTAATTAACATTTTTAACAAAAATAAGCATGACATTAGACTTGTAGCTATTACAGCAGGGCAAAGGAGAGTGATGCTTGTTTGATACAGTATTAGTATGTTAATAATGTGATAAATCTACTTATTACTTAGCATTAATCCCAGAAACTATTGAGAAGCACTTGATAAAATCTGCCCTTAGAGAAATGACTTTCTATTTGCTTGAGGAACACATCTAATTGGGTTTGAAAATGGCATCTGATCCACTAATCTGACGGTGTATTTTCAGAATGAATTGGTCTCTCGGGTTTTATATACTGATAAACCTACATCTGCTGGGCTTTCGGTAGCATTCTCATTTTTAAGTGTTTCTGAGATGAATCAATGCACATTTAGACAGATCACTCTTTCTCTTTCGTCTTGATTAATCCATTAAAGTTAATGCTTTAGACCTCGTCTGCAGCAGAATCTCCTTGAAAAGCTGGAAAGGTAAGTTAATCAGGGGAACAAGGTGATGCCACATCACAGTGTATAAAATCCTCATTCAGATAACCTGAGTAGTAGATCTAAACTGTTAGGGAATTATTTTTAAGACCTGAGGATCTGAATTTCCAATTTAAACTTTTCACTACTGACTGCCAGAAGTAGATCACTTTTGTCAGCTAAGCCAGAATGTAAAAGGAGTTGAATTAACTGAGTAGCAGACTTCAATGCAATGCACAACTGTTGAAGACTATTGCTATTCAAGTAAACTTTGTAGGATAAATATACATTAGTGGCATAATGGCAAGTACAAAAATTGAGAGGAGTATCAATATTGAAGACATCTGTTGATATATAATATACACATCAAAATACAGAGCGTAAATATAGTAAGATCACAGTTTTTGTCTCTGCCTTGCCACATAAAGCATATTTTTTGATTTCCCTTCTGAACATGCATCTGATGTTCAAGTAAAAAAGTTTCAGTACATCACAGTAGTTGCATTTACTGAATATAAAATAAAATTACCAATAATGGAATAATAAATGTAATTAATGATTAAAATAATTTAAGGTGTTTAAAACACAAGACCCCCTTGCAAAATATAAACCACAGATATTTATGAAGCCTAGAGCATCCAATTTCTGCCTCCAAGAGTGTTTTAAAATTTCATACACAGGAAGCACAACAGTCTCCAGAGAATATTCTGTTGGAAAAGAGACACTACGTTTTTATAAGCACCTATTCAAACTTAGGGAAGATACTACCTGTCTTTACGAAACCAATGATGCACTGAAGTGCATACCACCCTATATGAAATTTTGATTTCTTCAAACACTCTTCCTTTGGATAGAGTATAAGATTATATAAATAATTGTAACCTGCTAACAAGTTACACCTGAAATGAGATATAATACTTGAAAGGTCTCTCAAATTCTTACAAACCAATTGTTTTAAGAAACTCTGTTCTTTACCAATAACTGGGGCAGATGAAAGACATATCACTCAAAGGAATTTCAGAAGTCTCAGTTATAAATATAATCAATGTTCATAAGAGCTTTGTTTTTCTATTGATAATAGAACTCTGCCCACATGCACATATGAGCAACGGATTGACATATCAGTAATAGAAGAATGGATGAATTCCACCTCCTGTATTTTGACAAGTTTTGGTGGATGAAGTAATTAAAACCATTTTTTGCCACAAACATTTGGAGGATTAAATCTGAGTCCCTCTAAAATCCAAGAACAAAATCTTCATTCATTTCAGTTGGACAAGGATTTCATTTATAATTTCAGAAAAGTTCAGGCCTGTTATTGTTGCTTAAAAAAAAAAAAAACCTATAAAATTCTCATTTACTTCACTAAAAAAGGGTTTGGGGTGATCTAAACAGTGTCTGACACCTCAGGCATTTTGTTTACTGCATTTTAAAGCACCATGGCATAAAAGTTGCTGAGGTGTTTCAGTGGAAGGGGCACGCTATCATCAGTACCTTGCTTACATTCACAGCTAACAGATACAAGAAACACTGAGAGGCTCAGTAAAGAGAAAAGATAGACTGTTAAGAAAGCCCTTCCTCTGAACAGAAATCAGCAGGAGGGAAGATTCCTCAGAGACCTGCATTAATTTCACAGTGTGAATAGTTGGAATTTACCACTTTGTAACACCACTTCTTTGGAGTTCACTGCCTTCTCCCTGCCTGAAAAAAATTCAAAGATTATCCCCAATACAGGGTAACCTTCTGTGAAGTTAGGCTGACATACTGAGAAGGAGCACATGCAAGGATTTTAGGTTCATCAAGAAAATAAGGAATACCTAAAAAAATGGCTTGTGAAAAGTTTAACGTGACTTGTCTAAAATGACTTAGAAATTTGTGGCACAGGTAGGAATAAAATTCAATTTTCAAAGATATCATTCAAGAAACAATTATTTTTGCAGTCCTTATTTAATTCACTACTGAAGATTTAACTTTACAAATGAACTGGGGGTTCTCTGACACACTGCATACTCTGCTGATGTGATAGTGTGGGCTCCTGTAATTTCAGACTCCCCTAGTGAAACCTACAGGCAACCTGGTCTCAGAAAATTTTCCAGCTCAATTTGTCACCTTTATAATATTCTTCTAGCATTTTTTCTAGCTTGGCTTCCTAAAGAAATGATGCTTGTAGAATAATACTGAATGAGTACGCCTGCTATCAACATTTGAATCCAAAAGTTGTTTGGCTGATTTCAACCAAAGTTGCCAAATATTTCAAGAACTATTTCTATTTATGTTGGGAAAACAGACATCAGGATGGCTGAAAGAAACTCTGCGTGCTCCGATGGAAGGAAAGGTGGCAGCTTGTGCCCATCATGTGACACAACTGGTTTGGAAACCATGCTTCGTAGTTCCACGTCTTAGTTATTTTCCTTTAGGGGGGAAGTTTGAGGGAAGGAGCAAGAGTGCTAGCAGTTAGAAAAATGAGAAATCCCACTATACGGCACCAACATGAGGGTACAGGGGAGTATTTTGATGGTGAAAAGCCTGCTGAGACAGTGGCGGAAAACTGGGGAGGGAGTTAAATTTGGTTCTGTCTTTTTCCTACTGCTTCTGTAGGCAGGACTTCTGGCATGAGCTCCCTTGGATATCGTCTTGAAGAGCACTAGCTGGCCCAGGCCACATATGTGTCAGGGACCAAAAAGCAGCAAGGATGTTTGCAGGCCAGGGCTCAAGCTGGTGCCCAGACCCTGTTTTACTTACTACACACATCCCTGCTGTAGAACAAGCTTGCATATAACTTAGAGATTGTAATTGCGGAGCTGGGAGATGGACAGAAAAGTGGGAGACAGATGAGAAATTTTGCAATGAGTTTCACTGAGGCCTGCTAACAGAGAAAGAATGATAGTCTGGGAATCATGAATATCTTTAGATGAGAATATTTTTCCACCAGTTTTCTCCAAATTAAATATATATGTCTAATTATCTTCAATTTGTCATCACACTAAACTTTTTTATTAATAGCTAGCTCTTCAGCATTGCCCAGTTCTCTTCACTTAGTTCCCATCTTCCCTCCACTGGTTTCGCCTCTAAGTTTCCTCCTGTTCCTGCCGATTTTTGGTCTGATGCTTAACAAAGCAGAACAACATATTATTCCCCTAACCTCTTTTTTGGAAACAGCTGAACCATATTTAGCCCCAAGCAAGCAGCTGGAATTAAAATGAACAAACAAATCAGTCTAAAAGGATAAAGTTTACTAAAGTTATGAACAATTAAAAAGAAAGACTAGCCTTTGTGAGTGTTAGACAAGTTAATATACTAAAAGATTCACATATAATACACATAGGCTAATGTAGACTCAAAATCAAAAACCAGCAGTTTTCAATATAGTCCAGAAGGAAATTTCCTACTTTGATGCAACAATTAGATTAGAAAAAAACAGTCATAAACACAGCAACAGGGAATATATTCTGATCATGTTTAAAAGAAAAAAAGCAAAATGAGATAACGTAATCAAAAAAGGGGGGAAAAAAATCTCCTTTTCTGCTTTACAAATCACCTGATGCTCCAAAGCCTTCCCTGCAATTCTCCAGAGTCCAAGGGATCTTTGCACACTGGAGAATAAATAGCACTCATTTCCTCTCCAGCATGTTGTTGGGTGAACTGCTAAACAGGACAAATATTTGGCAGCATTGACATAAGAATTAAAATAATTTATAATAAACAGAAAAAAAAGGAACGGATCTTGCATGAAGCTAAAATCAATTATTCTTTTCTCACAGTCAAATAAGTTACACAAACTGGGGAAAATGGAAGTAGATTTCTTTGAAACGAGACCACTCTTCTTAAAACAGTGTGAAATCAGCTGGTACAATCAGTTGCTAAATTCATTCTGCTATGACAGCAGAACAAAGCACTGGGGGAAGATTTTTACAAGGACTGGAAAATCTTAGAAAAATATGAATTTTTATATCTATGCAAATTAAGACAAAAAACTGAATTTCATGTAAGGAATGTAAGAAGATTATTACAGAGGTAAGGAGTTCACAGTCATCACTGACTTGCACATACTAATGATCTGAGCTTTAACACACTGAGCTTTGTTTTTGATCCTTTAAAGGACCAGCTTGTGTGGCACTAGCTAAGGTAAAAACTGGAATGGTGAACAGCGGCCTGATTAGATATGACAAATAGTGAGTTACTATACATGAAAAAGTTACAAAACTGAAGAACAAAAGTGTCAAGATTAAATAGTTCATATATAAAACCATCAATTTAATGGAGCATCATAAAGTTCATCCTTCAGTGAATGTGATAAATCTGCATAAGTTAGTGTGAATGCTAAATTCAGGATCTAGGATTTAACTAAGAACTTCACGGCTGCACCAGGGAACACAAATGGGTAAGAGAAGAGAGAAGAATTAAGGGATATGTTATCCATTGGATCCTATAAGACAGTGGTTTTACATATATTGCTAAAAGAATTCTTTAACTCTGCTGTATCTTAAAAACATTTACTTTTCACAGCATGTCAATGAGGCATAGGTTGAAAATGGTCTACATGTTCAGTTTTCATTGTCTCCTTGGCAATCTGCATTCTCATGAATACACCAAGATTATCTCATAAACCAGATGGCATTACACAATTAAATTATTTTAAGCTGACTAAAAGGTACAAAAGCCATTTCAGTAAATCAGTAATGTCAAAGAAATTTAGTCATATTGCATAAATGATGATATTTGGCAATCACAAATATTTTATCTCAAACATTCCCAACTTGGGAAATCTAACAGTTTATAAAAGTACACGTAAGAAGCTCA
This sequence comes from Dromaius novaehollandiae, assembly GCF_036370855.1. Taxonomy (NCBI): domain Eukaryota; kingdom Metazoa; phylum Chordata; class Aves; order Casuariiformes; family Dromaiidae; genus Dromaius; species Dromaius novaehollandiae. Next base: position 15,302,962 of record NC_088098.1, on the reverse strand, counting down.
AGGACGCGCAGAGGCGTTTATTCAGAGAAAAACTGTTACCATCTCTAAGTTAGATTCCTACACTTCTGAAATTCAGATTTAATTTAAAAACTGAAATCAACACCAACAAAATCCCCCCTAAAAGCTATAGTGCAGTAAAAGTTTCCAAGATATAAACCCAGTATATTTCCTGCAACCTAAGTCTGGAAAGAAAGTGATGCCAATTGCTCTCAGAGGTGTGAACTACTCCTTTCACCTTCTCCTGGCATCAATTCCTACAATTTATTATTATATTTAAATAATTTGATCCTGAATTTTGTTCCTGCTTGTGAAAGCATGGAAAAGAAGAAAACATGGATTACAATTTTCCATGATCTAGTGTGAATAAATACTGGAATCTTATACAAGTAATTCTTGCAACTATCCATAAACCATTAACATACAGGAAAGTAACAAAAAAGTCAGGCGGGGGGGGAATCCACAGAGAAAGAGAGATGTTCAAGGCGCCCAGAAATCTGTGCACAGCACATACAATCGGAGTTTTTTAGCTCATGGCAAAGGAACTAAAAATCTAATTGCTTTCCCTCAGTACATCCCTCCAGGTGAGCATTATACATGCAATTATTGTAACTAGAGCAGCTATCAACGAATTCTTGCTTACTATGATCAAAATAGTCAAATGTCAAAAGATTTTTGGACCATTTGTTGTTTTAAATACACTGCTATACTGCCTAGACCTGATCCACAGTTGGTTCACAGACGTTATTGAAAAGCTACTATTACCATATCTACCACACCATAATATGTGCAGACACAGGCAAACAGCAAGTTTCACTTCACACAGTATACTGTTATGATTTTTTTCTTTATTTATTCCTTAATATTACATTGATTATTGTTATTTATTTGTTATTGCTATAATCCACTTTGAGTAAGCCAAAGGAGAATATGACCCAAAATAGGCACTAGAAAGATCAAATAAAGAACTTGAAAAATATTGAATGGGACTTCATAAAAGTCTCAGCAAGCTACTTCAGATTTCAATAAGATAAAGCATTTATGTTTTTCTTTTCTTTTTTTTTTTTTTGAAAACATGGAGAAACAAGCTATTATATTAAAGAAATTCGATGCTGAGAGAAACTATTTTATGAAGGACAATCTATTTGGAAAACATCCTATTCGGTCTGTTGTAAAGCACAGGCTTTTCAATCATAAAAACTCCAAATGCTTCCAAAGAGCATTTCTAAGAAATTACTCATTTTCCCATCATAACCTTAAGGCAATTAATAAGAAACTGCCTTATATAGCTACAGCTGACTGACAATAATAACTAAAACCTTCATTATCATTTGCTCACATTGGTGGATGGAAATGAAACAATAACTCTGAACTCATCTATGCATTCTTTGTCCATAAATCACCTTTATCATTTGTACTTTCACTTTATATAATCTGGTGTGGGGGGGGGGGGAGTGTACTTGTTTTGAAAGATAAATTGCAAAAGGGCATTGCCAGAATATTTTCAATTATTTTGAATACATTTTCTGTACAGGAAATACACTCTTGAAAACCCACATCAAAATGATGCGCCCTCCACACCCCCAAAATGCTGAGACTATTTCTTACCAGCTCCCTTACAAAATACATAAATCTCTGTTATAATGAAGTTTTTCAAAGCACTAGACAATTGTCCTTTGTCTATGACACATTTTTGAAATGAAAAATGCAGTAGAAATTAAGAGAACCAAATAAAACAGGTCAAGCTTTTTGTATATCAATATCTTTATAAACAGAACTCTCAGGTTTTCCACAAACTTGTTCCTCTCTCTCTCTCTGTTTTGAAAGCTTATTTGTTGCAAAGGTCAGGGAAAAAAGGGGAGATTTAAACAAAAAAACCTAAATGGCAAAGACATATTATCAGCAGCCATGTTTTGTTAGTAAATATTCAATTTGTGCCCTAGATGCTCAAGTCATTTTGCAAACATTTCCTATTAAAACATTTCTATCTTCTGGACAGATTTATGTGCTAGCATATGCCAATACATATGGCTGTTATCAGCCAACGGTACACGTTTGTTTGATGGACCCAGCATCAGCTTTTGTAGACCTATGTTATGATGTCTATCAACTCTCTTGCTCACCAGCATTTTTGGATTATTTTCTCTTGCTACTTTCACTATAGGACCCAATCCTGCTAACATGAGCTGTTGAATTTGTTTAAGGATTTCCAGAACTGAAGGCCACTTCTGCTGGCAGCTCTATGAAAATGCATTTTTGTTCCCAAGAAATCATTTCAATTCTGAGAACAGACCATGAGAAGCCTTGGTAAATCACATAAGAACTAAGAAAGGATGTTGTTTCTGATCCTCATAAGTAATGAAGGCCTTCCCCAAAATGAAGTGAATGAAAGCTGAGGTGCTCACCAGACGTGCCAAGGGCATAGACAGTTATGTGCGTGAGACATCCAAAATAAGGCTTAAAAATATTAAACGTGGTAGATGCCAAAACTAATTAGGGGATCATGTATTTGCTGCATGCAGCATTCACCTGTTTCACAGTGGTTTTGGTCAAAACAGTTTTGAATAATAGAAATGAAAAGGCAGCGAATCTGTACAAGTCTAAAATAACTGACCTGCCACAGCGGGGAGGGCATTGCAGAGTATCAGGCTCCATTTCACTGAAAGTGAGCCTTTGCTATTACCTCTTGTGGCACTTGTTGTGTCCTCTAATGCTCTATATAAATAATAAACTACTAACTTGGTAGGTGAGAAGAAAATAAGGAAACTATAATGTCGTCTTCAGCTGAGCTGCCTTAAAAGTGAAGTACTTCTTGTTCTTTGCTTCCTTCATTTTAATCCCAGGGTATGGCAGCATAGCTGAGCGTTGGTGTACTTTAACAGAACAATGTACATACTGCAATCATCTAAGGCATTGTGACAGATGCTTTCCACATCATATAGGGGGAAAAGCATAAATATAGGGGGAAAAACATAAATTTGTTGTATTAGAACTTCAGTGCCTTTTTAGGTACTGAATTGTTAAAGATACATACTGATATTATTCTTGCATATTTTTGCAGTGTCTGTTAGTATTACCAAGGGTACTGCAAGGCACTATTATCATATACATATCAACTTAAAATTACATGATTTCTGAATGTGAATCTTGTTCCAGTAAATGGCCAAATGCTTAACTTTTGACACAGCTCATACAATTCAGACAGTTAATGCTCAGTATGTTTTGCAGGCTAATCTTTTTTTAGAGTTCCTCAAACTGGACACCCAAAATTACAAGCAACTGCTGAAACGGAGGGAATTATTTCAAGGGCTATGCGGGGGGATATGATACTCCATCTGTGATTGTGCAGAGTGGTTGGACTCTGGGTATTTCAATACATCAAAGAGTGCCTCAGGAAGATAAACTAGATTGGCTGGAAAGCCACATAAAGACAGCTATCTTGCTTCCAGTACCTGAACTAAGCACTGAGAGCTACTGTGAGTGTCTCAGAAACACTAAAGTCACACAATTAGATACAAACTGTGACTTTTTCTGGAAGAGCATCACACTCCTTCTACTAGATATGTGTGAAAAAGAGGGCACTTCACTGATTTCTTGCTGTTTTGCAGATGTAATAAAGGTGGGTAAAGTTAAATAGAGCACCCAAACTTTTAGAAGGAATGTCAAGAGTGGGAAATCCATGGAACGCTTTTCCGACTACTCCACATTCGCCTGGACTCAATCTGCCATGCACGTTATTTTAGGATAATTTAACTCTGAGTTTATACACTGTATATAGCTGTAGTTTAGGATGTTATTAATAACGGCTTTTCACAAAATATCCTCTCTCTGGGCAAGCAGTATGTTGTACCTGTGTGATAGGTCTAAAGTTGGTGGGCAGATGTTGCAAGTCATCCACATTATGGCCCACCTCTCCAGAGTCTGTGTTCATAACAGCTAGCCATCTGTTTTCTGGACTCGCTGATCTCCCCACTCTTTTGAGGCCAGCCCTATGGAGAATGGTGGCAGCAGTGGTTTGTCATCCAGTGAACAAACATCACACCATCTCCTCCACTTCCTTTTTTTACTGCCCAGAGAATCTGCAATGTATTCTCTTAATTATAAGTCACCTTGTTAATTGCATTTTGTTTGCTGATTTATATCTGTTTAACCCACAAGTCCTCTGAAAGAGAGCTACTAAATCAGGATTATATAAGTATTTATCAGTTTTCCAATTACAGATAACATCTGAAAAAAAAAAAAAAAAAAAAAAAAACCATGCTGAGCCCTTTTCAGGAGAAAGGATAGCTTTAGCCATTTCACTTTACGCTGTGATTCTGTCAAATGTCGCAGGCTCAGCAGGTGAGCCCAGAGCTGTGAAAACAGCTGGGACATAATTGTTCGTTAAGAATCTCACTGAGTGCCACACAGCTCAGTGTTCAACAGGGTACTCACACAGCTCACTGCAGCGCTGTATGAATATATTTAAACTAGCTCTGAGTAAGGCCTGGATATTAGGAACATTACAACCATGAGCTCTGCACAAGCTAATCTGCCAGTGAACATTGCCTTCTGTTTTGCAACTTTCCTACTTTGATCTATGCAAAAATGTTAAAACATGATATTTCTCTATCCTGTCATCTCCCTGGACTGCTCAATTTCTTCTCTGATTTATCTCTTCCTACTATACCTCTACTCAAGTGTTTATAGCATCTTCTGTCTCCAAAGAGAAATACAGCTATGCAGATGAATTATCCTTTCTGTGGAGATCCTTTCGTACATTGTCCTCTAAATATAATCTACATTTACAGTAAGAAACTGGAAATCAAGAAAAACACTGTTTTGTATTAAGCAAGTGTATTAAACAAGTAATTTGCATTCAACAAAGTAAGGAATAAGGATCTATAGATCCTTAAGCAATACACTGCTTTCTCTTCTTCTGTTGAACACTTTTTCAGCCTCTCTATTCTATATTGGAATAGAAATACCAAAAGGAACAAAACTCTTCCTTTCCTAAAACAAATCAAACCCTCTACTCCCATCTTTTTTTTCTTTTAAACTTGCAACTACTTGTGACAAAAAGGGAAAATAAGTTAAAACACTAAAGAAAATGATCAAGAATGTTATTTTAATATTAATCCAAATATTAATCCAAACTTAGGAAGCTGGCTTTCATATATTTTTTCCTCTAAAGCTGAAAGTTACAGAGAAATGCAAATGTCATATTCTTGAATGGGAAGTCCACTTTGTTTCAGAAAGGCAATAAAGAAAATATCACTTGATTCTGTGTACTGTAGTTACTGTTTCAAATGATAATAGGAGTAGAATATAGCTTACAGTATTTTTTTTACTGTATCAGGATGAGGGTAAAATGACTACAGTCTTGCATGCATTGCTAGAATTAAGCTCAGATTTACCATTTCAATTTTGGATTTTATCGAAGTTTTGTCTTGGCTGTAGCAGGCTCTGTTTTACATTGTCTCATAAGCCAAGACCATGATTCTCATGCAAACCACATGTATATAGCAACTGGCTGTGTTAGCCAGCACCATGGTGATTCTGGGCAGTCATAACATGCCTTGCATGCTAGAGCCAAATACTGCACATACTCAACTCCATTTTGTCCTTCGACAGCAATTCTATGCAAATGACTGCAGATGGTGCCTGCTCAGCCAGGCTGAGCAAATGTTGCGATGACTTTGGGAATGGGCACCACTCCTGAGCTGGCCCCACTCTAAACAACGTATTGGGAACCTAGTGGGGTTGATCGTGGGTTGCTGCAAAGGCCTGCAGCAAGGATGCAGGCAGACCGTCTCGGGGGAATCTCACTGCACAGCTGTATGGAGTCATCTAATGGAAGTGCAGGCCTAGCTTTTGACATCAACAGCTAATTCAGATAAAAACTGGAAAAGTTGATGCATTTTGTGGTGTGTATACATTTGTCAGGAATTATGTTTCTATAAGTAATAGGATGACATTGTTTCTCAGCATATACAGACCAGTAAATAATTCCTTTAATTAACTTAATTCAGTAAATGAGTATTGATTTTTTTTTTTTTTCATTTAGACTGCAGCCTTAGGAAACAGCTGCAGGATGTCAGCTTATCTCCTCAAACTAGGGGATAATGAGGAGTTACCTTCTGTCTTGATTATACTAGTTCAAAACTAAAAATAGACATTTTTACTCTTAGGTAGTACTGTTTCTCCCATGTTAGCCATCACAGAATGGTGCTGAGCCATTACTGCTCTCAGACCATTTTTCCTGACTTGGAGAAGCTTCTTGAGTGTAGCTGAAAGGTCTGATCTAACAAGGACTTTTGGGGAAGTCCAATGGAAAGAGAGGGAGAAAGAAAGGCGGAAAGTCCTGATTATTATGTCCCATACACTCTCTTGAACCCAAGACACAGACTAGACCTTTACATATAAAAAAGCATTTTGTATTTGGACATTTAATCAACATGTCTGCATACAGATTTATATGCTTAACTCTCTCTTTTAACTCGGTTTTAATTAAAAATTTCAGCAGACTCTATCAGGTTGTTGTGAGTGGACTGCTGCACTTTCATTGCATTATTTGAATTGTGATAGGCATTGCACAGATGATAGATACCTCTTTGTGCAGATGGCAAAGCAAGACTTTTTTTAAGAGATTTCCTATCTCTTAAAAATAGAGAAAAGGATACTTCTGAAAAATAGAGAAGGGATATTAATGAAGAGAGAAAAAAATACACCACAACATTCTTCTCGTTAGACCCAATCTCCTGTAATATAAAAGTCAAATTGCCAATATCAGGAGCAGAACATAATTTGAGGTGCTGTAGTGTATATAATTGCCTGGGAATGACTGACTCTCGATGGACAGAGGATTAAACAAACACCAGTGTTGTCTGACAACCCAGTTACTGGCCATGAAGTACTTGGCACCTATGGAGAATACCAATGGGAAACATACCTAGTACATCAGTGGAAGCTCTTACAGGAGGAAAACAAATAAACAAACAAATAATAATAACAAAAAACCTACTGAATGAAATAAAAAGGAAGCCAAAAGGGAAAAAAGTTTGAGAAGAATTTAATATAGTACTATGCACACCTACAGAGTTAAACAGAGACTATCCTTCTTAAAGACTGTTATACTCTGTAGAGTATTCTACATTCAAGTTAATTCTAATTTGTTCTTCTTCCACTACTTAGTTAAAATTGTTAAAGGAGTGTGAGAGTACCTCTCAGGAAAGTTTTGCTATCGCATGAAAACATGGATGCAAATATTCTAGGCTTGCCTAGTGGAAGGAGAAAACGTGCTAAGCCAGTAGTTACTTGATCTGGCCAGTTTTCAAAAGCTACGCATCTCAGAGAATATCTCTTTGGCTATTTTCTACACAGAATCACACAAATGTCAGTCGGAAGGGATACATAAGATCGTACAATTCAACCTCCTGCTTCTAGGAGGACTATCATCAACACTAGATCAGATCAGCTGTGGCTTTGGTTATCTTAGTTTTGAAAACATCGAAGGATGGAGACTCTGCAGCCTTTCGGGGTGACCTGTTCCACTTCAATCTACCACTACTGAGACAAGTTTCGGTCTATCATCTCTGTAATTCTCCAAGAACCTGTAGGCCTCCATTGAACTGACCCTTAGCCTCCTCAAACTCTCTCCATAAGTCATGCTCTACGTCTCTAATCATCTCGGAAGCAAGATTTCTGCAAATTTGCTAAGAAAATAATTAATATTATATTATTAAATGCAATAGTTAACTTTAATAGTAATAAAAATTATTCTGGACATGTAAGGAATGCCACCCATAGAACTCCAGTTTGCTCAGTGTCAACCTGCTCTGGCAAGATTACTTTATAGCTCTATCTCAGGAAAAATTTACCCTCACCAATAAGGCTTGACTCTCATTTACTTTTCATTTCTTCATTTGACTTTACTTTTAGACTCTGGAACAGACGATAGGAATCTGAATTATAAATACGATTCTAAGATTTAATTGTGATATCTTAAAACAGTGAAGTTGTTTAGGATTTATACTGAAACATTTTACTGTGTCGAAAATGATTGCTCTAATGCTTTTACGGTCCTCAATGTTTTCTTTCATCTCTCCTAAACTGTGTCATTTAGAGAGCTGATTTGATCAAAACCTATTACAACCTGATCCCATATAGAGACAGATGTAGGCAATGTCTTTGAGAAAGACAGACTGAAGACAAATGACGGGGAAATCAAACAAACAAGAAAGTTAACTGCTTTACTAGTAGGAAAACCCTAAATTCCTATGTTGGTGCCCCTCAGATTTTTATGTTCCTTTAGTTTATTTTCTGTAGAATTACTTTATTACAGACAACAATTAAAATACAAAAACCTCAAACAGATTTTAAATAAATGTTAAGTAGAAAGTGATCAGCAACCTGCCAGGAGCTTATGAATTACTTAGTTTTACTTTTAATGAAGGTTAAAGATCTAAGAATATTGGAAACAGAATCTCATATTTATCTATATTTCACTTCTGCATATAAGAAAGGATAAGCTCTTTCAATACACTTAATATCATTACACTGCAGGTGTCCTGAATGCACCTACGAAGTAGATCAGCTTGTCTGCTGGCTAGGATTTAGGCTGTCTTGCCAAAAGTCTGCCAGTTTAACTGAATAATTCATGATGCTTTATGATGTGGACTACTGCCACAAGAGACAAGCAGACTCATTTTTCTCATGTCCAGAAAATGGACTCAAAATGTGAGCCAAAAGAGAGAGAAAAAAAAATGGTTTTACTCCTCCATTTAAACAAGTATCTCACCTTGCTTAGAAATGAATGATACTGCTATTGGGGAACAATTGTGTCCTATGGTAAAAAAACTCTGATTAAGATGGTAAAGAGCTTAAAGCAATGATGTGAGTGTTCTGAGGAAGACTTAGTCAAAATCCAGGAGGTAAACTGTAAAGGTAAAAATTACAGAAGGAAGATCAAATTTTGTAACCTACTAGATTTGGAATACAGCTACCCTATTTAATTTGAATCATGGAATGGTTATAGTGGTTTTGGATTAAGCATTACTTGTATATCTCAAACCTTTCTACGGAATTGAATTGCGTGCAAAGATTGATTACAGGCCAAAAGGATGTAGCAATGACATTTCTTGGGTGACAGTCTGTTTCTCAGTGATTATTGCTTTTAAATTCTAAGGCAATTTGTTCTATCAAACGACATTTTTTTGTGTCAGGTATCTGTAACCTTTTACTCATGACAGCACTTGGTATGGAATTACTTTGATAAGACAGTGTTAGTATAATGTCAGCACCATCTCTGTTTTTCTCTCTAAAGTGTTCCTATCAGAGCTTTGGGGTGACTGTATAATCTCAGTCCTAGAAAATAATTTCAAAGATGTCTATAAAACTAACTCACTGGATCAAAACATTTCAGTGGGCTATACTTACAGAGCATCAAAAACTCAAAAACAGAATTGTAGAATTGAAACATGAAAGTAACATTTCTAAATTTTTTATATTTATATTTTTTTGTTTTTATAACTATCTACAGAAGATACATATTCATATAATCCAATGTTTGTGAAGTTGAATGCCTTATTGGCATATGCGCAAAGGATCCAGTGTTCGGAAGTCAAATTGAGTTTTTGTGTTGACTTCAGTAAACGAAAACAGGATGAAATATAATTCTACACTGCTTTTTCTAAAAGTTATTTTGCCCTCATTTGGGCAACATTTTCGTCACATCTACATGCTTTTTAAAATAGAAATAAAACTAATAATCATAAAAACTTAAAAAACACATATTGCTCAAACGTCTTCAAAATAAAAACATTTATATTATTCCTTTTATTTTTTGAACTTCAAGGTTCATATGATTAAAAAGCAAAAGATGATTTGTTACTTATACATATCATATTTTCCCTTTAAAAATATTTTCATACTGTTTTAATAGGTAAAAAGAAAATATCTTGAACTGACATAAATGGATTATCCCAGCCTTCTACTATTCCCTTCCTTCTATGATGAGCTGGTAAGCAAAATTTTTACTCAGTATTTAACTTTAAAAATGATAATGTTATTACTGCAAGCTTAGCTTTTGGCACAGTTCAAACTAGTATGAGTAAAACATGTATTTTCTACAAGCATTCTGACACTAGTATTACCATTACTAATTTACAGATGAAGGTTATAAAAATAGTTTCACTGTTTTTGGTGGTGGTACATTATATTCGTGAATGATATTTATGCATAGACTCTATCAAGTGGGCTGAGATACTGGGAAGAAGGAGTGATGATAAAGAAAAGCAGGCTGAAGGGAGAACTCATCTCATCTTACTTTGAAGCCATCTAAAACTTGACACCTAGTCTAAAATACTTCTATCAACTTCTTTTGCGAGGAGAGATAAGCCTCTCCAAGGGCAGTGAATTATATCCTACAAAAGCTTTCTAAGCTAGGTGAGACCTCTGGAGGTTCCTGATTCTCCTCAATGTATATAAACAAAGCCCAGATGATCAGCTCAAAGTGTAAACTTTCTAACCACTTAACTTTAAGTGACATTAGTCCTACTTTATATAACCCCTAATAGCTGATCAGTGATTGCCATGTTAGGAAAGTGAGACTGGAATTCATCTCATGTTGTAATAGCTTTATACAAGTTTACACGCTTAAATCTGATCTTATCACTTTAGGCTTCCTTAATAGTCAAAGAAGGCATATAGATACGTTGGTAGGATTTCATAGGCTCATAGGATAATTCAGGTTTGAAGGGACCTCAGAAGGTCTCTAGTTCAACCTCTGGTTGAAGGCAGGGTCAGCTCTGAGATCCAGGCAGCTCACAGCCTTATCCAGTCAAGTCCTGAAAGCCTCCAAGGATGAAGAGACTGCACAGACCTCTAGGCAACCTATTCCACTGCCTGACTGTCTTCACATAGAAAAATTTCTCCTTATATTTTGTCTTAATGATTACCATTTCAACTGTCCTCCCGCCTTGCACTGCTGTGAAGAGCCTGCATCTTCCTGGTAACCTCCTTGTAGGTACTGGGGGTTGCTGTCCAGTCCTCTCCCCCTTCCCTTCCATCTTAGCCATCTCATCTCCAGGCTGAACAACCCCAGTTCCCTCAGCCTCTCCTCATAGAGCAAGTGCTCCAGCCCCCAACCCTCATGGTGGCCCTCCACTGAACATTCTCCAGTCTACCAATGTCTGTCTTGCATTGGAGGGAACAAAACAGGATGCAGCACTCTAGCTGAATGTTCTCAGTCACCCTCCTGTTTCGTGTGCCCAGAAATGTGCTCCAAAATGACTCTGTCCATGATTTCCCAAGGGACCAAAGTGAGGCTGACAGGCCTGAGTTTCCTGGCTTGTCTTTTTGCCCTTTTTTGAAGATGGGTGCAACATCTGCCTTTCTCCAGTCATCAGTGTCAGGTCTCCCCACTCTTTGCCCAATGTCCACATCTTTTCAAAGATGATATGAAAGGCCACCTCTCAGCCAGCTCTCTCAGCACCCTTTAATGCAGCCCACTGGATCCCATGGACATGTATGGATTGAGTTCTCTCAAACAGTCCCAGACTTGACCATCATTCACTGCTAATTGTTCTTCTCCTACTTGAACCCTTTCTTTAAGCACATAGATTTGGGAGACCCTGGTGAAGACTGAGATAAAGAAAGCTTTGAGTATTTCAGCCCTATCTGTGTACCCCATCACTAAAGCACCTACTCCATTCATCAATGAGCCCACATTTTCCTTGGTCAGCCTTTTACTACCAATGTAGCAGTAAAAGTTCTTGTTGACTTGATGTCCCCTTTAAGTGCCAACTCTCAGTGATCTTTGGCTTTTCTAACACCATCCCTACATGCTTGGGTAATATAAAGACCTGCCAGCTTTTCTGAGTTGTTTTACACTTCAAAGCTTCCTCCCAGGTGATCCCACCTACCAGTTTCCTGAAAAAGCTTAGATCTATTTTCCTTAAGTCCAGAGTCTGTATTCTGCTGTTCTCCTTCCTCATCTCCTGAGGATCTTGAACTCTACTGTTTCACACTTACTGTCACATCCCCCACCTGTTCTTCCTTGTTTGTGAATAACAGATCCAGCTGTGGGTCACACCTCAGTTGGCCCATCCTGTACCTGTACCAACTGACACCCCCCAGGAATCTGCATTGCTAGTCTCCCACCACAATGCCCTTCCAGCAGACATCAGTGAGGTTAAAGTCCTCCATGAAAACATGTCTGTGATACAAAAACATCCTCATCCTCCAAAGAGACGTGATCCACTTCCTCAGCTTGATCTGCTTCTTTATAACACACTCCCATGACAACAGCACCCTTTCTGGCCTCTCCTCTGATCCTGACCCACAAGGTCTCAACCTGTCTGTTATCTGTTCCGTAGGAGAGCTTCGTACATCCAGACCGCTCCTTCACATAGAGGGCAACTCCATCCTTGTCTTCCTTGTCTTTCCTGAGGAGCCTGTATGCATCCATCACAGTGCTCTAGTCATGCAAGCTGTCACACCAAGTCTCAGTTACTTCAACAGTGTCACAGTTTTGTGACTATGTGCGATTCTCTGGTTTTCCTTTGGCCTGTTTTCCTGGCTGTGTGCATTGTTTACATACATTTCCAGCAAGCATCCCTTTGCCCTTTTTCTATCATTCCTGAGGTCTCTGTTTTTCCCATCACTTCATACCCTTTGGTTTCTTCTCCTGTCCATTACTTCCTCACTTGACTGTGGGTTGAAATCTCTCCCCATACTGTTCCTAGGTTTAAAGCTCTCCTCACCAGGTTGGACAGCCTGTTGGCAAAGATGCTTCTGCCCCACTTTGTCAGATCCTGTCTCTCTCAAGCAGACTTTGATCCTCAAAGTGGATCTCCCGGTCACAAAAGCCAAATCCCTGTTGTTAACATCAGCTCTGCAACCAGGTTTTGACCCACAAAATCTCTCTGTTCCCACCCAAGCCTTTCTCTTTCCCCAACAGGATCAGGGAGAGACCACCAGGGGCCCCATGTCCTTCACAGCTCCTCCTACATCTGTGTAGTCACTCCTGATACACTCCAGGTCTCCCCTTGCAGGGAGGTTTAGACAGTAAATTTAGACAGTTTCCATTCCAGTCATTTTCAACTCAGATGTTGTAAGAAGGCTTTTAATGGGCAATGATATCTGAGACATTCATTAACAGATGGATTTACTGTTTTTTTTTCTTTCTTGTATTCTAATTCTTTCTAGCCTTACTTCTTTGAAATTACTCAGGCTGATCATAAATTATGAGATTGCTCAGGAAATACTGCTCCCACATACACAAAGTCATAAAACAAAAAGCTGATCCTAGAAAGGTTAGCCTGGTTTGTTGAAGCTAACATTACTTCCAGTGTATACTTTCACCATGAACTTCAGTCTGAGCTTGCCACCCAGGTATGAGGATACTTTAATGATTTAATCCAATAGTGAATTTCTGTTCACATCATGGAGCATGATTCCATGGAGAACATATTAACATAAGAGGTTATTTCAATCCTTTTCAGAGGTATGAAATTCAAGATAAATTACTGTAATATAACCTGGCTCTCTGCAACCTGTCTGTAATAATCTGGTTAAGAAACCACTGGTATTATGGTATATTTAGTTGTTTTGCTGGACAATATATGAAAAGAATATGAATAATAAATACTGCATTGTAGCCTGAGACATAAATGGTAAGGAAAGAAAAATTATAATAAGTTCATCTGTTTTTCCACAAACACACTGGATGAATATTACCTGTTTTCACTTCCATTGCATTGGACATTACAGAAAATATTTTTTGATTATTATAATGGAAATGTCTACTTTAAATGAATGCTGTACCCAGTGATAAGTCTGAATAGCCGTAATGTTATCAATATCATATTATGTTAGGAAATTGTTCAGATATTTTAGTTTTCAATCAGAAGTTTGCAGATTTTAGGCATAAGCATTAAACTGAATAGACTCAATATTAAAATGAGTAAAGACAGTACTGCATCAAGCCCAATGAAATTGTTGTTTTCTCACACAATACATAGTAATCTCACTCCCATTTAGAAGCACAGTAATTTTTACATCCATGCCTTGTAGCTAATGCCATTGATGCTGTGTAAAAATAATAGCATTTTTGTAGACCTCAGAAAGAAATTGTTTAAATAGGATTTTGCCCTTCCTCTTATTCTTCACAATTCAGCTCTGTTTATGTGGCTCCTCTGGCGAAGGTTAGATGAGATGCAGACCTGATTAAACGGCTCTGGCTGCCTTGCTGGCTTTGTTTGTGTTGCAGTCCTTGGCAATAGAAGAAGCAGGGAGCACTCTATATTGCATTCAAGCCGTGTAAGAGGTGAGGTGTGGGCTAGTCTGGACAACGCTGAGAGGGGCAACCTCATGTTGAACACAGGGATTTCCTTATGCTGCATTTATAGCAACATCACTCACTCCCTTCCTCCAAACTCCCTTGCCTCCTTCTTAAGCAAACTGAGTGACATTTCTGAAAATCAGTGGAGTTGCAGTGACACTTCAATCTAACTGATGCTTCAGTTGACTAAGAGAATTCTCCCTGAATCACTTAATAAAATCTAGCTCTATTAGCAAATATATTAAACTTAAGGAGAAATTTTTAATTACTCACAACTAGCTGTGACAACTGAAAAATTACTGCTCTGGTCCCACTTGCTTGTGCAAATAGAGTAAGCGTAGGTACTCCAAGTAGGCAGGAAAAAACTGAAAGAGTATGGCAGGACATGAAACAGAGCTACTGTTTTCAAAATAACATAAGAACAGACAGTGTAGGAAGATCACGTGCCAGCACAGCGTTGAGCACAGGTGCTGCATGTATTGCTACTGCAGATAGGTGTTCGTGTCTTTCTTCTACAATGACACTGACAATTGCTATACATAGTTTTTATTCCCTCACTCTTGTCTGTAATATCTCTTTAGAGAATTGAAAATGGAACATATGATGCTTGCCAAGTGCTTTGTTTTGCTGTTCATTGCACCTCCTGCTTCAGAACTGATATATCTGTTGTTAAATATTTTGCCCCAGCATCACAATACTCGCTCTAGTAGCCCCAGAAGAACAGTGCCTTCTGCAAGACACCCAGATTCATCTTAACAACCATCATCTCAACTGCTGTAATCATTTAACAATAAAAGAAATTATCATATTTGATGTTCTCATATCCTATAAATTGTCAAATTCTAAAAAGAAATGCAACAGCATGACAAAAGGGTATAACTGTTGCATATGCACAGATCTAATATGTATGTGAAGGATCTGAGCACAGACAAAGTTGGAAAATATAACTATTTTATCCAATGAAACAAATGTTAGATGTGATTGTCCTTTTCTTACTGTGTTAAACTTTGTTCACTGGTACAGAGAATTACACTTCAGCATGCATGGAGTGGAATGGATCATACTTAATCTAGTACACAAACAATCACAAATGTTAAAAGTATTTGAAAATGTGAAAAATGTGAAAAACATTAAAATAACTGTGTGTTTTAAAATAAAATAACATTAGCATTAATATTACCTTATTCATCAAAAGCTCTGGTTCATTTTGACTGATGAATCCTGATAACTCATCGACAGATTGTTATATTCGCCCAAACAGTCAATCGTGGCAATAGGGATGAAGTAATAATCAATATTATCAGCAAATCCCAATCTCAGATCGTTATTCTATGCTGAGATTTATGGCAATATGATAACATTCCAGCAACTGACAGCCAGGCAGATCATTCCATTTTTCAAGGGACACACCATTCATCTTTAATCTAAAAACATTACTGGTGCTTCTTCAATCAGGAAAGTTGCTACAAACTGAGCAAAAGATTTCAGATTTCTCCAAATTTAAGTGCTATATTTTTTGTATCATTTAAAACTTACGATAGCATTTTTAGCTCATTTTGCATACAATGACAAGGAGCAATCTTATCAAATACAATCAGTCTGACAATACAACCACAGCCCAAATGATTTCAGGAATGATTTGTAAAAGAAGAAAGTAGGTAGGGATCAGAAAACAGTTTTCACTGTTCTCACATCCTGATTTTATATTGCACAGGTGTAAGGAAAGACAGAGGTATTCTACTGCACAGGAAATGGAATCTGCATAGAGAAGGGCATATTTATTTTGTGCATGTCTTTGAGCAAAGTTGTTCTGGAGTGTAGGGCCTGCCCTGCCTTCAAAGTCTTTGGCAATAAAGTTACAGTCCATAAGCAAAGCTTATCATGTATTTAGGGAGACACTGCCCAGTAATTTCATCGTTCATCACTATTAAAGATCAAAGATTATTACCTTAAAGAAACAGACTAATATTTCAAAGCCAGCACGACAGCTGTAAGTGACTGAACTATAGAAGCATAATTGAAAAAAATGCTTTCATTTCATGAACAAATGCCATGAGCTTCCTGAGACAAAGGTTTCCTGAAACAAAGACTGATAAAGAGATCTGTTATCCAATTTTCTGGTTCTGAAGACATTAGAGGATTTTTTTTTTAAGAAATGACACTGGAGCCATCTTTAAAATCTGTTCTTTATAAATTTTAAAAGATAATATGGGGGAAAGACCTCTTTTGTCTGTGAACTGAAAAATAAAAATACACCCCTTCCTTTTCCCCCTAAAAAAAAAAGAAACCTTGAAAGTGATAATGTAGACTGAAAACATCATCTGGGTCATAAATGTTGTGAGGAATAAGAAATAATTAGGAGAAAGTTCTGCTGTACCAGTGCCTGAAGCTGGGGATACAGACTGTCAGTCTTTGGGTGAAATTTTAATGATGACCAGACAGGCATGTGTCATTTACATTGCACACTACGTCACAGAAGAAACTGCAGTGTTTTGATCAGTAATCCAGAAATGTGCAGGACCGGTCGACTGATTGACCTTCAGTGACATCCACTGAGGAGTTCAAGTTGCAGTCCATCGGATCAGCTGTACAGTCAGGAGACTGCACAAAACCAGGCTTGCCATCTCGAATGCTGGCTTTCAACACGAGCCAGAAAAACAGGGATGACAAACTCTTAGAAGAAGGCTAAATACATAATGGACTTCTATGTAACAGAGATAGTCCTTGGAAAATCTACTTAATATCTAGTTGCCAAGACAATAAGTACTTAGAGATATTATAGAATAAAAGATTGAAGAAGGTGAAGAAGAGTAACTGTACTACTGCTCTTTCAAGCCAGGCCTTTAAATCCATATGCTCTGCAGTTTACAGTAACAGAATACTGGTATTCACTTCGTCATGTTTATAGCTCTAATATATCACCAGTCCATGTCTTATTTGCAGACTTGTTGAGTGCATATGCATCTAAGTGATGCTAGTAGGGACACCCCACAAAGAAGAGGCCCAGCTTATTGCACAGAATTTGTTCATGCATGTGACTTACTGCATCTTATTTTTTGAATACTGTCTTTTATCTCCATTGACTTGCTATATCTAAAACAGACTGTGGTGTCTTTTCCGTATTTCTTCTTTCTCATGAAATATTTCCTCTTTTTGTGCCTCTCCCATTACACTGTCTACCTCTTTCTCTGTTAATCCCTTTAGTTTCCTCTCCAAAATCATCTCCAAATCTCTTCAACCTTAAGCCCTTTGCCCTTAATGCCCTTAATAGGCATTCATTGTCTTACAAACAGGACCTGGAAATGCCACTAGGTACCTAAAAAACAAGAGAAATATGCCTGCTAACCAAAGAGTTACTTGAAATCCAGATTAATCTTCAGAAAGAAACATAACTGTGTCCTGTCCAAATCATCCTCACTGCTGGAAAATGGGATTGTGACGGGATTTCTACCAGGACACAATACTTGGAAGGAGGTTCAGGGGACTAATTTTCCTTATCAGCTATAAAAAGTAAGCTATTTTCATAATGATTTAAGAGACCCATATTTTCCAACATCACATGTAAAATTAAGATAAGCTTATAGGAATACATGACTACGTTACTTTGTTAATAAGTATAGCAAACATAAAGCTAACTGCTGAGAAATGAAATCCCCTGGAAATGCTTTATAGATCTATTTCTCTAAATTTCTTTCAAGAGTAGCTTAAACAGAACCAAAGAAAGTATTTGCATGTGCTGATTGACGTAGGGATGGTCCTGAAGGAGTTTGTACTTGAGCATACAAATGTGAAATAAAATCAAATTAGCATGCTGAGGAAATTAATACTAATATAAATACATTCCTGAATAGTCCCAGATAGCTAATCCCTAGGAAGAGTAACTTAAATTCTGTTTTTATTTATGAAAATAGATTCTATTAGAGTTCCACTTGCTAAAAATGCTCTGAGCCTTAGGCTATGCCTAAAGGCAGAGACAATATGTGCTCTAAATGCCAACTATTTCAAGTATTTCTTCTCAAAGTTACCCTAAATGTGGCAAAATTATAATACCATATAATGAGTTTGACATTCAGTTACTTTAATAGTATACATATGACCTGATTTCCTGTTTTTATTATTTGATATCTAATTAAATTATAATTTAAAATAATATTAATGTTTGTTAATCAGCAGCAGTAAATGATGATGCCACCAAATAGATTTTATATTCTCTTTCAAACCTTCAGAGCCAAACCAACTTACTGTAGCACTAATTCAGTAATGAACACAAAACCCTTAGCATCTAAAAATCCAAAAAAAAGGAGTGCAAAAAATTCAGTAATAACGAAATATGAAATAACTGCAATAATGCCTGTCTTCAGATCATCTATAAAGCCACCTTTTTAGGCTAATAGAATTAGAATAATACTTTTTACAATGCTACAGTGTAAAAGTAGTATAATTTAAATAAAAAAATACAAAAAAATATCAACAATAAAAATTAAAAGTCCTAGAATCTCGGGGATGTAAGATCTTTTTTAGAATACAAACTTAACCAAACCTAACCATTCTTCTATTTCTTCCTGCAGAATACATTTCAATGGTTTATTAATCAAAAAACTTCATTTATCTTCCCTATGGGTGATCTCCAGAGAGTCGCTGAAACTCAGGAAAAAAAAAAACAAACAAAAATACCTGACAAACTAACTCTCTTTATTCTTATCAGCTTGTTTGAAATAAGACAAAACACCATATTAGAGATCTGGGGTCAGAAGTCATTTTGGCTAGAAGCACGGATTTACAGAGTCAATTATTTTACACAGGCACTTAATAGATTGTGAGATAATTTATAACTTTTCTGCTGATCAAAAATCCTATAGTTTCAGGGTATTATGATTTAGTAGAAAAGAAACAATCCTGATTTGAAAAGTTTTGAGGTAGGATTTGTGTTGTTGCTATGGAATAGCCAGGTATAGAATTTTTATTAATGGATAAGGATTTTTGTAGCCAGACAGAGAACAATTTTTTGTAAATTTTCAATGAACTGTTATATCTTATAGGCATCCTGAGGTATACTTCCAACCACTTGACAACTGAATTGAATTGAAAGTCCCCTTCATGCTTGCAATCAACTAAAGCTCACAATCAACTAAAGCTCTCTTTACTTAAACCAAACCAAACCAAAGCAAAAATATAACATTGTGGAAAGCAAGTAGGTAAAATGCTGGTTGACATATTCAACTGATCATTTTACATGAACCAGAAATTTTCCAACAGCATTTGACTACTGACATCAGTCTGGCAAAAGGGTCAAAAGTCCTGATTCTGGAGCTGAAAGGACGATACTCTAAAAAAACCTCCATATCAGAAATCCCTTCTTTCAAACAGGGGGAGATTACTCCCCCTACTACCTCTGTATATTAATGCAGAAACTTATCACTGGTATATTCTCTCTACTTGTGGTATCCTTGCTCTACATAGGAACTGTGGGAAAAAAATGACAAGGATAATTTGAAGTCTAAAAATCTTTTTTAAGCTTTTTTAAACTGAGAAATCTGCAAAATTGTAAAGCTTATTAAATTTACTAACAAAAAGGCAAAATATAGGTAAACAAAAATTGGAGTGCCCAACAACCAGGAAGTTCTGATACCATCACTTCTATTGATGTGAAAATGCGAGGCACAAATGCTGATGAAACCAGATTATTTGGAGTGGTAAAAAGAAAATTGTGAACGCTACCATGAGATCTTACGCTGCTGTGAAACCAGATGATAAAATGGCAGATGACATCCAAAGCCAATAAAAACAAAGTAACACACAGAAAAACAGCTCTAACTATAGATACACAGCGATGTACTCAAAATTAGCTGTTATCATTTAAGAGAGAGATCTAGAAATGAAAGTAGGAGTGTTTCAGAAGAAACATCAACCCAGTGCTCAGTGGCTGTCAGAATTGGAAGCAGAATGATACAGGTTTCTAGGAGAAGAACAGAGAATATATAGGAAAAAAACACACTGGGGCACCACATAACCTCTACTATGCACGCAGTTTTAAAACTGAAAAGATACGGTTGGACAAGAAAGGAGCAAAGAAAGAAAATGAGAGAGTTAAAGCATTGAGCACTGTATGAGGACAAACTGAACAGACTAATCTACTCGGATACTATATATGAGTGCCAGAAAAATGTGAACCATCGCTTACAGCTACACACAATACAAGAACTAGGGACATCACACGAAACTTCCTGATAGAACCAATTTAAATGACAGGGCATTCTCTTTATTAAAACCTGTTAACTGTGGAACTAACTGGCTGAACATTTTGTGAAGGCCCAACTGTACATGAGGTTCAAAGAGCAAGCAGAAGAAAAACCCCTCAGGGACTATTAAAAAAAAAAAAAAAAAAAAGATAGAACTTACAATCTCAAGAACGAAGTGCTTGAGATTCCCAAAGCTAAAAGGGCATACCAGGGAAGTGCCGCTAAATGCTTGCTGCCTTCTTATGCCTTTTCCCCTCCACCACTACAGGATAGCAGGCTAGACAGAGCTTCAGTCTGACAGAAGTCACTCTTATTTTGTCACATAAGCTATTATACTATGGCCCTTACTGAACACATCACCCTTCACTGGCAAGCTTTTTGTGAATTTAGTTAAAAACTCCTCACAAGATCATTAACCAGTATTATGGCAGTGGCAGAAGGATAAGCTATAATGGATCTGAGCACTTGTTTAATTATTTGAGTTATTTGCAAGCGCTTACCCTGAAGCAGGTGTGAGATGTTACTCCTCTCTCATTATGGCCAAATTGTGAGCTACTTTCTACTAATTTTCCTGTCTCTCCACATGAGAAATCTCATGTCACACCTTTTATTTTCCTGATCTTGCTATCGAACCTACCTCAGGCTCCTCAGCTCTGTGGCCCTAAACCCCATCCAAGCTCCACGTCCCATGAAACCCACAACTGATTCACATTTTTTCTTTTTTAACCAGATAGTAATATAAATCATATAGAGCATACAGAAAACAGAAGGAGAAGATCAACTTCTAAGAAACTATTATTTGCAACATCCTTGTCGTACTGTCCAAAGAACAAGGAACAGATTTATTGATGTTTTAACTCAGATTACTTTTAACAATATGACTAAGTGCTTTGCAAAAAAAGAGGAACGATACTCCGGTCTGAATAATCTGCCCAAGATAAATAGGTGAAAGAGGGAGCTGAAGAAACTTCTGCAGAACATGTATTTGCTAAAGAAAGATCTTCCTCACCAAAATTATGAAAACTCTTCGTAACTGAATAAAAAGGGGAAAAAAAATGAAAATACAAGTCCTGTGCCAATATGGATTTCAAGTAACTCTTTGGTTAGCTGGCATATTTATCTTGTCTTTTAGATGAATGGTGGTATTTTCAGGTTCCCTTTTTATGATGAGGAATAGATGATGAATGTTAACAGCTGTGTGAGAAAAGGGGGTAAGGTCGAAGAAATAACTTTTACAAAAGATAGCAGTGATAAGGAAACTCTGGAGCTGCACCAAAATGACTAACTTAACCAGTTTTCTAATGTCTTTCTTTCAAAGATTAATTGGCCCGTCTGATTGGAGCGTGCATTATGGGCAAAAAGAGATTCTATTCTTCTAATCAAAAAAACATAAAAAGCTGATCAGCAGAAGACAAAACGAAGGATATTTTCAGAGATGTATAGCAATATTGATTTCCTCCGTTTCACCTTACTGGCTAAGGTTCTAACATCCATAACAAATATGAGAACAAAATGGGCTTCTTTGTCTATCTACAGGTGAATCTATACCTATTCTCTTTACTACAGCTGGATTCAAAGCTAATTACAGCTTTTACTCTCCTGGAAATTATGCTATTACTACTGCAATTATTCAGTTCCTCTGTATTGCCTTTTGATTCACCTCATTAGCTAACCTCTAATTTTACTTAACCAGGCCACAGTATTTAGCTTCCTGTCCTTGTCTCCACCCTCTCCAAATGCTGCGTCCCTCCATGTCTTCCTTCTCCTACTCTCCCTCTTCTTATAAGAATACAGTAGTCCTGCTTTCAATAATAGTACTAAAAAAAAAAAAGAACAGGAAGAGAAGGAAAAGAAGAAAAGAAAGAAAACAGCCCCATAGTGTAAGATAATATCCTAAAACAATCAGAAGTAAAAATATAAATAGCTAAAGAAAGGATCTTCGGGCATTCAAAGAAGTTGTCACAATGTTGGTAGTATTTTCTCTGTACTGTGTTGACGAGCTCTTAAGTCCTTCACTCTTATATGTTAGCTTCAGGTTCATTGCATGCCCACACTTACCCTCCCTGTATTCCCTTCACGCCTTTTCCCTTCACCATCTCTTCCCATCATGCATTCTTGCTGCCTCGCTCTATCACCTCTCAGCAGAACTCACCTTCTCTACAGCCCTACAAAAATAAATAAAATTGGACAGTAAAAAGATATTTGCTACTATGACTGGTCTAGTAAGTTCGGACCTTTCCACCATCTTCTTACTAACGATCTATTTAACCGTAAGCTCTTCAGCACAGGAACTAACTACTATTTTGTGTTTGCATAGTGCCTGGCATAATAAAGGACTATTATTGTGCACCATCATAGTACCCATGAGTAGTAATAACAACAAGAATCTTGCCAGTCATTTATTTATAAGTGCACTCATTCTTTTTCTAACCTTACTCATTTTAACTCGCTTAAGAAGTCAAAGCCATTGCTTTGAACCTGGTCGAATTTCACTCTACAGGATGTGGCACACTTTTGATGACAGAAGAACAAAAATGATAGACTAAATTATGAGCACTCCATTACTCTTCTTGAAGTGCGTTTACCAAAACTAATGCAAAAATGCAACTGAACACTGTCCCAGTCCAAAGCTTTTTCCGCATATAGGAAGTATTATTTTGTTGTTACATCAAACGAACACTGATATAGATGTATCCAGCAGCTATGCTCCACTTTTAAAAAAGCCCTGTACTCATCAATATGACCATATTTGTATTTATACTATTGAAGACCACCAGAAATGGTCACTATGCACTGTACACCTGAAATGGAAACGAGTACTTCTGCACTGCTCTACTGGAATCAACGATAAAAAACTTTGGTAGATAAAGAATCATTATAAAACATACAAAACCATAGCCATTTGGTTTCAATAGCTACTGAATATCTCACAGAAAACAGGAAAGGACTTCGAAGATAGCTATGCCTTATTTTTCTCGAAATGTCTATGTCGGTTCTTAATGGAACTCCTATAGGCTGCTAGTTATCTATACTTATTCAGCCACTCTGTCTCTACAGCTTAATGAAATTCTGATATGAGGACAGTACATCCTACTAATGGAAGTATTACAGACACAGATGGTTATCAAGGCTACAGGTTGCCGAATGCCAAGGCCCATTTTCTAGCTGATATAATTCAGTATTTAGACTCAACAAATCTGGGATGTAAATAGCTTTGTGGAAAGCATACTTTGGTACTCTACAGAAGCCATTAGTGCTCAAAAATGGGCAGATGAGGGAAAAGAGGTGGAAAGAGAAAGAACATCTTAATATTTCTGGAAAGGAGTGTATTGTTTGATCTCACAGACAACTCAAAATTATGTTTTGTGAAATTGCTATAAAGTTTTAAAAAGTAATTCAGGTGGTTTTGGTTTTACATTGTAAGAGTATAGTCTATGAGAAATTAAAAATACTAATGTCTTCATTCCAGTGATAAAAATGTGTGCTAATGTCAATGCATTTAAACATATTCTTACACACACTAATAGCCTCATAGATGCACTTTACTTTCACAAACGGTATAAGCATTTCATGTTCCTTTCATTGAATTCTGTTTGCCCAAATTTTTTTCTTTACACTCATTATATATATGAACCTACCTGATGTGCTTTCATACTAGATACCCTGTGCCTACAACACTACTATACATAACTTTTCTGAAATTTCTCCTCTAGATTCAAATATTTTATTCAACTGTTTGTAGGTATGGAAAATCAGGACATTTTATACTATGGAAAAAATAAAAATAAAAACAATAACTTTTTTGTGGTAAAGTTCCATAATTTTGAAATTAAAAAAAAAAAAGTAGTTGAAAATGGAAACTGGCAGGAGCTGGGATGTCATACCCTTAAAATTCATTATAATATGAGGTCAAAGGCCTAGGAATACTATTCTTCATTATTTTAACAACAAAACTCAAATAAAACACACACATGTACACACAGTCCAAAATCCCCTCATACTATCTTTGCACAATAAAAATAAAAAATTCCAAACTACAGAAAAGAATCAAATTCAAAGTGAAAAACAGGCTGACCTATCATTTTTCTCCTCAACCAAAACTGAATATGAAGATTTCAGAACATTTTGAAATATCTGTTGAACCTGACGGCAAATAAATCAAATAATGTTTCATGCTTTTTCCTTAATTTTTTCTTAAACCTACACTGAATCCAAATTACTACTTCAAAAGTTTTCCTTAGCAGCAGAACGGAAAGAAAATATTTTCAGCTACAACTTATTCTGTGCCAGAACTGAATCTGAAAGCTTACTGGCCTGACAACCCATGCAAGAGTAAGATTATAGTAGAAGCTACATCCCAATTCTTTGCCAGACCTACAGATGTTCTCTGAGAAAATTCTACATCCAGACTTCAATGGGACAATTCACAATTACACCATTAAGCAAGATGATCAACTTTTTTTTCAAGCAGAGAGGTTCAAGTGATAATTTTTAGAGTTAAAAATGAAGTCAAAATGCAGTTTTGTAAGGTTGTAAACAGCCAGACTGTATAAGATGAAATTATCATTGTTCCCATAGTATTCACCTGTATATACTGTACCTTTAAAAAAAATACTTTGAGTCTTATTTGTTGTGTTTTAAAAAGAGGCTAAAAAGAAGTTAAGTAAAAATAAGCACATAAATAAAAATAATTTGTGTGCTTATGTTTATTTAACCTCTTTTTGCATGAGCCAAAAGACTACAAATTGCCCGTTTTAACACCTCCCTCACGTAGTCCATTTCACTTGTATACCAAAAGCTGCTCCACCTGGTTAGTGTGCAGTCGGTAGCCATGAGAGGCCCATCTATACGAACAAGGTAGAACAAACGAGAATTTAGTGAGTTAATTCTGGTGTTTTTCAGAGCACACTCACACACTAAGAAGGAGAGAGAAATAATTGTGTCCAAATGAAATATGATTTCAGAAAGAAACTATTCTAAATTTGGGCCAGTAAGAAATATGTGTCGGGATCTAACATTACTGTGGCAGGGATTTAGAGATCAAGGTCACATCCCTAGAGGAAACAAAACTTCATTAATCCCACTGTAAAAAGAACAAAGTTTCCTGATTTTGATTTCTGCTTTTCATAGAAGCTCATCTAGGACATTAGATCTATAAGTGATGCCAAGTTTTCATAGGTGCACATACATATTATTACTTTTCACATAAACCTCCCAATTCCAAACAAATGTCCACAACAGATTGTTTCTTTAAGGTGAAAAATACACTAATGATTTAAAGTAACTGTCAAAAAAAGTTAATGAATGAAAATCATTAGCATAAAGAACTGCAAAATTAAAACTATTTTACATGAATCCAAATCTCTTCTCCAAATACATTTCTTACAGGAAGCATGTCACTGCATTGATTCCATCATTTTTTATTTTATCTATCTATCCAAAAGAGTACTGATCCAGTAAATTTAAATTCAAGGAAATAGGCTCATTAGCTTCAATAGCATTCCTAATTTGACTAAGATGCTAAAGTATGTGAACCTTAAATTATAGGAATCTCAAGATAGGAAACACGTCTCCCTGTCTGAGTAGGCTTTTGTATTAATTCTATAATAGGATCTAAACTTATGTTCGTTTTCCAGTTAAACTCATCAGTATCTAAAGGAGAAGCAAAAACTACTTCAAGTAGAGAAACTTTTCCATAATCTTTGTTTGCACACTGGGCACGATGTCATTTTAGGATTTCCTACACAAAGAACTGGCACCACTTAATTCATAATAAATTAGTTTAGCCATTGTAATAGACGGATGGCCTCCTGCACTGTTTAAACCTGACTTGAATCCTCCGGCTTGTCCCGGAAGCTACTGTCATGGGTATAATTAACAGTTTAGCATAAAGACAATTCCAACTGATAGGTTATTTTGCACAGTACTGTCCAGTTTCTCCCTTAAAGACTTTTTTACTTGCAAAGTCATTCTTGTTCAGGCAAGTAATTTGTATCGGAAGCACTATTTGTTGGTGGAAGAGTTTTGTGTCTTGGACATTCACCTCCTAATTTATTTACACTAATGCCACATAACAGCAATAATATAATAGGATTCAGGAGATATATATAAATATATATAAAATGAATATGGAGGTAAATCTGAAAGACACACTGTACAATTATCACAAAAGACTCATACTGCGTAAAGCACATGCAGAATTGAAGGCAGCATGTACACATTTTGTTTCTAAATATGTAAAACAGGTGTTCTATAATATGCAAGGGAATTCAAAACTAACCAGACTCTATGCTATCCATAGGAATACAGCAAAATGTGCTAGATGATAGTAATCGATGCTGCCAGCAGACATAAGATAATGCAGTTCATATCACTGGTAAAGGAAGCCAGCACCAACACAGCTCTTTTTAGTGTATGCTGGTGAAAGCACAAAAGAATTATTCTGATTTGAATAAAAAATTATAAAGGTCAGGTATTTAAAATGTTTATACAGACTGAGACCTCCACTTAAGTTGACAAATGCAAAATTACCAAATACAATTCTTTTGCATAAAAAGTCTAAGAATTGCTTTTCAGGAAGCCTGACACTAAAAATTTAGTAGTATATTTCACAACAGTAAAGACCTGCCCCATCATTCTAGACCCAGATTTCCTCCTGCCCCAAAACTGTGAGGCTGGCATGCTTTGGCAGTTTATCTGCTTGCTGCCCACCACTTCAAAAGAGAGCTGCCAAATGTTCAAACTGAAATTACTAACCAACCCATCTGCATTTGAAAATCTGAACTTCACATATTGCTGAGATAGACACTATCAAAAACACAGATTAAAAAGAGACAAGCAGACACCCATGGGAGCTGTTGAGGTCATCTGAGATAAAAGGCACACAGAAAGCACTGATAGCATTAGCTAAAACACGGGGCATCCCTGACCCAATTTCACATCACAGCAAAGTTGGATTCCAGCAGCTTAGGGGGAAGCAGCATTGGCCTTGCAAGGGTAGCGCTCACTCTGGCCACGCACAAATTTCTGATGCCCTTCTAGCAGGCAACTGGCCCTTCTAGAAGGGCTCTGCCATGTATCAGCCACACGGCCACAGAGCAAAACCGAGGGAGGACATGGCAGTGGACATCTCTGAGTGAGGGCAGTTGACACTGAGTATGGCCTATCTACAATATAGGTTGGACTTCACTGGGATCTATACTCAGTGCACCAGCTTTCTTGTCTACACTCCAGTGTAGACATTTCCCTCTCCTTTACATCCATATATAATGATTAGACTTTCAAAGCTGTATGCTTGTCAAAATTTATTCTAACCTGAGGTTGTCAAACAAGAGGGCGAATACTGGGTTTAGCATAACTACTTACTTTAAAAAAGCCTGTCAGGATTGGTCAGTATACTCAGCAAACACTCAGTGTTTTATGCTTAGCAAAATTAAAAATTCAGTACTGCATACAAAGCTGAAGCCTGAAGTTTAAAGTATGCTTGCTGCACTATGTAGAAGATGTTACCTAAAAAAGCCAGTTTTAAAATATTTCACTGTGTATGCTATATCCCTCAAATACTAAAATTTTAAAAATAAAACAAAAAAGTTGATTATTCTCAAGGTCAGGAGGACTAAGTCTCCCAATTATGTAGGACAGCGAAGGGAAGTATTTAAAATCAAAACCGTGAAACAGGAATAAAGGAGAAACATTAAAAACTATAATTGCACAGAAAACAGGTGATTCTTTTTCATTGGCTATTATTGTAACACCAGTGCTATTCAGTGCATCAAAATATCCTATTAAAGCCAAGTAAACAATTCATAGGGTTCTTTTTTTTTGAGGGGGGGCCAAGTGTTGGAAATTCAATTCACCTCCAGACTGGGTCCATTCTTTCTCTGTAACACTCTAAAATACTCATTTCTTTCCACCCCAGATAAGCGTTTATGTCCCCACTGTGATACATAACCTAGACCACTACATCTTCTCCTAGCGGGGGTGAGGAACTTTTGGTCTTTGGGCTGGCTCCAACAGCTGACTCATCTTACACAACCCTGTCTTGCTCTCTCCAACCTCTCTGCCTTTTACCTCTTCCAGCTCTTTCCAGCCACTGAATTAAGTAGCTCTGTGTCACTATGTGTCCATCTTTGCTGTGCTCCACACTGGCCATGTCCGCCCTGAAACCTCACATTTCCATTTGGAGAACGTGCTGCCCCACAGCTCTTTGCAGTCCTCCTGCTGGTCCTATGGTCCATGCCTTCCTCTCCACAAGCTGCTGAATTAGATAGAGGGCCCCGGCATGTGCGGGCAGCTGTGTGGGAATGGGCCGGAGGAGACTGACGGTGTGCAGGGCAATGCAGAGAGGCTGGACATGGGTTTGTGCTGAGAGACCCGGTGATGTTCAGCCACAGCAGCTTAGGGCAGTGGAGGAAAACAGGAGTATCACTGCTGTGGCACAAAGGTGCTGAATGAAGGTGGCAGTGCGGTGCAGCGTAAAGGTCCTGAGTATGAACACTGGAAACCCAGCATGTAACACAGGATACAAGGAAATACCAAATAACTGAAGAGTATAATACAGGGTATGGGGGAGGAGGCTACATGCATGTTAACATATCAAAGGGATTGTCCACTTCTGTTTAACCCTCAATGATAAAGTTCTTTATTGTTTGTTGTGGGGGAAAGAGATTCAGGGAAGGAGGCAGAAATTAACTGACCGAAAGGTGAGTTTGAGTCAAGGAGGTTAGTAACTGCTAGTTTAATTTATTTCTTTACATAAAATGAATTTACTATGGGAGATCACAGAATAAATAAGGTATTTCATGTATACTTTAGAAAATATGGAAAGTATAATAAAATTCTTATCACTTTCTGGCTTATCTGAGTTCTGTACTGTATGTCTTTATTCCATTTATACTTCTGCTCCCTCCTCGTCATATGTGCCACCCTCCCTTCAAATGACAGTCTATTTCATAGTAATTCATCTTTTTTTGCACCAGTTCAAACTCATGTTCACTTTCACACCACCACTTATTTTTCCTGCTGAGTACAACCTAGCTCTGCTATCTCCTCTCTTTTCCTTTAATGAGAGACAATTCTTTCCTTCATCCCTTTTCATTTCTCTCCCACCTGGTCCCTGGAATCCCACCCTGCCTAGGGGTACATCCTCTCCTGTCACATTCAGTGGGGGCTTAACCTTGGTCTTTCCAAAAGAGGTGAGCAGGGGTAGAGGCCCTCTGTGTATCCCCTAAAGAGGATGATGAGGAAAAAGACTAAGACTCTTGGAGAAATACTCTGAAGTGAGCGGAGGCAAATTTAAGTTTCCCATTTTCACCTCATTTGAGACTGCAAAGAATTTTGGAGGGCTTTTGTCCTTATTCTACTCCCCATGGTCTGGACAACTAATAAAAAAAAAGTACCTAAATATTCTTACTTCCTTGTATAGTGATACAAACAAGGACTCCAGTTTGTCATTAGTGCTTTTAGCCAAGGACTATATTGTTTCTATCTGTGAAGCATCTTGCACTGCTATGATATTGCCAAAATAAAACAATGATAACTCCTAAGCAAAACTTATGCAAACCAAAAACACAGTCCTACCCAAAATTTAGTTATGATATGAAGACAACAGCTTTAATGCAACAATCTGTTTCTCATGCTATTGTATGATGTCAATCCTTAGCAGTAGGGGAAACCCAACTCCTTAGCATCACCTTAGAAAGGTAGCTTTCTAAGGTTTCATCTTCAAGGAGGATATTTTCTCTGAATCAGCCCTGTGCAGAGTACTCTTGAAAGAGGCATACAGAAATGTCTAGCATTAATGACTGTGTGCCAGGTGCTGGATGTGGTAGTGCTATTAATGTTGCCACTAATTTGACAATCAATTTTAACATTTTCCATGAATCTTATGACACCATCATAGATATTAAATCTAATGTAAGTTAAAAATAAAGTGGTATATGGCTTTAAAAATGGCATTTCTAACCATATTACACCCTTCCTTGATTCACTTTTATGAAACAGTGGTTCTCTTTGCTTAAGGAGATTGTTTAGGGGGAAAAAAAAGGGACTCTTTCACCGCACTACTTTCACATAGTGCCCCAAATGTCATTCAACCATAGTTTTATCCCACCTAAATTTGGGCATTTATTGGCAGCATTTATGGTAGGCATCTAAAGGGTTTTTACAAAGGCTCATCTCTCCAGACTCTTTTACAAAAATATGTTGCCCTTACAAAAGCTCACCTTCACACCTGAATCTCTTTGAAAGTTCCTCTCTTTTTCCCTCTTCTGGAAATAAAGAGAACCCAGGATGACAAGCAGAGGGGATAATGTAAACACATTATGTTTTTTTCCTTAAGCTGCCTCTAATCAGTGAAGACAGTGGCTTTTCCAGGAGGCAATCTGAGCAGCTGATAGCCTGAAGTATTTACACACATTACACTGAAGCAGAAAACCTACTCTGCTTGTCATCCCATGTTCTCTTTAATCCCTAAAGAGAGAAAAAGCGCGGAGCTTTTGGAAGGTGGTTCCAACACTGACACTACTTGACCTCTAATGTGCGGATCTCCCCTCACTGTCCACAGGGGGAGCTTACAGTGGCCGGACTCCTGAGCTGGGAAGGTCAGGTCAGCCAAGCGCCTGAAGATCGGCAGCATGAATCTGACTGCAGCAATTTCACTGCAATTGTTGGTAACGCTCTGCCGTAAGAAATCAAACACAGAAAATGCCATCCGGTGATGCAGTGCACACTTACGCTAATGCATAATACATTCCCTCGTATTTTGTCCGGTTCAATTTAAAATGTCTGTAGTAATTAGGCTTCCAGCCACTCCCTCCGAAAATTGTTCCACAATCTAATGTCACATAACCTCCAACCATCTTTCTGTGCTGAAACTGCCATCAGCACACGTAGATGAAAGAGGATTAGACTACATGGGTGACTGCTCAGAAGCAGCTAGGAACTAAAGGAAATGAAGCTGCTGGCATTGATGAACTAATGCGTCCAATGAAACACGGGGAGGCTGAAGGTGTTGTCTTTCAAATGAAATGTAAAAGCAAGGCACTAAGCATTAGAGGCAATTAAAGTTCTCTCAGCACTCTTTGCAACAGTACCAGTGTTAACCCCTGGTTCCTGGCCACCTTCCAAATCACATAATTAAATACTGCTTTCCTAAATATTTCCCTGCACTAT
This sequence comes from Dromaius novaehollandiae, assembly GCF_036370855.1. NCBI lineage: Eukaryota > Metazoa > Chordata > Aves > Casuariiformes > Dromaiidae > Dromaius > Dromaius novaehollandiae. Next base: position 15,271,231 of record NC_088098.1, on the reverse strand, counting down.
CGTTTAGAAAGACAGTCATCTCTTAACCCGAAACTGATGCCAGGTTTCACCTCAAAGGAGGGTGCTCATAAGTGAAAAATAATTTCTGGTTGAAGTTTGCCACAGTTTGTTATAGATGCAAGGCTTAGAAAAGTATTTTATCTTCAGTTTAATTGTATTGACTCTTCTCCCATATCTATCTCCTTTACATATTCACAGTGTTTCCTCTCAATCTGTGGCATTTTTATCCTTCAGAATCTTGTAGAAAACAATCTGCTAAATCACTCTATAACCATTTAACCCTCATTTCTCTAAGTCTCTGATACATTTCTCCATAAATGTTCTTAGATCATGGAAGGAGATCATAAAGCTACTTGCCATTAGGAAGCAGCAATCTCTACAAAAAAGTGGGTCTAGATTTTATCTTTTCCTTTATATATATGTGTGTGTGTGTATGTATATATTTTTTAAACTGATGAACAGTTTTGGATATTCAGTCTGAGAACCCATAATGGGCCTGACTTTCAAACTGATTAGCACTCACTCTCTGCAATCTGACTGCTGCAGAACAAATTTTGCTGTGGAAATCACTAGACATTCTGGAAAATCTTGGTCTGCATCTTTATGCCACAGCCAGCTGTTAGAGTTTAGGCACCAAACACTTCCAAATATAGTGCAACCCTTACACTTGTTCTTGATGATGATACTCCAGCTTATCATTCTTTTCCCAGATCCTTTCTAAGCAATGCTTTTTGTCATGTCTTCAGTTATTCCTGCTGTGGATCCCCAGTCAAGGGGGGAAACCTAATTTATCTCCCTGTATTTGTTAAAAATATTATTTTTCCTTTCCTTATGTTTTTCCTTTTCTTGAAAGATATTTTACTATTGCAGTGCGTTATCATATCCTAAAAATAACATATAGAGCACTGAATGTGACCACTGATTTAAGAGAGGAATAGGAATAATTAAAAAGTCTGATCATAAACAAAATAGCTTCATTCTTTGGAAAGTAAACTTATGATCACTGTCAGCATATTCCCAAGCAAATATTAAACCATCGCATACCTATTCCTTTACTAGTCCATATGGCCTCTCACTCAGATATAATATTGGGTATTTACAAATTAAGTTTTGAGAGGTGCTAGACATCTCCTAGACAGGAGCTCTGTACTCACTGGACACTCAATGAGTTTAACTATTTAGTAAAAGTCCTCAAAAATGTAAAAAAGTTCTAATCTTGGCTCTGATTTGACAACTGAATTATTAGTGTTTTGTGATATGTGTGCTCTCTATGTAAACAAAAATGTCTTCAAGTAAAATTCTCTATTCAGCAAAGATAAAGCCTCACTAGCCGCTGGTTGCCAACACACATTAGCATCCAAATTCCAGAGCTGGGGTGAGAATTGACTTTTTGAGGATGGTGTACTGCTAATTTTAATATCTGGTGAGTACTGGGACGGGTATGCCTATCCAGAAGAAAGAAAGGAAGAAAAACCAAAAAATGGATGATATTGTCCTTCAGACCCCAGGGAACCAACAGAATATTTTGTTAGGATAAATTTTCCCAAATGTCCCAATTACACACATAATTTCATTCAGTTTAAAGTAATTGTTACCCTTTTCAGTATTTCAAAACAAATAACGAGGCAAGCAAAACTAAATACATGATCTAACTTATTTAACTTCATAACTAGCTAGCAGAATAGCTAATTGTTTTGCTACCACTACAGTGTAATTAATACCATTTGTCCAGGGACAAATAGTCCCCACTCTGCTCTTAAATCTTTCACACTATAAAGAGTCCTGCTACTGTTCCAGCAAAACATCTACATAGAAATATCCAGTCTCCTTTTAATGTCAGTTCCAACCTGCTTTGTCTTTTTGATTTGCTCCTGTCAAATTGACATATCTTAAACACAACAATGTTGGATGTATAATATTTACAGTGAGAAAACATTTGCAAATATCTGCAATAAAGTCAGGATAAAATGAATAACACATCAACAAACGCATCAAATATTCCAAATGTAAAAGCTAAAATTTCCATTTCTGAAAATCATTTTTTTTATTTTTGGCAACATGGATAAGATATTTAAGGTATTTTAGAAAGACGAACTCACTAGGTCCCTAGCTGTTGGAGTTTTGTTTCAAGTGCATAACCTAGGATTCAATTAATGATCAATTCTGACCCCTACACATCCCTATAGACTCCCAGCGCTAATGAGAAGAGCAGGGAATTATTGATTAAAACTAATCTGGCTTCCTCGAGGATCTTGAGTTTCCGTGTTAAACAAAATCAATCAATGTCAACTGAAAAGCATGTTAATCATAATGTATGAACAATCTATACCAAATAAGATTCTATAGATTATAATGCTATTAGAAGGCTTGCAAAAGAAGTTAAAAAATCAAAAAAAAAAAAAAAAAAAAAAGACCTTGCATCACATGAAAAAGTCTGAAAGCTTGAATTCAGTTACCTGAGCTCTGGCTATTCCAAACTCAGGAATTTTGGAACTCAGGATCAATGTCCTGGGATTCCTCATAGTGCCATGTGGACATACAAGGTAGCCAAAATTCAAGTCCAGAGCATGAGAAGCTTGTAGTCACGGAAGTCAGGCAGGCAAATAGACTGCCGTTCTAATCTTCTTAGGCAATTAAACCACTTCTCCCATGCCCACTTTTCCTCTCATAAACTGATTCTGTTTTCTGGAGAAAACTGCTGTTTATTTTTGAGCTATAAATATATATTGGGCAGAATAACTGGAATCCACTGGATATTTAAAAGATCAACCCACCTTTCTCAGGTTAATGTACTTATATTCCCTAAAACACTTGGGCATAACAAATTTTTGTTCAGAAAGATACAATTCCTGTGAAAGAATACAAACCATACATTTCACATGAGTGCATATGTACACACACACTGTTATCACAGACTTTTTGTCACTTGCATTAAAATGAGTCCCAAATTAGGGAAGATTCTGGACACAAATAGCCAGTAATTGCTATCTTCCAAATCTCTCATAGGCTCCAGCTTAAAAAAAACACTGAAGCTTGGCTCACAAACAGGCAAATTACCCTGGTGATAATCAGATGTTATACTGAAATATTATATCTTATTGAAGTAGTGCACCTGAGGTCATTGCTATGGAATTTGATCTCGGAAAAAGGGACTAGGCAATGAAGGTCCTAAATATTAAGAACACAACTAAGTGCAGGAAAAATACTGTCAAAACTCCACAAAACCTACATTCACAAGTACAAAATTACTTCACAACCAAGCATACCAAATACACATTATGATTTGTTTTGGTCTAGGAATGACATGATCAACATTAAAACAAGCTTGAAACCAGGGTGAATATTGATGCTGTTTTTTCAGGCTACATTAGCAGTCTGTCATACTAAAAGACTGTTAAAGAAAACAAAAAACAGTAAATCAGAAAATAGGAAAAAATATTTCAAGAAAAGCCCTGTTCTTCATGCTCTACTCAGATCAAACCCTAAACAGTATGCATTCGTTTTTAAGAATTCCAGTTTTCTGTATCTGATACATATGGTGTCTCGCTTCTTAGGAAAAAAACCTTAGCAGTGGAAATCAGAGTGGATTTTGGTAATCAACTCAAGACTTATTTTAAGAGCTATGTGGACAAGTGCAAACTCAGACAATGCTTGTGAGGTTTAAGAGCCCTTAAATTACTCTTTTTGCTCATAATTGACCCTCACATTTCTGTCCTCCAAAAAATACACAGCCTAACTGAATATATTCTAATGTATTTCTCACTGTGCAACAATGAACAAATGGTAGAAAGGTAAAACACGATGCATTTTTAGGTTGTAAAAATTGCCAGCTTTGGTACTGAACTTCAAAATACTCGCTTACCAGAAGCTGTCACACAATTGCTAACTAATGTTTTCTTGTTAGTAGGTTAGCAGGTCACACTTACTATGCCTGCTTACTTCACATTCAATGACTTTGTATTAATTATTAAAGATCTAAGGTCTAATTCTGCTCCCTTTACTTCAAAAATAATCTCATTAGAATCAAGATCATATAAAGAACAAAACTAGAAGAACTAAGTTTTTGGAAAGCAAACAGACATTAAAAGATCTTTCCAACTAGATTTTCTGCTTTTTGTCAGCAGAAGCAAAATCTCAAGTAGTATTACATTACATTATTAACATCAGCTATGTTATAAAAATAATTAAAATTTGTAAAAAATACACTTAAGTGTGTACTTAAAAAAGCTGGAAGAAGGATTTGCTTGTTTGTTAGGCCAATGAGATTTATATAAGAAAGAGTGAATGGAATTTCTGGTAGATGGAAGATTTCTATTGTAAGAAAAATCTATGTTCAGTTGTTACATTACTAAAACAGCAGTATTTGACTTAACATCAGAGACAAAACTAGCTTTTCTGAGGCATGAATTTATGCAGATTTCATGTTCTGGCAAGAAGAACACATTTAGTAGCAATGTTTGAAATGCTCTATTCTAGAAATTAATATAAACAGTATGGAAGAATTCAGATTCTTTTAACTCTGGAGGCGAGAATCCTAGTTTGTATTCTTTAAATTATGAACCTGGCCAATTCACAGATGAATACTTATTTGTTACTTAATGACCAATTTATGTGCCAGCTTCATTTGACAGCAGAAGATTAGAGACAAGAGAAAGTGCTTGTTTATTCTTTCCTATATCATTGTCTGTAAGGCAAATTAATAATGTACTAGCTGGCCTGTTTGCATGTAAAACTTCTATGTGTTTTCATAATACACTTGATAAGTAAAAATTACAGACCAAAGATCTGGCCTGTGCTTTTTAATCTGGTAACTTGCTAGCCAGCTCTAGGTACCATTAAGCATTTTGAGCTTTGATTTCCAGTGTCCAGGAAAGCAGAAGTATCATGCCCTACTTGTCTTGCAATTATCATTCTTAGCAAAGGACCCAACATCCTAACTATAAACATTATAAAGCAAAATAATAAGAAACAGTGTGATTAGATTGTATTAGGACTACACAGGAAAGCTTAAAAAATGAAGGCTAATACCTGGACACACAAGTTAATTTGCAGCTCTATTTTTCAACTGATGAATTTCCCACTTATTTTCCAAATGTGAAGTATTACACAAAGAACCCTCTCTGATTACACAACACCACCTAAGCATTAGTCCAATCATCTAGTTCTCTGTTTACATAAAATGATGATCATGCACACTGAAAGCAGAATTTGGAATTGCCCCTTTTCAGGAGTTCCAGATAAAATGGAAAAAAAAAAAAAAAGAAGAAGAAGAAGAAGAAGAAAATTCTTTTCAAATATTAAATGACCTCAAACCTTCTGTACTTGGAAACTAAGCTAATATAACAAGTGGAGGGTAGGGGGAAGTCATCTCTTCTTACTGACACATATAGATTTTTGCTGTCTGAAGTCTGATTTAGTCACCACAGGTATCTTTTAAAGCAAGGAAGAGAAACAGTGAGTACCAGAGAGTAGTACATCTGATCTTAGGATGACATGAATTACTCTGAGAAGGTGCCTCTTGGTCCCCATTGAGTATAAAGAAAAACTGGAGTGATTAGGTTAGACAACTAACTTTGGATACCCAAGTTGCAGCAAATGAATCTCACCCTGGACCCGTAACTGACTGAGGAAAAATTATGTGTTCATTCCCATCAGATGAAGGAAATCTCATATTTCCCTCATAACTTTGTTGTTTTAAAATGTGAAATACATGTTGAATTTTTTAATTGCTAACAGGTAGTTTTGCTAAAGTTGCAATTATAAATGACACATTAAAATCATTCCTTTCTTAGGCAGTTAAATCTTATGATCTTATAATAAAACAGGAAAGAAGAGAATTACTGGATATCATCTCATATTAGGATAGAGATAACTAAGAAAAATGAACAGTATTACAGAGTACTAAAAACAGTGAAAGCAAAATGCAAAAATAGAATGTGCATGATGTTCTATATTTAGCTTTGCGGGTAGGCTCTGAAATCCCCTTTGAGCTGTCTTCTTTGATAGTCACTGGGTAAGATCAAATTCTGAAGCGGTGGTAGGTTGTTCTTCACAATATTTTTATTTGAGGACTCAAACCAATCAGTATTCAAAGGCAATTGGTGAATTCATTATATCTCCCATATATAAGCATCTTTTTACTGCTGTTAACAGAGCCTCAACCAGTAATGCCGTTTTGCAGCAACTATTTTCAATATATTTTCAATTTTATTTTTCATTATAATATGAATGCTTGCTAATAAGTTTGCACTGGCAGACCTGCCTTGAAGACTGCATCATTGTTAGCGTCTTTTTTAGAGGTAACACTGGAATCCATTTGTCTCACAAAATGATTTCAAAATGAAATATTTTCATACCTCCCTCTATGTCAGCACTTTTCCAGGCTGCACGCTACCACTGCATCTGCAGTGAATCATACAAGAAGAGATGCTGGGCATGTAAGGTAAATTCAGATACTACATTCAAGTATAGCATTAGCATTTTCCTCAACAACATTATCTTTCACACAGAAGTGGTCACATTAGCTTCTAGTGGCATAAAATCTTTGTGGGTCTGTCTTTTGACATTTTTTTTATGTTATATAGAATAAAAGGGGGAAAGAATGCTATTTCACTGCTGATCCTATCATCACATATGAAATATAGCAGTATCATGCCCTTAATATTCAGCTGCACATCACGCTAAAACAAAAGTGAAAATTCAAATCAAAAAACCTGAAATATCCATAGTATTAGTCAGTCTCTGTTTTGGGAACTTCAATCGTATTACTGCTGCTAGTTGGGACATACGAAACTTTGCTATAGAGCTTTTATTACTTGATGAGACTCTACCAGTTGAAAGCACTCTTTTATCGGCAGAAACTTATCGAATAGATCTTTACTTCTTACCATCGACACAGGCTGGCCTTGCTCTTGTTGTACCGGCAATCTGTCCTTTTTTACATGCACAGCGAGCTGTTTGTCGGGCTATAGTCCTTCGGGGCTGACTGCTATCTCTGTCCAAAGTAACAATCTCACATGTACCTGCAGCCAGTTGACCTGGAAAAAGAACCAGCAACAGGTACCAGCGTCACTGAATGCACTCCAGGCAAGCCGTTACCGCCGAATAGAGCCGTGGCCCTGCGGCGCCGCAGACGCTCCACGACAAATGGGAAGCCAGCTGATGGATAAAATACAACCGAGATGACATACAATTTTTCTTTGTGGTGGATATATGAAAACCCTGCAAACTGGTTCTGTCAGAAAATGGTTATTGTTCCATAAAAGCTGGAGACTTGAGGTCGCACCAGTGACATTCACATTTATGTCAGCTAGGTAAAGGAACAACCTGCTTTCACAGAAATGAAATTTAAATGGTGTGGGACTTACGTACCTTCCAAAAAGAAATGACTGAATATATGGACAACATAGAAAACCAGGAAATATCTAAAGTCCTTCCCCAAATATCCACGAATATAATTGTCTTAATTGCTTTGTGTATTGTTTTGGAAAGGTAGTTTCATAACGGAGTATGCCCAAATTTGACCAGATCGTCAGTGTTTTGGCTCTTACCTTACCTAAACTGAACAATAATTCACTTTCTATCTGACTCATATTTGAAGGAGCTGGTCTTTTTTCTTTTAGCAAATTAACCATGTAACCATAGTTAACTGCAAATGTAGCTGCAAATGACAGTAAAATGGCACTGCCTGGTTAGCCCAGTAGCACTGTCTGCCTTTATTGACTTCTCTAACATACGTGGCTTTTTCTGAATACTAAGAAAATCCACCTGACTCTGAAATTGGATCACGCTGTAACAGACAAAATAGGAAGTTTAAAAAATATATTTTAAAAAACTACTCCGAAGTGAAAGTCAAACATTTAAAATGATGCACTTCTGGTACTGCCAATAGTATGCTGATAGTATAGGAAAATACTGACTTTTACAAGCAAGAAAGATACACTATTGAATTTCAATGCGAACTAAGATTGAACCCCCCCCAGCTATTACTTCTCATTGGGCAGATGTATTACAGTATCACTTCTGAATCTTATGGTACAGTACTAGACAGCTTTTTTTATTGGGTTTTGTCATTATAGGCAATCAGTTCAAGTGAATATATGAAAAAATAAGTCTGAAAATCCAAAACTGACTATATCTTGTTTTTATAAAAATTAAAGTTTGGAATAAATGCAATATTGTCCTGATAAATGAAGTTACCGAGTTTAAATAATATTCACAGTAAATTATTTTAATGCTATTGAAATAATGAAAAATAATGAGACAAACCCTGGAAATTTTCAATCTATTTTTAAACTAAAATTAAAAAAAATATAAGACACTGAACTGAAATCTAAAAGTGTAATAATATTCCTGTAGTCTGTATTTTTTTCCATCCGGATTCCAATTTTACCAGTATATTCTTCTAAGAACCAGTTTATGATGTTTCCTACTGTGTTTTGAAACAGTCTGAACACAAAATATTGTGGGCTATCAACAGCATACTACCAAGCCACCTAAATTTTATGTTGCTGTAACTCCTACACCGCAGTACAAAGATGAATATGAAGCAAAGTATTCTACAAACACATGCAAATATATGACATATAGGTAGTTAGTAGACATTAGGCATTTCTAAATATAGCTAAGATTTTCAACAGCTAAAATCACCATAGAGGTTGATGGCTCCTGGCAACTACACTTGTGAGGCGAGGTACCTCTTGGGTTTCAGGAGCTTTCTACCCTTTTCTGCCCATCCTGTTCACAGAAAAACCACAGGACAAACATACTGATGACACCTGTTACATGCTTCTTCTTTCTTTGCATCCTCAGAGATCCTGGGTGCTGAAGCAGAGGTTTAGTAAGAGAGGAAGCGGCACGTGATTTTCCAAAGATGGGCAGGGAAAGTCTGGGTACACTGAAACATACTGAACTGAAAAAAAGCATTCTTCCTTTTCTCCCCCCTCACTAATACATTTCATCCTGGGTTGCAGGGAATGTATTGCTCCCAAGGAATGCAGCTGTCTTAGTAGATCATGCAAAAAAGACACAGTCAGAGATGTATTTAGATCTTGAGCCATTAGGCATTTGAACATTATGGTTAAGGTCCTGCATTGAGAATAGAAACTGAATGGAAACCGAAGAAAAAGTGGAAACATAACTACGATGTATGTAAGCCTTCCTGAGAGCACGGACTGCCATATTCTTCACTATCTGGAAGTTTTTACACCATTGTTACTTCCATTAAAACACACAGTAAATCATATAATGCAGGCGAGGACTGAAGAGCGCACAGATCATCACATAAAACCTCATCTCTGCAGAAAGGAGCAAGTTTTACAGCATGCTGAAGGTGAATAAGAGCTACACTTGGAGGGAAAGGACACTGAGACCTGATGTCAAGACAACTGGCAAATGCAAAAGCTTTCCAGGGAATGGAAACAGTGCCTATCAATACCCATGCCTATAGATTACCCTTTGGCTTTTGGACCTGCCCAGCTTTAGTTCTGCATAGGCTCAACTTGAGCCAGCTGCTCTATTTGTTGTTTATGTTTGGTTTTAGCTGTTTCTTTTGTTCATTTTCACAAATGATAATTTCTTCCAGGCACAATGCCAGCCTCTGTTTTTTGAGGAACTTGGAAAACTGGGATACCTAACTGAGAGCAATTAGTACACAAGGATAATGTTGTCATGCTGCCTTTCAAGGAACTTCATACAGCTATTTTCCTAAGAAAGGAAAATTAGACTCTTAAGACAGCTCATAGTTTTTTTTTTTTTTTTTTTAAGATCACTTCTCTTGCCATTCTTCCTCCTACAGCAGAAGAAAATTCAGAGTTATTGTAGAGCTGCAGCAGCTCTTCCCACTTATGTAACAAAAATACTCCCTGGTCAAGGATATTCATGAAAAAAGGCCATTTTTCTGTAAGCCTCTGAATACTCTCCACTTCCACTCCTAAGTGTAGAGAAGAATCTCAAGGCAGCAATGGATGGAGTTTCCCTGGAACTTTTCCAGGCGAGAGATTTAAAGGGCACAGTCCATGGAACCATCGTAAAGACTCAATACTACTGGAAGATCTTATTTATGTACTTGCAATGAACAAAGCAATTCACCACCATCCAGCCTGAATGAAACAATCTTGGGAAAATAAGGCAAGCATTATCAGAAGCTCTGATTCATCACATCCTTGCCTGAAAGTATTTTCCAAGAAAAAGACATCATTTTTTATTATTTATGGACCAAGCATAAATATTCTTTCAGAGTTATAATGATTCATATTTCCAAGCAAATAAGCATTCACTTTTTTTTTTCTTTTCTTTTTTTTTATTATAAATCTATTTCAGGAATGAAGACCTCACTGGAAGTGATTTGATTTTATTCTGTCACCATCTGGTTTCTAAATAGGAGAACAGTTCAGGTTCTTTAATTCTCTTCTACAACGTTGTACTTCATTCTTAACATGCCAACAGATATGTGCCCTCTCGTCCCCAAAACATACATACATGCTTCTATATGGAGCTCATGCAGGAAAAAGGAAAGCTATAGGTTTCTGAATTAAATATGTACCTGTCAAAAAAAAAAAAAAATCCAAATACAACAGGATTAGGTATTTGGCTTCTAGCTAGAACAAGCCATAGATTTGATGATAGTAAATGGAAACAGCAGTACTCAATGCCTGTTTTGTTTTTTTCTAAATGAAATCTCACAGTGGTCAATTCTGAAACTGCTCTCTGTGAGACTTTCATGGAAGTCTGTAAGAACCAGCGAGTCAGGCATACGAGTTTAGCAAGTGATACAGGAAATATCTCAAGGTATAGCTATTACATTTTTAAAAGATCTTTATTACTTCTTGAAAGAAAAAGGAAAAAAAAAATAGTTTCTTATTGAAAAGGTTAAAAACAAATAGGTATTTTTATACATATTCCTGCGAGCCCTGCTATTAACTATATGCCATGGTTGAAAGAACAAAGCTCCTGAAAGACATTTACTGTCTGTCATAAGTACAACCTTCAAATAGCAAATATTTTAATAGTACATGGAGGGTACCTAGGATAATATTTTAATTTTCTGTGGAGGAAAACATTCCTGTTCTCTAACAGAAAATAAAAACCAGCTAATCTACACTGATTACAGCAAGCAAGTTGTAGATATTATGAATATTAAATTTATGCATGCTGAAAAGCTGAAGATTTTCCCTCAAATTCATTTAAAGAAATAAAACCAGACAAAGAGCTCATGGGATCTGTAGGCACAATGGAAATAAAACTTGATCTAAAGAGATGGCTCTTTCCAGGGTTTTAACTTCCATGTTCATCCAGGAAATCTACTTCTGAATTGTACGTGCAGGCTTATATTGTAGTTTCACTGAATAATTTTTCCATGCACCACCAATTTTATGCCTAGCAACACAAGCTCTTTTAGTTCAAAATGCATAAAGTTAGATGTTATTAAAAATCTTGGCTAGATTCAGCCACTGTTTTGTGACTGCACACAATGCAGGAGTTGTTTCAAAATCAGATCATAGGAATACATTCAGCAGTTTTCTACAACAATACTGGAGTCTTTCTGACAACAGCCCCACGCCAGCTCCTGAGCAGAGCTGAATACCCACCATTCCTACTGAAACAAGTGGGAAATTAACTACTTTGTATCTCTCATGATTTGCAGTAGACAATAACCAAACATCAAACATTTAAACATTTTTTGCTTAAAAAGTATACATTTAAGCAGGACTTGAAAATTTTCACTTTATGTATCCTTCCTCTAAGTAAATGTTCTGAAACAAGATGTCTTGCCTTGAACATCATCCAATTTCAGGCAGTCCAATTACCTTTTCTTTTTCAATTCTAGTTCAGAATGAGAGATTATGGCAAGGAACTGGTTGGCCCCAAAGAACCACACTCACTTCTCAGCTACAATAACGAAATTTGTTGAAATCCAACTAGTATAAATGAGAAAGAGCAACTCCAACAAAGCCTCTGAAAAAAACTTATTTAATCCAGAGTAACACACTAGAATTGGCTTGGCTTCTGTAACTCAGTACAGGAAAAGCATGTTCAAATGAATCAGTGTGATTTCAAAATAAGTTTCAAATAAGAACAGTGTTCCAATCTTAATTTATGCTATACAAGGACATTTCATTTTTTCAATACTATATATTCATTCAAATATACTTTTCTATTACAAAAGTCCTTGACGTTGGAAGCATTTGTCTCAAGGATGCTTACTACATCATTTAGGACCCTTGTATAATGCAAATCTGTTCATTGAAATGTATAGATGTTGTGGCTAGTTAAGTAACAGATTACACACAGCAATTCCTCATGCTTGTACAGTTAGACAACATTTTTAAAAGAAAGTCTTTAACAGTTTTTCTTGAGGATATTATTATGCTGCCAATAGAAGAAGACAGCATAGATGTTATTGTTACTGAAACAAAAAGTAATTAATTCAGATAATCCTGATTTACCCATGTAACCCACAGGTGCCCAGTGAGCTAGAAAACATTTGAGTTTTTCAGAGCTTTCAGCAGATTTAGTTTGTTTCATGTGAAAGCCATATTCTGCTGGAATCAACCTTACCACGTGACTGCTCTATCCTCCCAGTCTTAAAAGCAGTAATTCTGGATTTTAGTGGTAAAAAAGAACAGAATTTGGCTAAGTGCATTTGTTTTAGTGTGTGCATTATGAAGAAAAACACACTGTAGAACTCATAGTTAAGTAAATGTTATGAATAACAAGTGAAAAATATCATGAATGCCTTCTCAAGAGTCACTTTAAGTATTTTCAGAGTTCCACTGCAATGAAACAGTACATTATGTCCCCTTAGTAATTACTAATCTTACTGCAATTTTCAGACTACCACTTAGCCATCTCAAGCACATAAACAGCACAGATATTAGGAGGAAAGAAATTACATAGGAAAGAAAATAAAGTCTGTGGAGATTCAAGATTCACTCTGGACATTAGGCTATCCATTTGGGGATTTCTTTTTTTTTTTCCAGATAAGACTAAAGCCCTAACTCATTGCACCTGATATTGCTATTGTACATAACTGCTTAATGTTTTGTTGTAAATTATGAATAACCTCCTGTAAATGTTACTATTTAAAATATAACAAAAAGAAATGCAAAACCAAATTTCACCCAGAATTTAAACATGAAGGACTAGTTTCTGAAGATGCTTCTCATTCAGAATTGATGCAAAAGGAAATTCTAGACCAGAAAAGGCTCAAAAAATCAAGTCAATGATGTGTAAATAAATAAGGAAACAAGGCATGCTATATATGAGGCTAGTTTTCAATTTATTTTCTTATTCAGCACACTGTTTTAAGAAGTATTTCACATCGATCCAATGGATTCAGGACGTGGCAGCGTCATTCCTTAGATTTTTATACCGTCTTATGTGAACACCGACACATTTGATAATGCTGCATTTTACAAAAAAAAAAAGAAGAAGAAGAAGAAGAAGAAGAAGAAGAAGAAATACTGCTGCAGCACTGTTTTGAGAGACTAATTTGTGTCTGGGCCTTGAGGGTCCCCCCACCCCGTTCCCCCCCTCCAGCCCCATCTCGGTAGCGGTGCTGGCTCCAGCCCCGCCACGGCCCTGACTCTGCCCAGCCATGGCCCCCCCGGCCCCCACCCCAGCACCAACTAGCAACATGGTAAGTTGTAACAGCGCCAAAGTCAGTAACCTTTGCACTCCTCACTTCAGTGGCAGAGATCCCAGCTCCCGTCTTTGAGACTCTTTATCATGTATTCTCAGAAAACCCAACCAAATTTATCCTACCCACATCGAAACAGATCTCACGAATATTACAGGAATATCTCCCCTAGCCTCCACAGTACCTTCTGGGTTTTAGTATCATGCTTCCATGTTTCTGTTTGCATAGTGAATTAGAAGCACTTCTTAGAAATAAGAAAGTCATATAACCCATGTTACCAGCAATGAATAGAAATGATAATGTGCATGAGTTCTTCTTCTTTAAAGAAGTGCTGCAACTACCTAGCTCAGCATGAATTGTAAATCTCATCAACACAGAGCTCCTCCAAGGAAAATCTACAGATCAAAAGGCCTAATGTTTGGTCTGGTTCATGCAGATTTAGTATTTCCAAAAAGGAAATAATTGCATGAATTCAGGATTAAACACAGCTATGCTTATTTACATAAGTTGAGCAATAGCTATCACTGTATTACTCCCCTAAAAAAATATTTAAAACAGTTAAAACAAAATAAAACACAACAACTTACATGTCTTTACCAGACCATGTAAAAGAAAGCTAGTCTGCTTATGAAACAAACAGAATAGCCACAAGGAAAAGACGTTATTGGGTGAGCTGTTGATATTTCTCTTGAGAAAGACAGGAATAAAAAGCACAAGTTTGTCTAAAAAGCCACTGACATTTGTTGGAGCCAGAAGCTGTATATAGTGAAGGAACAAATCTGTTGTGTTAGCAAAATATGTCACTGCAGGGAGCATGAAATCGGTTTGAGGGAACATGCAAATAAAGTCACATAGCAGAGGTAGACAGAACAGAGATTGTAGCAGCATAGGTAAACTGCGTTTTTAACCTCTCAGATGCCTTTTTTTTTTAACAACCTATTTGTTATTTGAGGATAACATGAAAACTAGACATACACCAAACGCTTCAAAAAGTCACGTAAGTGCCCTTCCTGCTAGTATCAAGGTCTGCTCTGCAAGATCCTGGGCTCTACAGCAACCTTGAGGTAAAATTTGGTTCAGTAGAGGTCACAGGGGAAATTTTATTTCATTAGATCTTGTCAATCTTTCTTAGTCCTTAAACCTCTGTAGAAATAACAACTCACAAGTTCTGATTATCATCAAGCGGAAAGCAAGTTATAGCCTATCCAACAAGAACGGTGTAATTACTCAGTGTCTGCAGCAATGTTTAGAAAACCAGAAGGCCAAAACGAAGAGCTGAAAACAACTGCTGCCTAACATTTAGCCTTGTAAACATGCCACATGCTAACTAATACCTGTGAATGAACCAAAAATTCAAATGACAGGAAGTTTTCTGGAAAGGTTATCATTTTAGTAGGACAAATACAATCACACTAAATCATCAATTATACTCAGATCTAAGTGATTTCTCTAAAATCAGCCTGTTCATATGACACAAGAATGCATTGGCTTTCCAGTGACCGCACTGTGATGCAGAGCAGGAAATGTTTTCTTGTGTTGTTAATTTGGATTAAAACAACGAGGGAACAAGGCGCTCTTTGTGTTAAAAAATTAAGTGCAACCTAGTTGCCCCTGTAGGTTTTGTTTTAAGATGCTAAATGAAATTTAAATTGCAAACACCTACTCTTCTCTGCTATTTTAATCCCAAATAAGCATAATTTATTTTTGGTAATGTAGGTGGTAGACGTACCCTAAAATCACTAGATGATTAGCAGAGGTGTTCCAGTAGCTGGAGTCAGTCTTTTGCCATTGTTTTCATAGAAAGAGTACATAAAGATTCTCCATCCAAAATATAGTCTCTCAAGATTTTGTGCTGTGTGGTACCGCACTTACTGAGATGTCTGAATACAGCAGCTCGTTTGTAAGCACAGGGAAATACAAACCTATCTTAGTAACACTGCAAAAGTAAACACTGAAAAGCAGAGTTATTGAAAAAGCATGGATTTCCAAGGAGGAAAAAACTTTCAACAATGTTGGACATTTTACTAGCCTTGAAGAGAAATAATCCCACTGAATAACACAAAAGACTGTCAATTTTAAGTCTTATGGACAAAGCCAAGTCAGGCCTTGGTGTTGAGAAGCCTGAGCAGACGAAGGACCCCAGGCCAACAGCTTCAGCAGGCTGAATTTGAAGGCACTTCTGGAAGTGCCTCTCTCTTGCCACTGACTATAAAGAAAGTTTATGGTACATAGGTTGAATTAATCCTGGTGGTTGCATGAAATCTCAAATCAAGCACATAAGGGCCAGAACACATAGTATATATCTGCTGTGTCTGCTGTTTCTTCTTGGATAGTGCTCAGAGTGTCACTACGGAGCGTGCAGAAACACTGCAGTGTTCCTCAGAGGTACCTGCCTCTCCACATTTATTGCGTGAAGAACTGAACTCCCGAATTTAGGGGCTATGCTGAGTGCGTGGAGAGATTTTAGTGACTGAAGCACTTAAGGGGACCCCAAAGAAAGCCCTAAACAAAAGCCTTTCTGTTGCAGCTACACCACCAGGATTTTAGGCAATCAGATTGCCTTAAAAAAAGAAAAGAAAGAAAAAGTAATATGCCAAATTAATATATCCTTTCCATAAGACTAACACCAGACATTTAGCACCAACTATAGGAAGTGAATTTGACAGACTGCTTAAACGATGAGTTTGAGTCATGGCTCTCATTTTAAAGGTTTGACTTGGAACAGTGCTTTACACAAGTGTGACAGAGAAGCATGAGTATGCTGGCTATTTTTCTCCTCTGCTCCACAGACCTGGAGCTGTGATGTTAAGTCTAGGCCAGCTTCACTGCTGCATTTGCCTTTTTTATTCTTTTTGCTCAAAATGACTTATGAAATGGGTGCATACTGAAACTAAAAGTTTTCTAGGATGAAAATCCTGCTTCTTTCTATCCCCATTTCTAGTCCACCAACAAGATAACCATTTACGGGACAAGATTCTCCTCTGAACAATTCAGAGCAGAGTGACAGTAAAAGATGTTTTGAAGTTGCCCACGTGTATCTAAGGCTGGCCAAAGACAGTGCAGTGAACAAGGACTACAGTCATCCCACCTACCTTTACAAACCAATATAGAAAAGCTTGAGATTAGAGACTTACACAAAATCTCCTCTCTCTTCCCGTGTCCCATTTTCAGGAACGATATCTTCCATTTAAACAGTCAAGTGTTAAATCACTGTATATTCGCAACATCCATTATTTCACCTCTATACCATACAGACCATACCTATACACCTATATAGCATATAGGGTTTTACACTCAAATAAGGGTTATATCACGTATGTTCACACCAGAGGCAAAATTCATCTCAAGATTCCAAAAAGCTGAAAACATTTTTATTGTATAAATCCATTCTGTGTAAAAACGAGCAGCTGTAAAATAGACACAAAAACATTCATAGAAGCAAAACTTAAAGGTAGGAGTTCATGCCACAGAAGACAATGTTAAAAAGTCTTTACAATGATGACCTTTCAAAAAACTTTAAATTAACCTTTTATTTTTTATTATTCCCTCCATAATGAGGTCCATCTTTTTATGTACTGCTTATCAGTTTTACTAGCGAATAAAAAGTTAAATTATGCTATCAATTTCCCAATGAATGCCTAATAAATAATACTTCTTCAGATCAAGGTTCTTAATAAAAAGGAACTAAAATGAGGGCTGTCACTGTTTTGCTCAGCATTTTGATGAGATAAGTTTACTATTACTCATGGTGTACCATCCTTAAATATGCTCCCCAAGACATCAAATAGACTGCAGCTAACAATTTTTCTAAACATACAAAATATATAATTAGATAAACATACACATATACAGCAAAGAAAAGTATCTTGTACTATATGACCTCAAGGATGAAGATACTTCAGAATGTATGGCTTCTCACAGTGATCATAAGATATAAGCAATTTTCCAAGACTCCTGACAGTAGCTATTATACTAATACCAAAGAATAAATCAGTCAATCTGCTCTTTATAATACTATACTAAATGGATGCAATAAATTTTAGTTTACAATATATAACATTTGGTCCAACCCAAAGAAAAATGTCAAAGTGGAAACTCTCTGTATAAAGAGATTTCTCACTGACTTCTAAGGGTTCTTCTATGTTCAAAAAAATATTCTAGGCAACCTTCTATAAGACAGAAAAGAAAGAAAAGAAAGAAAGGAAAGAAATGAAAGAAAAAAAAGAAAGACCGACTGAGCAGGTCTATGTCCTGGATTGGCAATATTTTGCATTGCCTTTTCTCACCTCCTTCCTAGAAGTTTAACACCAGGATATTGATTGTAGTCAGAATTTCAGTGTTCTGAGTGTGTCTGCTGGGTGATGCCATATCATCTTCTCAAATTTGCAATAAAGTATATCATAAACCATAATCCACTTCTATCAGCTAAGTCTCTAAGAAGAAAAACTAACAGGGCTTGGGATCTGACCAGCTCAGTGGATTGCACTGAACTAAGACTGACCAGAAGCTCTGTGGTGCAAAGAAGAACAGGAAAGCAGGCAGGTTAGAGAGGGCTGAATGTATCTACGAGCAGCTCCTCATCCAGAGGAAATACTAAAGAAGAACCACTAGCATTCACATTAAGGAGGACATGTTCTGACTTCTTTTTGGTTGAATATACTTAAATTGCCCAGGACGGTGATTCTAGTACTCCTGTTTCTGTGGTAATACTATGTAGGCAGGAGAAAGTGTAAAATTCATAGACAAGAGAATGATCCCACAGGGACAAGTCAGAAAGCAGCAAAAAAGAGAGATTTATTGAATGAATGTTTGCACTCACCAGATATAATAAAACTTTAATGATATCAAACAATCCATGCACGTATATGAGAAATACATGGTCTTGTTGACCACTTATGACCTGCCCTTCTTATTTTAATTTTCCCAATGGCAATATAACAGTTTGAATGAAAACTAAGGATAAGCTGATAGGAATCAGAAGAGAAAAGCTGGCAATAAATATTGCATTAAAAAAGGGTTTCTGAAAGGCCATATAACCTTTTGTCTAAATGCTTCAAATCCAAAATGTATTAGGTTCAAACAAAATAAAGTTATTTTAATTAGGTATAGGTAATCTGAATTTATACAGCAGCCATTAAAAGGGAGACTCATTACAACACTGAGACAAATCCAATTATTCAGGCCAAAGACTGGGTAGGGTATCTCTAGAGAAAATAGGCCAACACAAGTGTATATTACCTAAGGGGCAACTAAGGGTAGTGAACTGAATCATTAATCACAGCTGTAAGCAGTTCTTATGCATCACATTATTTGTGTGTTTATGTCTCTGCACACAAACATGTATTTCTGTCTCATGCTGGGGAGGACAACAGCAGAGGGAGACAGGCATTTTGGAATAATCAAGAGAGTATCACTTAACCTTTGTGCGAGAGAAACATGTAAGTAAGCCCAGTTACATATAGAAAGTGATTGTGCTATTGAGAGGAAGAAATGCATTAAATAACAATTACACTCTTTTAAAACAGAAATGACAGCCCAGACATTGGGATTCAGTATGATATTGCCAAATACCTTCGGTACTGTACTAGTATCACTCTTGTTAGAAGCAGGGTCCAGCACAATATGATCCAGAACCTGCAAGCGTGTTAAGTACACTAGCAATTCTGAGGATGTCCATCAAAGAAACTACTCCCAGGCTTCAGTTTTTACAGTATCAGGCAATACTGACAATTAAAAAACAATAATAATAATAAAAAAGAGTCAGGAATGTTAAAGTTCTTATCTTTTGCCTTACAGTCTGTGATATGAGTATCATAGATATATCACTCCATAACAGTATATATTTCTTTAAAAAAAATACTGTTGCCAAAGTCACAGAGGGGGAAAAAAAACTATAAAGAATGGTTTATTTTTTGAGACATTATTTTAAACACTTCTGGTAGCCCTCGCTAAACAAAGTTTTACATATGAGTCCACCAAAGTGAATCAATGTTCATAAAGAGGAAATCTGTGTAAGAGAGGACTGAAAGTACTGAACCCTAAATTTAAATCAGTGCAACAACAATAACAGGGGATAACTATTGGCCTTGTAATTAATTTTTAGAGACCACTTCACCACAAATTTCAGTGGAACTACACCACCATCAAACTGGAGTAACTGAGAGTTGAATCAAACAGAGAACTGTGGTATTAACCAAAATCTAGCTATTCTAATCTGCTGAAACCTAATGGATTAAACAACTGCAGTCTTTCACTAGTCTTAACTGAAAATGTTTCCAGATCTATTGAAGAACAGCTGTACCATCTTCTGTACAACCTGAATCTTTGCACAATGGCTAATCCTGCTCCCAATAAAATCAATGGAAGTTTTACCACTATCTTCACAGATCGTAAGTTCAACAGTATAATGAGAAAGTCTCCACATTTCCAACATCAGCCCTTTAGCAAATTTGTGTTGCATCTTGAATGACTATGATTTTGACCAAAGACATTTGTCAAATATAATCATATTCAAGTGAAAGTTGTATTTTAAGAACCATTCATTTTATCTGAAGAGACTGGGTCACTACTTCTAAATGGCTGAAGAATATCTACACAATTTGGAGTATTTACAAGGAATCATATGGGAGACCCTTGTGTGGCTAATTCTAAACAATATGAACCTAAAAGTATCACAAAAGAAGTTGTCTTCCTTTATGTTTGCAAAGCGCTGAACGTAATACTACTGCAGATTTCAGTGAGACCCTTGATCACACTATAAAAAAACTATTTAATACAAGAGATCACACCACAGCAGTGGTGTTACTTAGATGGGGAATACAGAGCTTCAGTTCTGTTCACTGTGCCGGTCTAGGATTCTTGTAAGGATTATGAAAAGCCACTTAACTACCCTATTTCTTAATTCTATGTCAAAAGGGGATGATGTTATTCATCTGATTCTTTGGGATATTTTAAGTTTTACTCATCAACAGCACTCTTAAATTCTCACTGTCCTACAACTACAAATTATTACTCAAGCTGTAAATCATCTCACTGATTTTGAGCAGTGCTAAGCCATGACAGCAAAACAGCCTTTAAGTGTACCAGTTTGCAAGTGGCTCACTCCAGGACCTGCAGTAAAAGCCGTGCTTGCAACTCTGGCATCACAACTCACTCCCTTGTTGGTGAGGTGAGAGGTACAAGTCCCAGTTCTCAAGTGCCTGCTAGTCCTGAGGTCCGATGCTTCTAGTCAGTGGTGTAAATCAGAGAGGTAATCAGGCTGTTCTACCACAGGTCATGGCAGCAGCTCTGAACAAAGGTGCTCTAGGATCAGGAAGGACAAAGATAAAGTAAAGCCAAAGGCACACCACTTCAGTGTTACACTGTGCTATGCACAACACTGCGGTGTCTACATCTTTTTTGGGCTAGATGGCCTCCAGACACCCCTTCCAACCTAAATCATCCTATGATTGTATGATTCACTTTTCAAACAATGTACCAAAAATCAGATCCTACAGAATTTACTACTTGAAAGTTTAGAGTGCTACAGTAAGGAGGGATTGAAGAAGTTGGCCCCAAGTGAAAAAAAAGATATATATATATACACATACATACACACACACACACACACACACACACAAATATCCTCCTTTCAATTTGGAAGTAGTATAGGCACTAGTGTACATAGCTGCTTGTTTATGGCTGATGATGATTTAATGTTTTAAATATTTGAACTTGCTTCACCACTTCTAATCTAGTAATTTCAAGTAGACAGCTTCTGTTTACTATTGCCTCCTGATTTCATATATTAATATCAGTTTGCCATAACAGAGCTGCTCTGTTGATATGAGATAAGCTTATTCCAATCCCAATCCATTTAATACCTGAATTCTGATATCTTTAATCAAACGAAGCTGATCACTGCTAGAAAAGCAAATGCAGAAGTACAAGATCCCAAGAATTTAATAAGAGAAAAGTGTATACATAAGCTTTTTCTGACTGTGAAAAACTGCTTAAAAGAATATAAAACTATATGTATTGGAGAAATAGTGCATATATTGTATCTGTATGTATAATATGTAATTTAAATTATGCATACTTTAAAATTCTGCTAGGATATTTTACATACTCAAAAACATCAGAGATAATGGAATATCATTTGACAATGTAACTGAAATCTGCAGTAGTATTCAAACAGAACATGCAGGTAAACTTATTGTCTAAGAAACATACCTACATACATACACACACATATACATATGTGTGTGTGTGTGTATACATGTGTACATGCATATATATAAAAGATACACATGTATACACACATATATTGTGTGTGTGTGTACACCAACATATACATGCATATATATGCATATACCTGTATGCGTGTGTGTGTGTGTGTGTGTGTGTGTGTGTGTGTGTGTGTGTGTGTGTGCATACATATGTATATATTAAGAAGACATCTAGGAAGGAAAAGAGTAAATAACATATGAAATATACAGATCAAGAAAGGATGTTTTGATGTGTAGACACTGCATCGCATTGTATGCATTTCATATATATGCTTCATGCATGAAAAAATATACAGTACTACTGACTCACATTTTCCTATTCGGATCAGCAGTACTATTTCCCATGCAATGTGCCCAGTTGTAAATGGCTAAACAAATACAAAGCAGTGAAGAACCAGGCCTTTGAACTGTAAGGAAGGGAAATTTGGCTCTGTTCTCAACAATGAATATTTAATAGTTTCCTAGTTGCATTTACATCTAACAATCCTTTCTATCAATTATTCTTTTCAACAGCACTAACACTAATGATGAGAAGAAAAGATCAAGACTGGAATGGCTTGTTAACCCTTTATCTAAACCTCCCCATAACTAGGCAAGTGCTAAAAAATTAGTATAATTTTTCCCTCCTTTTTTTTATTGGACGACTTAAATGGTATCATGCATCCTCTCCTATGTTGTGAGACTTTCACAGTGTTTATTGAGCTTGCATACACATCTTCTACACACAAGTGTGTGCCTGCACACACACATGCACATGTTTTATCTATCTTGGGATAAGAAATGTCTCTGCAATTTTGCTGCCTTCCTCTTATTGGAAAAATTCATTGATAGTAGTTACTGTGTGATTAGAACACAACCAAAAAAATCAGTAAAAAAGAAAAAAAACCCTCAAGATATCTAGGCAACCAATCCTTTCCACACCGTAACAGCTCTCTTGAGTGGAGAGACTTTGGCTTTGGTGAAAAATTAGCATCTTTGCCAAAGTCCCCTGGTGACAAAGGAGACAGATTTTGATATTTTAGCACACAAAGAAGCAAAATCACCAAAACATAAAAGAAAATAAATCTATTTAATAATCTGATTATTTTTTGCCTTCCAGTTTTCCAATGATAGAGTTGTATTCTGTGACAGTGTAAACATTTTACTTTGCACAATATAAGAACCACAATAGAAGAGTGTAATTAGCACTGGGAAGACATTCTCAAGGAAGTACTTTGATTTCAAAAGACTGTTGGAGTGATTGTCACCCCTGCTGTGCTTGGAGTTGCTCTTGATGTGCATAAAGTGTGAATGCAGAGTGCATTATTATGAAACCCACTCGTCCTTGCGTTTGTGTGCTCATTTCTTTTGCCATCTTGTGGTGACCAAAAATAGAAACCTACAGAGCAGCATATAATTCACACCAGAAAAATGTTACTGCATTTTCAAATGAATTCTGCAGTTCACATGCTGAAGATCTACAACTCACACCAAGATTTGTATTTTGTCATTTATTTAACAAATGTGCATTCATTTTCCTTTTAAGATGGAGCTAACTGAAGAATACAAACCAAAGACTAAGCAGTTAAAACAAGTACAATCATCAAATGATTTAATACTACAGAAATATCCTCCAAAGAATTTTATCAAAATACACTATGAGTTTGTTTGTTTATTTTTTTATATAAAGAAAGTAGAGTGCTTCTATTCTCTCAGCACATATAAAGGAAATACCTTTACAAAAATTGCCATGCAGCCCAACTGCAGAACAGTTTAATGCGTGATAAAAGAAATTGGATTTGGGCTTCATAAACCAGTCTATAATTATTTATGGAACAGAGTCATTTGTGGGCTTTACTTTGTTGTTTTCTTCTTTAACTTATCAAGGAAAGCAATGAATATAAAGTACCTACCCCTCCTAACTCTAACTTTTAAAAGACGTAACACATTTTTGAGTTAGTGGTCCCAAGAGACAGAAGATGAGGCCTTCTGTTGCTAAGCAAGAGTTTGCCAGTTATTTCAAGCTTTAGCTGAGTACAAGCAATAATCACTACTGCCTGAAATATATTGGAATGAAAGTACATGGGACCATTCATGACACTTCATCAGCATGCAGGAGGCAAACAGAGTGACTGCAGTGATTGAATACAGGCTCAGACTACTGGCTTTAATCTCCATCTCATTCATTCAGCCTTTACTTTTGGCACAGCTGTATGATAAACACTCTGACATTCTTCCTTGCCCACTCTCCTTTGGAATCCCATGATTGCTGTGTGCATGTTTGTTACGTATTTAAGGTGGGGAAGAGTATCTATTTCTTTTTTCTTTTTTTTCTTTTTCCCCCAAACATGGAAACATATATCGACAACCTACTGGTTTGCTACTATGACTATCAAAGCATCATTATTTGACGGAAGGGGAACCATGCCAAGTTCACTTTGCCTCTGCAGTTCTCTTTATACAAAACAAGGTAAATTTATAGTGAATACTATTTTTTCTACTACCTTCTGTACAAAAATTGCATATATGCAATGGTGCCATTATCAGCAAATGTACATGTTTATAATACATGAAGTATAACAGCTTTATTACGGTATTGCAATTAATTTTAACTTTATCTCTTCTGTTGTTAAAGAAATCACAGTTCACTACTTATTTTTATTTTTTACTTGTAATTTTGTTGTATGTCACTCACTATCTGGCCAAGAAGAGCCCATATGCATCCATTCCACCAATTCCCTGATTTTGTCTCAGTTTTACACCCAGGAGGTGCTAAGGGTCCTCAGTAGCTTTGGGCCCAATTGGTAGCTTAAACATACCACTGCAAAGTTAAGGGAGCTACACATGTAAAGCCAGTAAGCAAGTAGCAACCACTGCAACTGCTAGTACAACACTGTGCAGTGGCTGTTTTGCTGATGTGACACTTGTGTGGAAGGAAAGCTCTATGTTGTATTCCTCCCTCCTCACATTAAAACACCTCATAGGCTTGCTCAAATGTGCCTGGCCTGCTTCAAGGAGTCAGACTCGCAGTCCTCATGTTCAGCGTGCCAAACTCCCTGAAATCGCAAGCCTGTTAAAAGAAACTGTATCTCAGCTTTTCACTCGCTTTTTGCATTGAAATTGATGCTGTTTGATGACTACAACTGTTGTAATGTTGTAAAAGGTAATCTTAAACCAAACAAAAAACCATAAAGGACCCATTTAATCCTCCCTACTCTGGCGAACATGGGAAAGCATTTGCAATTTAGCTGACTGAAGGCATGCAGCCATCCCTCAACGTTCAGAGCTAAGTGGGGCAGAGCTCTGCGAGGGCTGGTTTGAGAGTGCCTGTTACAGACGTGAAGATGCCATTTCTCTTACATTAAGTTCTACCCACTGCCAAAGAGTTACTGAGCAGCCAGTGTAACAAAAATAGAGAGAACGAAAAAAAACCCTGTTCATGCAACATTCAACACCATCTCTTTCAACTAAGTAAAGAGCAATTGATAGGTTGAATAGAAATCTGGAGACAGCAAACAGATCACAGAGTGAAGGAGATAGAAAAGATGAACTTTGTGGGTTCCCAAGGAGACACAGAAATATCCTTAGGATAGCTAAAATAAATCTTTTAGGGAAAAAATACTGAGTCAACTATAATACCACCTAATGGAAGGGAGTTAAAATCAGTCTCCAGAAAACAAAATGAATTCTGCATTTTCTACTCTCCCCCTATACCCAGAAACTTGCAATAAAGTCTGCTAAATTTCCAAAGCATATGAAACATCCTGTGATTGAAATGTTACCAAAGACAGCAACAGAGAGGTAGAAAACTAAGAAAATATTTGAGAAGATCCTCTTGAGCTTTTTGATTCTTACTCAGCAGCAAACAACTCAGCACTTTCAACTCCTAAGTACTCTTTCATATTTTATACCCTAAAGGAACTGGGTTCAATACCTATTTAATTAAAACAGAAAAAAAGAAAAAAAAAGGAAAAAAAATGCCTATCAATTGTTAAGAGATCAGAATCTCCTAAGAAGCAACAATAGAGGAATACAAAAGAACACAGTAAGGGAGGCTGACCTTGTAACTGGCATATCTTCATGGAAAAGGGAGCTAAGAAGACTCCATGTCTACTACAGTGTAAATGCATTGAATCATCAGCTGAAGACTGATACCATTGTATTTATGCAACCCTTCCCTAACTGTGTAAGCTCTATCTTCTCTGAAAACAAGCAAAACACTAGTAGTAATCGGTCAATATTATTGAGTGATGTGACTATATCAGCTCAGATTATGATCTTTTGTTCTCTATTTAAAAACAGAGTAAGTCACCACCACAAAACAGCAAAAAATTCAGAGCCCACTCCAAAATATTCATACTAGCTGCTTAATTCAAGTATTTTTTTCCTTAATTAAAAACAACAGATTTCCCTGCCAAGAAGTTAAACGCACTAACGAAAAAAAGAGAGTCATAACTGTTCAACAGGGCACACAATCCAATTTATTTATGACAGATATAAAAAAAATTTGGTTCATGAAACATCTGTCTCTTACCATAACTGTTTCTATTTTTTATATAGAAGTAATTTATGATGTATTTTAAATGATGAGCACCTAAGACTAACATACCATGGGAAAGGAAAACTGACAAGTGATTGCAGGTAACATGCCAGCTGACTGGAAATATAAATGATGAGTATCATAGGAGACATCATCAGTGCATTGTGACCTGCTTAAAAAAATAAAAAAAAGAAAAAGAAAGAAAAAGAAAAAAAAGAAAGAGAGAGTCTTATTTTTTGATCCCAGAAAAGTTGTATCTTCCTTACAAAACCATCAGGCAAAGCAGTTTGCTTTCTTTTTTCCGTCTTACTTCCTTTCCTTAATAAATGTAGGACAAGTGCAACTTTGCTTCCCAATGTCAGGATTTCTGAATTCCCATTCACAGTGTCCAAAGATTTGCAAGTAAACCATCCTGATCTTGGTTAAAAAGAAATCCACTCTGAATGAGTTTAATGAGGATCTGAAGAAACGGCCCTGGAGGTGTCCTTTGAATGAAAATGTAATAGACTCCACATTTTGCCTTGTACCTTATGAGGAGGCATGAAACAAATTATATTCAGCATTTTGCATTTCCTACTTCCAATCCACACACAAGTTCCTTGCATATAACAAAGAGGCTAATAGGAATTGCCCGAATGAGTCATTATTCCTTTAATCTGCAGCGTTTCATTCCATGTCTTTCTGTTGACTCGAGAAATAATATATTAAGGCAACAGAATAATAAGTCATTATAACTGTGGGTAAACTTACATTTTAAGTTATCAGACTTCAGAGGCATCTGATGTTAATCAATGTAACGTTTCTTTTGGTTTTAGCTGGAAAGTTTTCTTACTGGTCTACTGACAGATCCAACAAAATCTGATTTTTTTTAAAATGTTTTAGGAAGATTGTGTTTTTATTTTAAAGCTCACATCACTGTTCCATTGAAATTTAGATGGCTGCTCTGCCTTTAAAATTAACTAACTAATCAACAAAAAGTAGGCAGCTCATTTTAATACTTTTTTTTCCCCCTTTAAATACAGTACAGATGTGTGGTCTTATTTGCCACATTCTCCTTTCTGATGCCATGAGTAAAATCTGCCATCAGTCTGAATTTCAACTGATGTCGATGATAATGGCAGGAGAGAGATTTAGTTCCCTGAACAAAGTTGTATAACTAACTAGCTGAATAAAGCTAAGTAACTAATTGTACAGGATATGCCACAACATGCCACATGCTAATCACTGAATGGAACAATATTTTTAGAGAAAGTGTGTTGAGATACATTGCTAACAATAAAATCAGATGATGTGTAATCAGAATTTGTAAGCAAGACTTCAGAGCTCAGGATGCTCTTCAGCATTACTCATTGAGACAACAGGACTTTTCCACTGACTTCAGTGGGAACTGTGTGGAGCCATGTATAATGGTATTTTCTAATAGCATAAACTAGTCCAGATTCAGTGTCAAGAAAGTCATGCCTGCTGACACAAATGGATAAATGTCATCTTTAACATGTCCTCCTATTGTACTAATTTACATATTTAAAATCACAGTATGAAAAAAAATGCAATGGTGCAATTCCAATGTAAACTTGTTCTCCAGCTTTTGGGGTCCCCTCACATGCTTCTGAGTCTGACTGGAAGAGGATGAATAAAAATAAAAGTAGTATTCCCTAATAAAAATAAAAGTAGTATTCCCTCTACATAATAAAACTGCAAAATATAAGTCTGTATCAGAAGAACACTAACCTACATTCTGCAGGTACAAGTTTAAAAATTACATTCTTGGAGAAAAACTTCTAAGCAGAAGTCAATGCCAACCTTAGCTGGAATAACCTGTGTTCTTTAGACTTCACAGCTTGTCTCTTGAGAGATCTCTGGCAACATGTGCTTTTTCACATTTGTCAGCTAAATCAGAGATCTAAATGCAAAATATAACATTAGGGAACACTGAGTGCATTTGTGACACTCCTCGGAGGAATCAGGTCCATAACGCAATGGAAGAATAAGCACAGTCTAATGCAACTTTGTTAAACCAATTTAATTAAGGAAGATCAGTATTCTCTCCTAAAGTCAGTGCATTCTAATGGTCTCCTCTTATCAGAAAACTTTTTTATCACTAGGTATCAATAAAAGAAAATACATGGCAACATGGAACAACATTTCAAAAGATATACTGTTACCCTCACTATTTCACAATGCCGTATAGGAACAGACACAAAACTTTGGAAAACCGTCCACTCAAAATGCATGTTCCCCTGATTGTGACAAGGAAAGCTAGCAACACATCTACATTTCAATGTGACACATGTCATAACAGCTCTGCTGAACAATCTAAACCAGCAGCTTCCAACTTTTTGGACTAGCTTATCGCTGCGAATCTCAAAATTATCTTCAAACACTCAGCACAGCCACAGGGAAGTAAAGGGTAAATTATACTGTAGTATGGTTTCACATACCTGCTGCAGATTACATCCCACTGTGGACCAGTGATGGCTACAGACCAAAGCTGGGAATCATTGGCTAATCTCATCTGCCACAATAAGTTTATTTTAGAACATGTCTTTGGTTTTGTGAAATTTGCTACAATGCTAAGCAATCTCTTCCACATATTGCTCCAATGAAATAATAATCCAGTACATCATATTGCTGAGTTATTAAATCTGGTGTTCAGAGTTTCAGAAATTAGCTGATGTTGAAGAAAATTTATGAGGCAAAGGACTGATGATGCGGCAACATCTATACATGCTTTATACAGACAAAAATATGCAAAATACATTATATGATGCCTTAGGCAATCACTTTTCCATCGTACTGAGATAGCCCTTACGATAATGATTAGTTTTGCAGTTGCTAAATGCTGCCAAGGATCACTGAATCTTCAAGTTAGAGAGCAAAGTACTTTTTTAGAACAAATAAATTGTGCTATGGAGTGATAAGTTTTATAACAGTTAATGCCATCAATGAACAGTAGTTTCATCAACAAAAACTACTGGCAATCCCAAAATAGTTCAGGGCTAGAAATGATAAGCACTAAAACAAATTAACACTTTAGAAAATGCTTGAAGGGAACTGCAGATGCTAGTCCAGCTACCTGCTTACTATTCGCTCAAAAGAATAGTGGCAGTGACCTTGTCAAGCGCTCTTCTCCAAGTCTCTTGAAAAGGCACAGACAAAGGGCAAATTTCATAAATATCTTGATGTTTTTAGGAGATAGTAAGATCTATAAAATTTTGGATTACCTTTTTTTCTCCCCTTTTTTTCTCTCCCTTTTTTTCTCTTAGTAATATCTTATATATGTTAGCCATTCTTTCTTCATTATATATCAAACCCAATCTACACTAAATGGATCTAATCCTATTCCCATTATCCTTTTACAGAATGAGACTTTAAATCATGGACTTCAGAAGAAATCTAGATCTTTTCCTTATAACTCTATGACAAAATCGATGATCATCAGCATGAAGAGAAAACCACTTTTTTAATAAAAACATTATCTGAATATGTTATGAATATTAATATATGCCATAAACACATAAATTTCATATTTCTTTCATATGAAGGTCTTACACCAACAAATACATCACTAACCCTAGTTTTATTTCCTGGGCAATACATTAGACAAGAATATTTTGAAAACTTTATCTTTTGCCATATTGCTCAAAGTTTTACATGAGATTTTGAAGGTTATTACAGGAAATTGTGACAGACTCCATCTTACGTAAATCAGTGCCATTCCACTAAAATAAAATAAATCACCAAACCTCAAATCTGATCCCTTTGAAGGAAAGATTTCAATGATCTAAAAATACATATATGTATGTACCTCAGTATTAATCCTACTTCTATACAGATATGGTATACCTCTTCTTCAGCTTCTGTAAACATGTATTACATTTTCATGTCACCTGCTTTTTGACTAGCAGAAATAGTACTTAAAAAAATTATTGAACTGAAAACAAAAATTTCTTTCCAATGAAATCTAAAGGTTATTTTGTTATACTATATTTATAACCATTCTGTTTAATTAAGATCTTTGGCTAGAATGCAAATATCACTTTGGGCAAATTAATTTCTTCTATGTATTTGCTTTTCTCTGGTGAATCTAGTATACTGTTTTTTTGCTGATTTTTGAAGGCCTCCAGTACATTTTTGGAGCTGCTCCTCTCTAATTCCTCTTGAGTGACCAAACTTCTTTTTTCTTATTTCTTCATCACATAAGTGCATTCTCTAAGATGATTATGCTCAAATTCAATTTGTATTTTTTTGTCCCTCTCGTTCATTTATCTTGAACGTTTTCAAATGATGGAATGGAGGCTCATATCTTCTTAAATAGTGTGATTTGTATCATTTCATTAAATCTGAAATATTTCTTTGGACTTTAACTATTCTTATGCCTGGCCCAGGCAAGAAAAAAAGTAGAAGGAAACATTTTGACTATGAATTTATGACGGAAGCATTAATCACAGCTTTGAGAATCAAGACAATCAGCATTTTTCTTCCTGCTCATATACACAGTTATATAGGATTTTACTGCTAGCAACTGAGGCAACGTTCAGGTAAAGAGATTGTGAACATAATCAAATAGAACAATAAATGAAAAGAGGTTTAGACATAAGTGTCTGAACTTTCAGAGCCTTCAATATCAGACTAATGCTGAACATGAGCTTATTTCAATAGGAAACACAGCTGCAGGCCTGTAAGTGCTCTGAGGTCTCCCTTTGGAGTCTATCACTGTCTTATTCAAGCTAAAAATACAGATAAAAAAATACTCTTCATTCCAAGAATATCATAAACCACAGACTTCTCTTACAATTACATCAGGTAAAAGCGAGGTATTACATGAGCATGACTCAATTAACACCTGTTCTACACTATATTTCATACAATTATGTTTTTTGTTACTCATACAGAAAAAAACTGCTACAACCAGAAACAAACTTTTCTTCCTCAAACTGATGATTAGATTATTATACCTAGAAGTAATTGTTTATAAAACAACCACATGCAGATATTGATGTCACATGCATTCCTGTTACATCGTAAGTTACTTTAATTTATATTAAGCGAGGATTCAAATGTATTCTGTTTGCTCTTTTATACAAAATTCAACATATTCTATATGTATGGAAGCAATTAAAGGCATTTATAAGGAGGGGAGGAATCACCTGTCCTTAAATAGTCTATTTCGAAAGAAATATATCATTTAAGACACAACATTAAACTGTGAATCAAAACGTAATTAATCTGGAACCTAAACTTGTTTTTCTTTAAGAAGCTACAGAAGCTGATTAAACACCTACTCTAAACTGTGTAAAAGCCTACACAGCCTACAGAGAAACTTGGAGTGCATCTTTGAGAAAGGCTAAATCAAAGTAACTTATAACAGCATTATAAGAGCTCTATTGACTACCATGATTAGCTGGAGCATAATCTGACCTTTTTCGGTTAGCATTACTCCATTAACAGCACTCCCGTGTGTTAGCACACAAGACTTCAGACAAACTCCACCAGCCCAGAGGATCTTTTCTAACTTTGGAGGGCTACGTATGTTCCATTGCTGTCATAAACCTGCAGCAAAATAGTAGAAAGGCTACTCACACTTTAACTCCTACTTCAAAATGTTGTCTTTATTTTTTGTGTATTTATAGTGTGGGGTCCCTATGCCCATGCTGCTTCAGAGGTGTACATGGCAAATGAATACCAGTCCCCTGCATCTCTCCAGCACAGGTAGTGAAAAAAAAACCTCACCCAACCTGTGCTCCGCTCTTAAATTTAAAATCTCCAAGGGGAAGGAGGGAAAGTGGTGAATTGACAGTCAAATAAATCACCCGAGAAAGAACTACTTGAGATAAGTGATCTTTCTTCCTCTCCTGATGTTCTATTACATGAGGGTTTCTCTAAGCAGTATTCTCCACAAAACAGCAACTATTTGAAGGACAGTCTCAGGATCCAAAGTTGAATAATGACTGAAAGCATTCTCCTTCAAATGCGGAATAACTCAGCAAAACCAAAATGTTTGGTTATGCAGTTCTGAGCGGAGTTCTGGGCAACAGCTAGTTCTGGAGCCTGCAGATGCTAGGGACAGAGGCATTCGAAAGTCAGACGGACAGCTATGTTAATCCGAGGTGGCTCCAGTTCAGCAGACAAACAGTTTCTCACATGGTTAGCTATCCAGTTAGACAATCTGTTGAAACAGCTGATTTCTAGCTTGCTTTCTTGTCATATGGACAAACAAGGATTCTTCCTGAAAGGCCTCATCTTGTCAATGTAAAAAGAGACAGCTTGCCTGCTAAAAGTGTAAAAAGAACTAGCAAATACAGCGGGGCAAAGATAAGCAGACGGCTTAAATAAAATACCAATGCCTCAGTTAGAAAAGAAAGAATGTTTTCTGAGAATGACATATCACAGAAAAACATGGGGGAGGAGGGTGTAAATATGTATACACACTGTATTCCTATATAAAGGATTGGCCACAAGGATCCAAATCTCTCCTCCTCTCCTGGTTGAAGAAGGGTATCTTTAAGGGAAGATGATATGGGAAAAGTTGGCTGAAGGCTCAAAGGGCTGGCCCACCATTAATCTGTGAATCAGGTTAAGGTATGGAGCATGTTAACCTACTGGAGGAAATACTGTCAGTCTTTCTGACAGAGGATTCAGAAGTATGGCTTTCAGGACACCTAAAGCTGGTCTGGCTCTGTCATTTCCTTTTGACATTCAAGTCAAAGACACCAACTTCAGGAAACTCCTCCTTCTTGACCTTCCATTCATGTTTCTGTTTGAAATGGCTCACACAATTTACAATGAAGTTCAAGGGTAAACCCCTGACAAAGGTAATTGGCAACTGGTGCAGCATCCTCAAATCAGCTAGTGATTTGTATATAACGAGAAGAGATCTCATGTTATGTTCTTTCCTCTAGAATGAGTTGTAGAACATCTATTTGGTGTGCATTATTGGTACATGAGGTCCCATATGTGCACAGAAAGCCTGACACATCTCACTACTGTGAGCTCTAAGACTAGGAGCTCTAAGCAAAGATACATACGCTGATTGTCAAGGTCGACGACCAGCTCTGATCTCTG
Source organism: Dromaius novaehollandiae (assembly GCF_036370855.1). Taxonomy (NCBI): domain Eukaryota; kingdom Metazoa; phylum Chordata; class Aves; order Casuariiformes; family Dromaiidae; genus Dromaius; species Dromaius novaehollandiae. Next base: position 15,237,741 of record NC_088098.1, on the reverse strand, counting down.
AGATCACTGAAGTGAGATACCTATCCAAGGAAAGAGGAATTCATCACTATTAACTTGAAAGAGATAAGTGGAACTGTAGACTGATGTCTATACCCACTACCTGCCCCAGATGGAGAGACCTTGCAGAGTTCTTCATTACCCTGTCAGGAAAGGACAATTAGGAAAATCAACCATTAGGAACTTGTTTTCTATGAAGATTCCACCTACCACTGGGAACTGCTTATAGCACCTATCATTAATAACCAATTATTTAAATAAAAGAAGTAATAAAAGACGAAATAAAAGAACGAGTACAGCTTCATTGTCATCAAGCAACTATTTGTTGTATATTTTTTCAGCATTTTTCCTCTATATATCATAAATAATAATCCCTGCTATTAAACAACAAAAAGCCCAAGATTCTCTCATGAGTACATTTCTGTTCAGTTCCTGTCACCATATATTGATGTGTTCTCACTGATAATCTTAAAAATGTCACTGAAACTGGCTTTCTTACAGCACTATGGAATGACATTTTAGTTTAAAATTTCTTGTCACCATCATTTATTTTTCACATATGACTCACTGAGAATGCAGGATATTTTCTGGGTAGGGATAGCCACATGAAAAACTAGTGAACTATCTATACCAAAGTTAACTGAATAGTCTTTGGGCCATTTATACTATTATTTACCATGGGAAATTAATCTATAAAAATGTAATCTATAAGAAATGCTACTATGTTAAAATAATATATGAAAAATCACACCTCTGTTTATTGTATTTGTGCTCTTTTCTCTTATAATAGAGTACAGATTTGGGTACAAGGGTCATTATAATGAGATAAATGTAGATCATCTAGGCCAAAGAAAGTGTGAAGACCTACAGCAATGCAAGGAAACATTAATAATAGTATGAGGGTTTACAGGAGATCCTATAAAAACTCATTTTTAAAAATCTCTAATAAAAGTTTATAGTATAATTTTATGACAGAAATTGGAAGCATCTTCCCTGGGGAGATCTAAATGTAGAAAATATACAGTTGCAAGTGCACTTAAAAATCTAATAACTCTTTTTCATCTTTAATTTCTACAGGGTACTATCTACTTTCAATTACCCTGATGTAAGTGCCAAAAAAAGACATCAGAATTGCAGATTCTGATCTTCTGTTAGTTCTTCAGTACACCTTTTACTATAATAAGGGTACATCAGGTGGTGAAAAACTGAATATTTTTAATTTGGGACACCTTATGCCCCTTTAGTACTTCTGCAGAGAGTGGATCCTTTTGAGATCAATATTTACCACAGTGTAACTGAAACAGTCTAGGGGCCACTGATTCAAATAGGACGAGATTCCTCAAATGTGAACTAAATGATAGAAAGATATGTTTAAAATGTATTTTCCTGCATTTGCTTATATCTGAAGACTACTCTAATTTATTTGACTCTGTCCAGGTGATTCCCTAAAAGTGATCTGGAAACTCATGAAACAAGTCACTCAAAATAAACAGTTTTTCAGAAAATCTTCCAGCACTGAGTGGGGGACTGAAAACAACTTCCCATCCAACATAAGAGCCAAGAAGTAAAGGAACTTATGCATACAGGCTTTGGGGAAGCTGCCTTTTACAATTAGAAATAAATCTACCATAGATACTGAAAAAAAAAAAAAAAAAAAAAAAGGGATCAGATGGTGCATGTTTTAGATTTTAATATTCATAAGAAATCTCTAAGCCATATATTGGAAATTCTGTTCCACTCCTCCATTTCCATACACACCACTTCACTCATGACAGTATCCAACACGCATATGTACATCATAGCATTGGTGACAAAATGTCACATCCTGTCCAGGATGACATCATCCTCCTGAAAGAGAAGAACTGCACCATCAATGCCATCTTTTAAAAGCTAAGAAAATGGCAATATTTAAAGAACCTTGGGAACCCTGATAACCTCTGCAGCAGATATCTAGGTGCAAGACAGGCAGTGAGCCTGATTTCATCACAGTGGCATGCTGTCTTTAAAACTATCTGCTAGAAACTCCTTACGCTTTGAGTGGTACTACATAATCATAGCAAAAGCAGTGATTCCAGTGCGCCATCAAGATGAGCAGTACAACCAAAAGGCAAAGGAAAAAAAATGCAAAATTGACAGACAGGATAACTTCTGTACATTTGCTTCAGCCCTTCATGTACTGTTAAGTACTTTCGTTTCAGCACTCCTCTGAAGAGGCTGTGTGTGTCTGTGCATGTAATTATGGTATAAAACCGGTAATACGAAGACCAGATAGAATTAATAACCTTTACTAATTTTACAGTACAAATAGCAATGTAAATATTATTCAGCTTCAAAATTTATGTCCAATGGTGTCCTGCAAAACCATCCATTAATTCAGGGAGTGAGTTTATTATTTTTTCTAATAGCCTGGAAAGCACAGGCGTGTGACTGCTAAGGCCAGCAGACTAGAATGCAATTCACTTTTCATGACTTTCATGTTTCTCTTCAACATGGCACGATACTCTTGAATCTCAGAAATGTATAAAACCGTATTCAAAATAATACATTTAACTTAAATGGTTGAGAACTTAAGCTCTACTATTAATACCCTTGCAGTAAAACAGAAAAGATACTCAAATCAGTTTTACAATGTCTACCGAAGCCTTGCTGAAGATCATATTCCACAGTATGCTGCTCAGGGCATTCCCATTGGATGTCCGGGGACTGCAAGCATGAGGCATCTACTTAATCACATACTGATGCTCAGCAACAAAATCAATCCAGAATTTCCCAGGTGATCACTAATACAATACCATCCCCTGCCATTTAAATATTCTCATGAACTTAACAGACTCTCCTTCAGTGTATCTATCAAACAGTTAAACTTTCTTAATGTACATGAAATGTAGATGACATATATATGAAGGTATATGAGAGTACTGAAGAAAATCCAATGACAGACAACTGAAGTACACATACAATCACAAAAGGAGAGTTGAAAGGGGATTGCAGGATTTCTATACTAATTCTCTCAATTATTTCTGTATTAGGTGTTTGCATATTGCAGTAAGATGAGTGGCAGAGGGGGAAAGGGGAGACCAGAGAAAATTACTTGCCAAACATAGTAACCAAGCCCGTTCACTCAGTTTAAAGGTATGTTTCTCTCATTTCACCCATAATACCAGTATTAAATAAATTCTGATGATACTTAGTGATTCTGCTTCAATAAGACAGTATTTAACACTTTTGTGCTGGAGTAAATTCCCAAGTTTAGTTCTACTGACAATGCCATTGCCTCTTCCCAAACAGTTGCTTCTTCAAATTTAATTAAGAAAGGAAAAAAAAATCAAATGAAGTATTTCACTAAAACCTTCATTGAAAGAAGATGTGACTGACTAGTCACAAGAGAATGTTTTCTGATTAAGGTATAGCATCAATGGGAATATGCCATAAAAAATAATGTTCTGTTTCTGTGTATGCCGGGTTGAAATGGTATAATGTTGCAATGAATTTCCCAAAGTGACGTTTCAACAAATGGGAGTTAGACAAAATATTCCTTCTGATTTTACATTATAAAACTAAAGAATTATTTGATCAGCTAACCCAAACACCTGCTTTAAAATTTCATCTAGTTAACAATGTACTGAGACCAATAATTTGTTCTTGGCAAGAGTCAAATAATTTCCAGAGAGTTATTTAGTTCTAACTTGACAACCTCATGTGATGGAAAAATCATTTGTTTCTCTTGGCAATTTGTCCCAGTGGTTAATCACCTCCCTACTGAAAGTATTTGCCACATATTTAATTTGAATTTCTGGCTTCAGCTTCAACTAACTTGCTTTGCTAAATTAAAGAGCCTTTTATTACTAAGTGTTTTAGACACGGTTAGCAAACCACCTCTCAATCACATTCATGATAAGCTAAACATATTCTGACGCATATGAAACTGTATGTCATTTTCTTCTACCAAAAGCTCATTTATAGTGCTCTTTTTTTCACTGTCTTTATTTCCAGTATTAAAAAGAACAGCCACAATCCAGTGTTAGCCCTGACACTACTTTATAATGAGGCAAAATAACGTCACTATCATTTTTATTACTTTTCTTTACTCCTTCAGTGGCACATTAGCCCTTGCAACTGTGTCACTGCTGATGTTCATGCTGAACTGGTAAGTTCAAAAGAAGTGGCTTCATTTAAAAAGTTATTACTGATTTTTTTTATCCTTTGTTTCCTATTTCTCCCGTGAAAATTTTTACTGTGTTCTTCATCAGTTGAGTAAGCAGTTTAAAAATTATATATTATCAGCAATCAAGTATGAGATGGCATAAAATCAGACATCTTACAAAGACTAAAATATTTGCATTTGGTAATCTACAATCTACATTTATCAACCAAACTTGTAATTTCATCAAGAAAATCAAAGTCATTGATGAAATATAACTTCCTAGAAAAGTCTGCTACTCCTCCTTAACTACATCCTTTTTCCTTAATTCTCTGAGTCTTTTATTATATATACCATTATTGTGCCCATAAGTGATACCAAATGAATCAGTTATGAAGCTACTTCTCATCTGGAATACTGGCAAAACATTAAGACTCCTCCTATTTTCTGGCATCCTGCCGGTGCTCTGAGATTTATTAAAAAGGAAAACCATGATGCCAGAGATGCCCTTAGCCAAATCTTTAAAGATTTTGCGTCATGGGTGCAAACTATCCATTATAAAATTTAAATATTTCTAAGATTTTATTGTCTTCAAGACGAGGAGAAGATAAAATGCTTGCATAGATATACCAAGTATTTCTATACTGTTAAATAAATGGGCAGGAAATGAGTCATGGCCTTAAAGACAAGTGGAACGGCCAGCTTCCTATCCTACTCACAGCTTTGACTAGCTCTTTCCAGAGCAAACTCGCTGAGGTCACACCACCTACTATTTGGTCCTGAGTCATCTCTGGACCCATACGCTGCCCCTGTGACCATAAGGCATAATTTGTATTTCTTCTGTGAGTGGGGAGGGACAGGCAGTTCAAAACATCCAAATTCATGTGATGTTTTTTCTACTGCCACATGAAAAAACATTCTCTATCTCCTAGGTGTTGTCTGATGGTCTGTTTTTCAGACTGCAAAGCCCGCGCGCTTAGTAACAAAGGATGGTGTAGATGGAAGCAGTCGCAACTGGCATTGCTTTGTTTCTGCTGCCTGTTTGGCATGGTCCCTGAAGCAAACTCCAGCCAAAACTATGCTCAGGCATTTGACCAGTCCAAAGCAGTGTCAGGAAACGTGAGATCGTTGACTTTCCTGTTTACTAGCCCAAATGTATCCTATTAGGCTTGATACCGCACGCAGTAGACCACTCATTGTATCTGGCAAGATACAATGGCAACAGACAAATTCTGTGAACCATGAAGAAATACATAATTAGGATACTTGTGAAAATTAACGCAAAGCTTAACATTTGAGCTCACTCTAGCTTATGTGCCACTTTATCCAACTGGTATCCCACCTCAGCTAGGTATTAGAAATATCTACTTCAAATGTGGGCAAACGAACAAAAGGAAGGGCAGGACAAGGGATTACGCACAGCTCTGGATTCCTATGAGATTACATTTATTCTTCTAAATGACACAAGTAAAGACTCACCCAAATGATTCAAGAAAAGAAAACACTTGTTTTAAGAAACCTAGAGCTACTAAGACTTTCTCTTCCTTAACAAAAGACCAAATGATTGATAAAGCATGTGCCACTCCAAACGCCTCAATAATACTGCACATGTATACAAAAGATTTACTTCTGACCCTCATATTTAAATGTTGGAAGTCACACTAATGAAACAGCCTATACACACACACGCATTTGCTGCATGCACAATATTCTATACCAAAACCTTGTTTCTAACGGAAATCTGGATTTTGTGCACCTTTTTGTAAAAAAAAATGACCAGCTGAGTGCTTTTCTATTGAAATATAATTTGTTGTTGATTAAAATGAGCACAGCCAAAGGGAAAAAAAAAAAAAAAAAAACCCTATGTGAAGAATTTTTTATTTTTCACTTAAAATATTTCTTAAGAATATTGCCAGTCAAAGGTTAATTTGCTTTCTTTCAAACTCAAAGTGAGGATGAACGAAGATAAAAATGCTCAGACACACGCTATCTAGATGAACACCTCTGCTTATAATCTGAATAGGGATTATGCAGGCACCACATTTTTATTATCATATCACAGAAGCAATTCACAATTACAGTATTTCCTGAATACTAAATTATACCATAAAACAACTTTGCCTTCCTGTAGATGATGATATATATAGTCTCCACATAAACAAAGAAAATAAAATGTTACTTTAATTTCATGTTTATGTTCATGATTATATCATTAATCTGACTGCTTGACCTAGATTTGTTATATCATATATACAGCAGCTGTGTTCATCTTCATAGCGAAAAGGGTAGAAAAGAAATTACACAATATGAAAGCTGGGTCCAGCAATAATTGTTGATTGTTCACTGAGCTCATTCACAGATACTCTCTAAGAAAAGAAAAGAAAAGAAATATATACGTGTGTGCATGTGCGTAGTTTCCTCTTACAAACCTAGCTTTGGCAGAACAAAAACAAAATTTCAGGCATAGATTAAATTAATTTTCCATGGGAGAAAAGAAAAAAGAAAAAAGGATTTTTTCTCCTTGAACAGCAGTTGCTTAGAAAGAGTAAGCTAGGCAGAATTCTGTTTTATTGATTCTGTTTTGTTGATTTACTTATAATATAAACTGACCATATTTAGTAGTTGGCTATTGAGCATAGTAAGCTGATGAAAAATGTACCCATGCTAAAAGTTTTATGTTTTTAATAAACAATCATTAGATACTTTCAGTGCTGTGCATAGAACCATGCAAAAGTAATCGTAACGGTGGCAATAGTACTTAACCATACACAGAAACACAGGCTGATAACGGAACTTTTGCTATAATCCTATAATGTCTTAAGGCTTATATATAATGCTTATGTGTTTGCCATATTGTTTTATTTTGGAAACAGCTGTTCTCTTCTTTGTAAGTAATTCACGTCCAGAAGATTCATAACCTACGAGCCAACTTGACAGAAAAATGCAAGAGCATTTCAATAAATTATGCCAAAAGTAACAAAAAGGTTTTTTTTTTCCCCAAAGAGTTATTGCCTGATCGCTTTATCTAAAGGAACTTTTAAAACAATCTTTATCTGCACTTTCCGATAAATTTAGTCGCATTAAGTACTACCTCACACACATAACAATGTCTTATTAAATCATCTATTAACAGAACAGGTTTTGCTGTTTAAAGCATGTTTCAAAATACTGCTAATATAAAACTATACAAATAGGTGATGATAAGAAACACATAGTTAAAACAGGTAAATATAACATAAACACAGACATAAACATGCTGATAGACTACTTTCCAAATTCTTACATAAGTGTTCCACAAGTGATATAACAACAACAACAAGACATTTAAGTTGCATTCATTGACCTCAAATTCTTCATTTTCCTATTTTTGGATTTATTTGGGGATGTGAACACAGACTGCCAAAAAAGGTCTGCAATAGTTAAAGAAACTGTCAACTGACAACTTGAAAATTTGTCCTTTTCCACCCACCCCTTGATGTTCTTCTTCTAGAAATGATGTTACTCCTTCCAGAACAAAAGCATCACTATTCTTTATTTCTCAGAGGGAAAAAAGAAAATAAAATTCAAGAACAATCCTGAATCTCAATAAAAACACACACGGGAGCTGGTACGAGAGACAGCCAGGTATACACAAACACAAACCTCCTCCCCACACACAGCTGCGGAACAGACATTTTTTAATCAGATTTGCTTCAGTATGAGCAATAAATGCTCAGCAGTTTAAAAATTAGGTCATTCAGGATCAACTGTTTAAAGAGATTACCATACTATTGTGCAGTAAAAATCTTATGAGAAAAATGAATTAGTAATGACCAAACCCTATAAACACCCACCAGCTGACAGACACAACATTGCAAGAACAGCAGGATCATGGTGGAAGTTATTTTTGGCAATTCCAATTGTTTTCTGGGAATGGTGTCTTGTCTGTGCTTCCCTTTTTAATTCATTCATGGGTATATGTCTATCTCAAGCAAAGGCCAATCTTTTTAAGCACTAAGCCAGGATAGCTACCCATGGGATGAGGAGAGGTAACAGATGAAAAGTCCACTTCTTTCTCCACATTACAGACAATCAGGCCCTCTTTTCTCCTTTTGTTATCCAAACAAAGTGAGGAGAAATTAGACAGACACTAAATACAAGGATGAATTTTTAAAAGGAACACTAATATCTAGGTTGTCATACAACAAGGCAATGCCATACAGTGTTTTGAAGGATACTACTCTCACAAACACATGGAAATAACCTATTTTAAGGAGCTCTTAAAGTGTGAGGGTAACGCCTGCTATTTTCTAGTTTCTCAAATGCTACAACTCCTTCTTTTGTTTTCCATGACTCAGCTTTCACTGCTAGTTTGGCGGGATAAAGCATGGTTCGACTAATTCCAGCAGAGAAGTTAGTGCAATCTGTGCATCCTGTGAAGGGTCCTTGTGCTCTAGGAGTGGTGGAACTTGCATCAGATCAGGTCTGTGTGGGGACAGGGTGAAGAGGACAAAGAAAGAGGAGCTTTCTGTACTCAATCCTTCCAAATCTTCCTGGGGGATAGAAGATGTGATAGGCTTCGAAAGCCTTTCATTAACACCAGTGAGCTCCCTTGACTTCATGCAAATAGTCAGGACTTGCACAGTAATAACTGAAAGAAATAGAGGTTTTTTCTGTTCCTGCAAAGTTCTCTTAGGTAACTGCCTGCTGAGACTGGTCTATACGCAAGCCAGGGAAAATTATAATGGTAAGATGCAGCCAGAATAAAAAGTTACCACATTAAAAAGTAAGAATTTGTTGTGGAGAGAAAATTTGCTAAGAATTCAATATCTAAATGCCAGAACATTGTATTTTAAGAAAGAAATATTTTGCATATGGCTGTATAGCATCTAAGATAGATACACACACACACACACAAACACATACTACATTGTGACCTCTTTTGACCAATTACACACACATTTATCTCACAGGTTAAGACAGTGGCCTTGAACTCTTCAAAATCCTACAGCTGGCATTCAGGACATAATAGTAGTAATAACATGCAGTCACATGACAACAAAACAACTCTGAAAGAAGGGACAGCTGGGCATGCAGGTTCTCTGTAAATGCAGTAATGCAATGTAAGAAAGTCTGTTTATGCCGATTATCAGCACAAGAAACAGCAGAAGAGTGTTGGGCTCTGATGCCGCTGGCTCACTCGGAGACCTGGGGCCAATCATCTGACCCTTCTGTGAAAATAAACCAAGTCTAAGAAACCATAAAGAGCTGAATAAGGATAAAATCAAAATCTAACTTAAAAAAATCTAGGCGAAACCTGCAGATGGTACACCTGAGTTGAAGCGTCTCAGCTGAAAGAATTACAGAAGCAGGAGGAAAACCAACACCTTTTAGTTTTCATTTTAATTTTACTAAATAGAACTATTTACATCAATCTGCATGGAATACCAGAGCAAATCTTTTCTAGGAGATTACTCTATATATCTGTTCTCAAAAATCTAAATTAAAGGAAGGAACATGTCTTTCCTGCAGCCTTAGAATATAGCTCAAAGAATAAAAAATAAATTGCTGATGACAGTTTGCTGTATCTAAAAGAATAAATTCCTATCAAGCTTTAAAATATAGCAAAATCCAACAAAAGACATTCAAAACACACAGCACAGAACTGGATTATCTGTTCTGAAAGCACTCTGGTGAAGTTCATTTGTTCTGTATTTAACACTGGAATATTACAGGCCTGTGTGAAGCAAAGACCTCAATAGCTCTGTGTAATGAGAACTGGAGGGGCAATAACACCAAATACTTTAAGAGAATATGACCATTCCAATGTTCTTGTATATTATGCTGATAACACTTTATAATGAAAGTACACAAGGGAGATTACCGTGGAAATTGGTGATAATAAACACAATACTATTTCATTGTTTCTCATTTGTCATAACAGACTTTTTATGTGCAGTTACATAATTATGATTTCTGAAGAAAATTGAGATCTTCAGTCCTTTGCTGTTGAGAGGTTTAACTCTTATAAGATACAAAAAGCCACTAATTATAAATTTGTTGCATCTAATCCATTATGTTCCACCGATATGATCTGTGTGATAGGATGCAATGAAAAGCTCATATAAAATCAGATTTCAAAAATACATTATTCCTCTGATAATCCTGAAACAACTAACAGATACAGGATAAACTTAAGGCATTATTATTAATATGTACATATTTTTTTAAGTTACCCATCACCGAAAGGTAGATTCATACATTTGGCATGACAAAGTGTAAACAATTTGACGGTAAGACTCTATCACAAATCTCTGAAATATTAGCGTGTGATCAGTTAGTTTTGTAATACCTATAAAAATAATGAAAAACAAAACAATATCATAAGGTACACTTTCTCTGATTCTGTATCGGTTTCAAAAAAGATGCTGACTAAACAAAGCCTCTGTTCAAATGAGTAGTTATTTCCTAAAAGTACACACTGTTACCTTAAAATGAATTGAAAACTGCTTCTGGAGCCCAACTTTTAATGGAATAAAACCAGCTGCCTTATTGTATTTGTTTGTTCTTTTAATTTTGCTTATAAATGATATGGTCAGGCACCAGAGATCACAGTGCAAGCAAACACTTTACTCTCTTTCCTTCATAAATCTTCAGCCTTGGAATTAATAGCCCTAGTGATCTGGAGAAGCAGAAACTGCAAAGTCCTCATGTGACCATATCATTTTGCTTGTTAATATGCTGGCATTTACTAAAGGGTACTAAAAGAAAATGTGGACACTTTTATTGTTCTCCTTGAGGCAGAAAATACTGCAGCGAGAGGTTCATTACTAAATATTTTACCACTGTCCAGCTGCCTTATAGTCAATTATGTTCAGTTAATGTGCATATTAATGAAGATCTTGACATACAGTAATAATCACAAACTGCCTGCTCCAATGTCAGACTTTAGTTCATGATTGGTACTTTGTTGCCATAACATAATAAACACTTTCTAATTATATTGCAGTTCATTACAATTAAAACAGACTTCAATAAAAGCAACTTGCAGCATGTTATTTATTTTAGCAGGGATAATCCTATTCTAGAGAAGAGGATTCAAGGAGCAATAAAATATGAAAAATGCACAAACTGAAACCATTAATAGTATGCTTGGTCAGTATTCAGGATCACATTCAGTTTGTTATTAAAGTATTCAAGTTATTATTCAAATATTCCCCACACTAGCAGTGCTATATTTTGGAAGAAAAAATACCCCCAAAACACACAGGGTGCTTCTGCAGCAGATTTCTCCTTGACTCAAAGGCCATAGAAGCTGCTATGCATGAAAAACAGACAATCACAGATCTACGAAGGTGAATATATTTGGGAAATTAGGATACTAGGAAATGACAGGAAATGATATTAAGCACAGCATGCTCCATCGTTTCTTATGCAGAAAACATCTCACAAGTTACCACTCATGAAACCAAGAGTAAATCCATGTTGCAGGTTGTGGGCAGAGTATTAGCTAATCTGAACACATCTATCTCAGTCCCCAAGGATAAAGGCAACGGCAGGGCTTGCAACAGAGGGAAGGACGCTTCTCAGGAATATCGCTGACTGCTATGGCTTGAAGATAGATAGTTCAGCATTCAACCAGCTTGATTTTTATGTCCCTTGCTCTCCTTTTAGATGAAGGCAATTCCATTAGCTTCACATGGGCACAGAAGAAAAGAATATATTTTTCATGGAGTTAGGAATAATAGGTATGCTTCAGGGATAGAAATGGGACAAGAGGCTGGTGCCTAGCTTCACTCCTTTATGAGGGTACAACAGAGACTTCAGCAGACTGTTACTACAGAATGCTACTGATAGGAGGGAGAAAAATAACCCGCAATCAGGAAATGACTGTGGTCTGAGAAAATCATATTTCAAAATATCTAACAGTTCATTCCAGTGAAAGACATGTCTAGTTACAGCACTAGGAATAAAAATATTGTTGCTTTGAGAAGAATATGTGAATTTTACATGAGCATTTTTATAGCAGAAACCTGCTATTTATCACATACATTATGCAGTTTTCTAATTTTATCTATTACCATGGACCTCTTTGTATTAAATCTTTCCTAGTTTCCTCATAAATATGTTTCTACTACAACAGACTGTAATTTTTGCAGGACTGCAGAGAATAATATTCTGAGAGAAACAGTTCTAATTTTCATAATCAGAAGATATTGTCAAAGTGCTAAAATCAACAGATAACCCATCTAATTTTAACTACCTGAAATCTAGAAAAAAATACATTAATTCTTTCAAAATACTAAGTAAGACAAAGGTGAATTTCTTCTCCCTCCCTCCCCACTCCACTCCTAAATAATAAGAAACAGTAAAATCTTCTTTGGATTCTTTACAGCCCAGATACATGCATGACAACTGAATTACCACTGTAGTCTTCCAGGCAGTTAGATTGATCTGACTGGGCAAAATATAAAAATGCACAAGAATTCAGGTCTCTGGAGAATTCAGAAAAGCTGAGTCTTGTAAAATCAGTACCTTTCTTGCCTGGAAGAACCAAGTGGCAGCAAGATGTGATCGCGGTCTTAATAACCCATTCTCCAATTCAGACTAAAGTTATGAAAAAAATAAGGTTTAATCATTTGAAACACAAAGAAAGCATCAACAGGAATAATGTATTTAAAAAAATACAGAAAAGGTGGAAAATCTATGAATCTGATAAAATTTTCTGATTGTATTAGCTTATTTTTAATTGTATACATTGCAAAAGAATTTTTTTATATATGAATCCAAAAATAATTATTATTGCTTTAAACTTATCTACTGAAGGCCCATATGTGTTTGCAATTATCTAAAATTAATGTGAAATTGATTTTTTTTAGACCTCTGTATTATCTCTATATTATTTATGTTTTTCCCTCACCTCTCTCCTCCAAAGGAAGAGGGAAATGGGTAAATTTCTTCCATCTAATGAGAACAGCATTGAAATGGGCTTGATTCACCTTCCAGTTCCAAGCCTCACCATGGTGAATGAAACTGGAGAAAGGAGATTTCTCCCTTATTTTGAAACTTTGATTTGCACAGATTCTCCAAATCTGGCCTTTCTAAGCAAGCAGAAGATGCCACTTCACCTTATAGGGAATAGATATTTTGGGTGTTTTTTTCAATGCAAGTTCAGAACGTAGCCAGTCCTGTACAGTAAAACAAAAGTCTCAATCATAGGCTAACATTTAAAGGATTCAACAATTTGCATGCTTTACAGTTCTATTGTTCTGCAAGGCAAAATAGTAAAAAAAAAAAAAAAAAAAAAAAAAAAAAAAAAAACCACACCCCTAATCCTTTCATCCAGAAACAATGTTTTTTTCACACAAAGCATTATTTTTGGCATTAACAGAATACCAGGAAAGAAATACTGATGCTAGTTAGGCCTTCAGTGCAAGATACAGATGGCTTTTTAAACTGATGTAACTATCTCAATGCGAAGGTCTACGAGGGATCAGCAGAGTGACCAACTAACACACAAAAATTGGAAGTTATGGGGCATGTTAGTTGGGTTGACCTCAACTAGTAACAGGGGAGCCAAAATTACCTGTGCTTTGCCTTCACTATATAATTTTTAAATCAAAATAGCAAATTTATGATAGAAACATTGATTTTAGAGAGAAGCTAAGTCTTAAATATGGTAAGTCTTAAACATTGTAAATGTTTACTGAGAATCCCCAGGAGTCATTGTTAACTACTTGAAACATTTTCTAAATCCAGCAAAGCAGTATCCAATTTCACTTTGCAATACACAACTGCCTTTTTGATCCTCTTTTTTTAGTGCACAAACATGCAGGCGCACACACACACATACTGAAACACACTTTCATTGGCAAAGGAAGGAAAAAATATTTTCAAGCAGTTCAAGAATAAATGAAAAGTTTACTCAGAAATCTGTGTTAGTAGAAGATGAAAATATATTTTCAAGGATAAATATTTTACAAGATTACAAAACTGAGAAAACAATAAGGGCACCTGCTCAATAAGGAATTACATAAAAGTATTTAGATAACAAAAATCAGTTAGCAACATAAAATTTTTTTGGCCTCTGCAAACTGCCTTCATATATTGCACTTTTAAGCTGTGTGCCTGCAAAAGAACTGCTGAGCCTTGGGAACCTTCTGATAACCAAGGCTCAGCTGGCCCAATAAATCACTCAATGTTAGTACTGAATAATCAGAGCCAAGCTTACACATGTTGTTCAGTCCAGCAATAAACAGCAGTATGTAGCATTTTTGGCCCATTAATGTGAAAAAGACTAAAACCAGGCAAATTCTGTCAACAAATAGCTAAGTCAATGGGACATCCAAACCCACATAGAGAACTAACTTCTGTTCCCAACCATGTGATGCTCACTGAAATCCCAAGCAGAACCCAACTTTCACAATGTTCTCCTGATCTTCCTTATAATGCCAGGTGGCAAGCACTTACTTACACCTCCTTATTTCCAGCCAACATTTTTGGTCAGATGCATCTGGAATTGCAGCAGTTCCCTGTTTTACAAAGGCAGGCCCATCTGAAAATCAAGTTACTAACAGTAGTCTAGGCTATGCTGCAAGATTTACCAACAGAGAAATTATGTGAATTAGTTGATCACTGAAAGCTTTTTTGCAATAGGATAAAAAATGCAAACTCTTAACACCTGTTACCAACATATTTTTAAAACTGAAACTTAGAGCTCATGTCTAAAACTCTTGTGAAGCAACCTTATTTTTCAGCTGTATCCCTAGATTACCACTTCTGAGAGGCTAATGAGCAACACAACTATGTAGCACCACTCTACCAACCTGTGCTGAAACATACATTAATTCATACAGTTCCCAACTAGAGCAGTATTATTTGGCTTAGTAATTCCAAGATTTTGGACTGGACCTCCTGATTTGAACAAACAGAAAAGTTCTAATAAAAATCACTTACTATCTAATGACCGCATTACAAAAATATATATGTCAATGATCATATCTGTTGCTATATGGAAACCAATTGCATTGCTAGCAGTAGGTACCCACAACACAGTTTATTAAAACCTGTACTGAGGAAGGTAATTCCAGGCTTCTGAAGTTACTAAGAAGAGGGCTTAATCAAAATCATATGCAATGTGGGTCTTCAATTATTTCAGTTTACTAATAGATTCAAACAAAATTCTGTCACATAAGTCAATAAACAGCCAAATAAAATAATGATTTTTGATCGCAACTGATCTCAACTACATTGCTTCAGAAAGCCTGTAGTGAAAAGCTCTCTATCCTCTTTCTAAGATAATAGATTTTTTTTTCTTTTAAAACATAACAATCAGTTAGGGAGCATAGGTATTTTAAGACCAAATGCTTATAAAGTTTGTGAGTGATTTGATTCCAAGTTTTTTTCTTAACCTCTAAGATCATTTCTTCCTCTGGAAAACTACTGCCAAGAAAAACAGACAACTATCACTACCACCCTGTCCTCAAAATAAAATCCCAACATGGCACTGCTAATTTGCTAACTATAAAATATTGTGGATATCCTGCAAGCTTTAAATCTGTCATCAACATTACATTAAAATGTCACAACAGTTATAGTTGTGACAGTTATATAGTTATACTTACTAACAGTTATAGGCAAGTCCTAGGCAAATGTCCTGCACTTGGACAGGAATAACTCCACACAACAGTACAGGCAAGGGGCTGATTGGCTAGAAAGCAGCTCTGCAGAAAAAGATTTGGACATGTTGAATATGGGTCAGCAGCACGCCTTCACAGCAAAGAAGGTCAACCAGACCCTGATAAGCAAAAGGGTAGCCAACAGGTCCAAAGATCCTTTCACTCTATTCAACACTTGTAAGACCACATCTGGAGTACTGTGTCCGGTTTTGGGCTCCCCAGAACAAGAAAGACATGGATGTACTGGACCAGTTCCAGTGGAGGCCATCAAGCTGGTCAGGAGGCTGGAGCACAGGGACATATGAGGAGAGGCTGGGAGGTTTATGTCTGTTCAGTCTGGAGAGGAGAAGCTTTGGGAGATATTTTCGCTGTCTACAACTACCCGATAGTAGGATACGGAGAAGACGGAACCAGACTCTTTTTGGAGGTGCATAACAATGGGACGAGAGGAAACGAACACAAGAAATTTCAATCAGATACAAGGAAAAAAAAGTTATGCTGAGGATGGTCAAACACTGGAACAGGGGTCCAGAGAGACAGTGGGATCTCCATCTTTGGAGACCTTCAAATTTTGACTGAACAAGGCCCTGAGTAACCTGATCTAATTGGACCTGCTTTATACAAGTAGCTGGACTACACGACCTCTGGAGTTTCCTTCTAACCTACACAGTTCTACAATTCTAAGACCATTTCTGGTTTTATAGTGCTCAACATTACCTCTCAATAGTCAGGAATTAATTTCTTTGCAATACATTACCTAAACACGTGTTTTCACATACAGCTTTTCTTAACTAATAGATAAACATAGCAGGAATTCTGCAAACCCTGCTTAGATCATAAGAGCAGTATGAAACAGACACAATTCTTTAAAAATGACTAGATATATCTCATGACACAATAATTAAATTGCTTAATTGAATCTTAATCTTAAGCCAGACAACAGATTTGTGTAATACATAAAATCAGCATCATAACTAGTTCTTCAAAAGACAATACTGCTTACAATCTCAAGTGACTATAGAAAGGTAACATATAGCAAATACTGTAGATGGATAAACCTGTAAAATTGTGTAGATTGAAGAGAAATATTAAAGTAGTATATGTTACATCTACCTTACTAACTCCCAGATACTACTGCTGTTTGATTGCTGAGTTGTGCAAGTATATAGAAAAATTCCATTACAAAGAAAGAGTTCTTCTCACATGTTGCTAACTGTGCTTTTAAAATTATTGCTTTTCTCTTAAAGTTAATATTCTCCATGAAGTTTATCAGATTGGTTGTCATTGGTAGAAGTGAAAATTTCTCCATAGAAATCTCCTACAATGCCTCAGCAGGGAGCTTGAGGAACAATAGGTAGATTTTTTCCATTTATTTGTAATATCTTGCCCTGCTGATAAAAACTTGGAAAAAAGACAAGAATTAGTACCAAAAGCCCAGAACCTACAGAAGTATGCCTAAATCCAATAATTCTGAGTGACCAAGGAAAGGCTTTGTATACATTTGCTAGAACAACCTAGTCATTGAGCAAAGTTTAGATATATGTTTTATATAATTAAAAGAAAGTTTGATATAAGAATGCATTTGAACTAGACACATTTTAGCTAGGACTTCAGCAGTATTTGGACCCCAAAGTCCAAATGTACATACCAAAAGGTTCTTATATGTGTCAGTAAATGCCATTTTTCACCTTAATGATCTATGGACACGTAGAGTTTTACCCCTATGATCTCTAAGTTACAGAAAATATATCACACCCCCCCCCCCATACTTACATAAACACATATCTCCTCTATTTTCAGTCCTTTAAAAGCAAGAATAAGAGTTGGTCAGGCTTTCAAAAAAGTGCAATGGTACCTATCAAGCTGTGGATGGTTCACAGAGGAAGGTGTCTGTATGACATCCTGAACATGGAGCTGGATCTCCAGGAAGAGGATGGATTTCAAAAATACCAGTTGTGCTTATTCTTTCATATGGGCTAGTTCTAGACCATCCCCAGGTGTTTGTCCTGGTTGTTTTAGATCCCACTGTGATGCATCTACTTTTTCCTAGGAGCTACAAGGAATCAAGAAGTCTTGACTCAGGGTACTGGATTTAACTACTGAAACCTTTTCTGTACCTTGAACTTACCATTAAATAATTGTTAACTATGACATTTTACAGTTGTCATGTCCAAAATCTGTAGAAAAATCTTCTATACTACCTACAGATTTTGCAAGTGTATTTTTCTTCTAAAATCTGCATAATCAATTTAGTCCTGAGCTGCCACAATACATAATTGTTACCTTATTTTCAAAAAGGAAAACTGCAAATAGCTTCATTTTTTATTCCAAATTATAATAAAATATTAGGAAAAGGGCAATATTCTTTGCATATCTCAAATAATGAAAATGTAGCACATGCATTACTATAACCACAACCCAACAGCAGATCAGTAATTTCTTTTTCAGGAACAGCAACCTAGCTGAGTAGATGTCTCAGTGGGATACTATAAAATCATAACTACAGATATCCCATAATAATCTTTAACATCACAGTGCAAATGTATAAAACATCACAATGTAATTCCACAACAAGAGGCTTTTAGCGGAGAGAAAGAACCTAGACAACTAACTGCACAAGCAGGAGTCAGATGACCCAGATTCAACTCAGCTCCTCTACTGACTCAGGGCTTATCTACCCAGGGAAAACAACCTATAATAGCTTCTCCTACAGGCACTTTTATTCCATTAGTCCTAAAATTTCTTTGTCTGGGTAATTTGGTCCACTTTAGAATTTAAGTGAAGACAGCACGGAACACTTACCATGTTTTAATTTCATATCCTAGCATATTTTGCAACAGCTTCCATATGTAAACAAGATTTGATGATTAGGCTCAAAATAATCCCCATATCACATGGTGTCTCAATTTTTTCAAGCATAAATAGCAATAATTTATGTCACATAAATCAGAATAGTATTTTGAACCTATAAATATTCAAAAAGTATGCCTAAGTCCTCAAACAGTAAGTCCTACATACATAATACAAGCATATAATTGGTGTATTTTTTTCTTAATTGTTTAATGATTATGTAAAACGCTGTCCTCAGACTATCTATTCCTTGACAGCTCAAAGAAACATTAGCCAATTCCAGATGCAAAAGAATTTAAAGAGATATTTCTCTGAGCAAGGAGACGGCAGAAATTTAGATTCCCTTATGGGAAAATTAAAGAAACTTGTGTTATCTGTGCACAAAATTATTTGCAGAATCATATGTTAGGGTGCTTAATCAATGAATACATTGGATTTAGGAATTTTAGTCCAAACTGCACTTATCTATTTTTATGAAGCATCTTTAAACTGAAATGTAAATGAAAACTAATTCACATCTGAATTAAAAAAAGTCAACTCTCTACAATACAGGAAAGCAATAATCTACTATTTGTGTCTTATTCTTGATCATAACATGTATTTTTAACTTATAAAGGTGCTTAATTTCTAAGTATCTGAATGAAATGCTAAAGGTATAGCATTAACATATAGGTATAGCATTACCATAAAGGTATAAACTACCTATAGCTGTAGGAAGTCTGACTACTTATTCACATTTGCTATGGAACCAATATACAATATTTGTATGCTTCCTGGCCATTGGTAATCAAAATGCATACTTGCTTCTGTATGCACACTAAAGCTAATACTACTTCATTTATCCATTGAATTCATTTGTGCCTCATTCTCTTTTTTTTCCATCAAAACAGAAACTATACCCCAAAAAGACAAGTTAGTATTGCCTGATAGAATCAAAGCAAAAGCTATCTACTGCTGAACATCCCAAACAAACTAGCACTAATGGACATAAAAACTGTCAACAATTCATAACCATTGACAGACATTTATTTTCTTGCAAAGGATTTGGTACTGTTATATTGTCTTATAATCTAGTTATTTCAGAGTTACATAGAGAACATTTTCACATCTTTTTTTCCTATTTACAAAAAAGATTTGGAAAGTTTTTCAACTAAACGGTTAAAATATAAACACATTAATAGAAAGTTAATATACTGTCTTAAATTTTTTTTGTAACCTTGGACTCAAGCTTAAGTATATATTTAAAGTCTAAAAGATTCATAGACAATAAGTTCCAATAATATTCTTTCCTAAATTATGGATGTTGTACCATGGATATCAGTTACATGGACTGAGTTTTTGTACATGTATATATACAAACACACATGCTTATATACTCTTGCCTATTTCCAAAGAGAAAAATATTAAACACCCACATTTCTACTGAAGAGCTTTGTGATATTCTCTCAGAGGAGTTCAAAGTTGTATTGCACATCAAATAAAAACTTAAAACCAGCAACTTTCAGTAGATAAAATTGATGCATATGACAAACATGATAACGCTTTGCAGTTAGCTAATCACATTATCTTAAGAATTCCTTATAAACTGTCTTGTAGCAGTCAACATTTCTCTTTTTTTCTCTTTTCAAGAAAATTTATTTTTTCATATTAAAAAAAAGTCTAACTCTGCTTCACAGAATGGTAAATCAGTGCAAACACTTTGCACTTGCATCAGGTAAAGTTTCAGTGGAACTGCAAGAAAAGATAATGGAAGAAAAAAGGAATCGGGACATTTTTCAGAAACTGCCTCTGCATCTCCTGTAAGGATTTTTAATATTTAGTAAGTAATACCCCTCCATTTTCCATTTTCCCTCGAATACATTAAAAATGTGGTCCTGAGCCTGAGTGAACAATCTGTTTATATCTGTGGATTGCTTCCAAGAAACTGTCTCCTCCTTCTTCCTTTAACACTATCCTACGGACATTTTAAACTAAATAAATATTTTAAATTAAGTTGTCTCAGCAGAGTCTTTCCCTTCCCCACCAAAATTAGACTGAATAGTGTTACACTTAATGAGAAAATAATGCATCGGATTTAACAATAGTAATATTCACATGTACAAGTCTGTCCTGACTGAAATAAGATGTATGACAATACCCAGCTGTGCTCAAAATTTATTTTTTAAAATTCAAAACATATATGCAGATTCAATGCTTGTTTATTGCTAGAATAAAGCTAACAGTGTCTGCGTGGCTTTTCTTGACCACAGTCTTCATTCTTGCTTTAAAAGAGGAGGAGAATAAGAAGAAGCTGTAATTCCACAGCAACCCAAGCTTTTGGTTCCAACTTTGTTTCACATGTTTTCAAGCTACCAAATCTTCATTTCATTCACTGACTATTTTATTGGCACAACGTTAGACCAGGCTATCAAGGCTTTAGACAGTCCTTTCAAACAGTGATGAATGTTCCTGGTATTCCATATGTTTTGTGACATTTGAGACTCCCTAGTACTACATTTAATCGGTGCAATATGCTTCAGTGGTTCTCATAGTCACACAATTTCAAACTCAAAAAGCAACAAAACAAGCCTCTCCCCCTCGCCAAAATCCTTTTAAATGTGATACTTTATCACAGTTGCCAGAATAAATTTTCTGTTAGTGACAGCTCAGTTTTTCTTCCAAATCTACATATGTACCACTTTAAAATATTCATACTATTTATGGGACAAATAGAATTATACAGTAAGTTATAGTATGTGAACACTCATAGCCAGATTTAAAATATGTGAATGGATTTCATTGAGATATGCTGAACACACTTAACAGATTTTTTTGTGTGTGTGTGTGTGTCATCCAAAGACAGACTATCTCACATAGTTCAATGACATTTCATTCAATCAGCTGATCAGAAGATATATTTGAGTGTTACCTACTAAATACATTTTACTATTCATGTTAAAAGACCACTTGCTTAACTGTCTCCATTGTAACTCCCTTAAATTTCAACTCTAAAGATAAATAGAAGTTATGCACATCTTTCCAAATCACTTATTACTAATCAGTCGTTACAGCTTCAGTATTATAGCATATAACATTTTCCTATGTTACCTCCATTCTTTATATATTAGATAAATATATTTGCAAAGGCTAACCCTGCTAACATAGTCACATTTATTTGAATCGCCATAACAGATAAAAGTTATCTCTTGCTCTTCGGAAAATATTTATTGCTGAATCTTTATAACTTTCAAAAAATCCATATAAAAGCCCACAACCTTTCAGAAATTGTTTGTAACAAAAATTTCATAATACTTCAGAGTTCACACAGTTTTTGAATTCAGGCAAAACACTGGGAACCCACACAGGTCCGACAATATTGTGTAATGTAAAACCAGCTCCCGTACCTACAGCCACATTTAGAAGTCTTGGTCCATTAAGTCAGGCATTTCCCAAAACTCAAGGCAAGACCATAGGAAATTGAAACAGCAATACTCGAGCTGTTTATGTTGCATAAGCAAAATAAAAAAAATAATTTCATGTGAACATGAAATAATGAGAAAAGTTTGCACGAAGAAATAAAAATAAGTAACAAATTCTTATTCATTTCCCCTCCAAATGCATCATTTGGCCATTGGAAGTTCTCCCATATATTCTAATGAGAGAAGGGAATTACTGTAACTCTTTCTTCTAACTGGAAATGTTCAGATATCTTCTGAGTGAGCCATTTTCTAGTAGAGAATGATGATACAATGCAAACCAAATTTTCTAAACAAATCTACTGACACCTCAAAGCTTAAGATCTGTAGCTATTCCTATCAGTATTTGTTCTGGCTTGTTGGAACCTTGTCCATCCGTCCAAGGTTTCCCTGCTCCACACGTGGCTGCCAAGTGTATTAGATGCAGAGATGCACAAGATGCAGAGCAGGGCTCCAAAAGCTTCTGAACTACTTAGGAAGACGGCAGCCTCTAACAAGCCTGTTTACCTGCTCAGCAAATACAAGGTGAACTAAGTCACAGCTGACTCTTTTCCTGGATTGCCCAGCTGTGTATCCAGCCGTCTCCCCGTTTAGACAACCAGCCCCTGGCCAACAACACGGGCACTTGCACTGCTTCTCCAAGGCACCAGGACTTGCACAGGCAGCCTAGGGGGCAGATCTGGCAGCCATTCAGCATGGCAAAAAGATTTGTCTTTTGTACTTCTATGCTAATTTGAGGTGATAAAACACAAAATTTTAAAACAGATAACATGGCCATGGAATTAAACCCAGAATGCCAGCAACATTCAACAGACTTCTCTACAAAAAAAAAGAAGGAACCCCCCCCCCCCCACTAAAATAGGTATCAGGAATGAGCAGATAGACAATTATATATCATAATCAAACCATATTTGTATCAGTCAGTCTAGTACGAGATGCTTCCTCTCCTTTCCATAGAGAGCTGATAGGCTGCTGATGTGCTGCAACCGCAGCTTGACACTCAAAGTAACACTATCCCTCTGTCTCTGTGTAGTCTTATTTTCTCTGATCTTGGACTGTAAGCTATTTGGGGTGCGAATTCTTTCTTTCTTTTTTTTTTTTCTGTTTTGGCACAGCACAAAAGGATTTGCGGCCAAGGCTAAGCAGTATGATATTACAAACACTCAAGGATAATACTGAAGATGTGACTTTGAGCTAAAGTAAAATTTTACATAAATATTTATTAACACACACACATGCCCTACCATGGATGCAAGAATTTTACTATTCAAAAAGAAAGCATCCAGTGAAGTTTATCACTTCACTTTTTTAGATTTTATTAGATTTATTAGATTACCAATATATTATCTATGCAGTAAACATGTCCATCTAAGTAGCAATACAATTCTATACTTAGCAGACTGAAACCCAGTACCCATTTGTCTTTAAATACATCCTCTAACGGACTTGTTCCAGGAGAAATGTAGTACTCCAAATGAGTGAAAATGAGGGATTAAAAGCTACAATTATTTTTGCGTGGTACTGCGAATATAATTGAAGAACAATATGCTTAACAATACACAAACCTAGCAACATAAGGAAATTAAAACCAGAAAAGTAAAAGTGAAAACTGTTCAAGGCTGCTTTACAAATGATTTTGCCTTATGATGTAACAGCAATACTGCAATAAAAAGTTCTATTGTAAACAAAACAGTCAGTCCAGTATTTGTGTATAAGAGAATATAGCAATCAAAAAGGTAACCACTCCTAAGGGCCTCCCATCATACACTTCCAACATGATACTCTGTCTGTGGTACAATAACCAGTGAACTATGGCAGTCAGTTTGGGTCACTGAACTCCATAAAAGAAAGATGGAGAGAAATTGGAAGCAATTCAGAGAGCAGCTACTAAAAAGCAGAAGTGACTGAGTTATGCAAAAAGGTCAGAAGAATTAAAAAGCAGGAGAAGGTGACACGGCATCACAGAGTATTAGACTAACACAACGGCTTCACCAGTGATCTAAAGTGCAACCTCAGGCACATTTTCCTACTCCTCTTTCCACCCCTCCCTCCCTTTTTTTTCCCTTTTAGGGTGGTTTGAATACCTGTACAGATGTGGACAGAGAACGAACTCATTCAGAGCGTGCTGTGTACCAGCCGGATGAGAACCAACTCCAGACTAAAACTGATTCAAGGACACTCTGTGGTGTGGTATCCAAGCTTATGAACCATGCTGACAAGTGCCCTATGTATTTACCCAGTGTCTGGCCCAAGCAGAACTAATGCATTTGGTGCTGTAATGTAAATAAAAATAATCTTTTGGACATATATACAAAATAACAGTAAAAACATATTTATCAAAATATATATCCAGGTGATCTTCATCTGTCTATACAAAGGCAGGGTACCCAAACAAGCATAATATTACAATATCCCCATCAACAGACATCTTTGGGATCGGCCTAAAACACAACCCCAGTCAGCAGTGTAGAAAATGACCCAGTAGGAGTGTGCTTTGAGATTAGTACCCCCTGTGCCTTCATTTCTTTTCGATGCTACAGCATCCAGCTGTACTAGTGAGTGAGATGCTGCAGGTATTGTATACAGGCTCAGACAGTGCTGGTATTACCTAACAAAAAAACTAGCATGATAGCTCTGGCAAAAGGGAGTCTAGTTCAGACTTCGAGGCTTTTCAGGCCAGGTAAATGTTTTTGTGCCTGGCCAATGCCAAGCTGCCTGCTGCTATGGCTACACTTTTACCAGTACTCCAGCCAGCTAGTCTGAATTTTAGTTTGATCATAGAGCAGAGAAGCCTTAATAGCAAGTCAGTATCAAGTTGACTATTTTCACTCAGGTCCCCAAAATGCAGAAAACGCATGGAGTTTCTGTTTCCTTTCATAAGCTGGAGAACCTCTGGCCTTAATTCTGCAAATATGGGTTTCGAAATACAGTGCTTTTCTAATAAATCACATAGAAACAGCTCCGATGCTAATTATCACAAGTCGGATGGCTTGGAAAATACTAATAGACTGCATGCAAAGCCTTTTGCATTATGGCAATTATGCTAATGTTCTGTGATCCATTTTTCCTACTTTTTTTTTTTAATTGTAGAGACAGAACTTAATCCTGTGAACATTTGAAATTGATGGCTCTTATTATCAAACTGAACACTAGGCAATCTTCTATCTAACTTCTCTCTAACATTTTATGCTGACAGTTGTTAAAAAGGAGGGAAAAAAAACCAAAAAAACACCTTCTTTAGAAACTTATGGGCAGGACCAGCCCTAGGAAAGATCCTCACTCCCAATATTTGGCTCCATATTTTAGAAGATGCAGCCAGGATCCTCTCCCTATAGACATGCACTGATGCAAACAGAGAGGCTCCTATGAGTCATGGTACTGTGTAGGCTAAGCTTTCTTTCACTTATTTTATAAATTTTGTAATCAGAAATTCATTTGCCTCCTGCACAGCTTGCAGATTACATACACATTTACATCATCTATAACTACGAAGGAGCACATATACCTATGTGCTCATCACCTATACCTCTGAGCAGGAGCACAAACTTCCCTCAACTGTATGAAATTCATGAAGTTTGGTGATGCTTATGCACAATGCTATATATAAACATGATGCCTAAAAATTAATTCTCAGACATGGAAATTCATAGAAGAGTGATGATCACATAACTGCAGGATTAACATACCACTGAAGCTGTTAATTATTGCTATTTTCACTCCCTGTATCAGCATTTCAAGGCTGTCTGTAACACTGTTTCCCAGTTTCCCAATCTGTGCAGTTTTTCAGATTTGTAGTTCTTAGGGTTCACATTCATTTCAGAGGCAAATCTGGCCACTGCTCAGCTGCAAGGCCAGTGTTGTCTGTACTCATTCAACAGTATCTGGGCCAAAGATAGTAAAATACCCGATCTGAGCATCCCATGCAGGAGTACAGTTTAACTTCTGCTCTCACGAAAGAATACTGGTTAACGAGTCAGTCCTAAATTTCTTCCCATAATTCCCTGCCCATGCCCTGAAAGGCAGCCTAATTCCAACAAATCTTTTGAGGGAAGAACTATAGGATATGATTACACAAATCCTACAGCCAAACGTGAGTATAGCACTAATGCAGATGCAGGTGAATAGTAATACTCAAGCTCATCTTTAAAGCATGGCCTCGCATTCCCTCTTACACCACTTTTTAGGGCTTTCAGATTCAAAAACTTGCCCATTTAGCTGTGCTAGTGCAGGATTGTGGCCACAGCTGCCTGCCCAGCCAGCTCTGCTAGCAGGCACATCCCCCACAGCCGAGCCAGCAGGGCTGAATGTGTGCATACACGTCCAGCACACGCCTTAACACAAACCTACCTTCAGTTTGACATTTTAAGCTAAAATGCTGGGAGAATTGCTGGCAGAATTGGAATAAACACTGCTGTGCTTGGTGTATGTTCTCTTCTGCCAGCTTTGCTGCAGTGAACGGCAGCTTCCAAGAGCAGCCTGGTTAATACCTGCGGGCTGCAACACCTCACAAGGCTGCAGCCACACTTACTCTAGCTTGGCTATCAAAGCACGTACTACCAGGAAGGATTGAGTGTAAACCCTTTTCTCCTTCAGGTGGCCATGACATAGACGAATAGCCTTTTTAAAAACAAGTAAGCATGGGAATCTAGAAGCACTTTTTGTCAAATCGAATAATGCATTACAGAAAATTATTTTAAAATAACAGAAAGCCTTCACACAAACCTAAGCTTATTAATCTTACACACCAATACAGTCTATGTTATGTAAGTTTTTCTTTGAGTTATGGCAATATAAATGATCCAATCTACATTCCTGTAAAAAATCTCTATCTCCTGGAGATTGTTTTCTCACTCCAAGGAACACTCTCTTTTTGGAAAGGCCAATCCTGCCTGTAAACTTGAGCTCAGTTTTTATATGTCGCAGTGGCTACTAATCCTGGGCTTAGATGTGAAGTCCTTCCAGTGTCTCAAAGTGGTTTTTCAGCAGGCAGAGCTAAAAGAACGGCCCCGTGCTGGTCATCCCAGGGTTTGGCAGCTGAACCCCTGCAGCGTTCACAGCTTGTGGCCACAGCCCTCGTCCTTGCAGCACAGCACACAGCAACTGCCTTTTCTCCACTCTCTCTCTCCATCCTTCAGTTCCAACAATGCTGTGCCAGACACAGCCAAACACCCACCTTGACAAAAGATAATCATTTTGCAACATTCAGGCAGAAAGCCATCACAGGACCAACGACACTTGTATACTATCTTTCTCCTACTAATGTTCCATATAGTGAATAGTGACTTTTACTATTTCAAAAGCAACACTCTCCTGCCTATTAGCCAGAATCTCCCTTCCAGTTATTATGACTAGAAGGGCAGATAATCACAACTGTATTCCTCAGGCTGAAAATTCCTAATCCATGAATAAAAGAACTGCTGCAGCAAACTATTGCTATTTCTTGAAATCATTAATTAGAAATTTTCATATCTTTAGCTTGGGATTGCTTTTATTTTTGCTGCAGTGAAATATGTGTAAAAGCTATGATCATCAAAAAGGAGCATGTTCTTTTAGAAGATGAGAAGACTTAAACCACAGCTAATATTAAACCCCTGGAATAACCACTATATATTAGTACTTTCAGTAACAACTAAACTTGATTTGAAGAATCGTCACCGAATTGTCAAAAACAGAAAGAGCGACCTAAGTGCACATCTCACTGCAACTGAAGAGCTAATCATGAACCCAAACCTCCTGACATAGGCTCAAGCCTAACCTTAAAACAACCTTCCATCTCAACAAACTCAGCACCAAAACTGACATCAATGTACTCCACAGGGAACAAGTCTTCCCCAGAATGAAAAATATACGATGTGCCTCTTCACAACTAATACGCTGTATGTCACAGAACAGAGCCACCATGATCCTATATCTACATACATATGCAGGGCACCAAATACTGTTACAAAAGCTACATAGATCATCTGCTACATTTCTGATCACTTAACCTGCTTATCATCAGAGACTTTTCAAATACCTCCAAAAGATGAGCCTGGGAACTAAAACTCATAGCTCTGTCAAATACTAAACATCATGGACACCACTGAGACACAATATTATTTTTCTCACATCCTCTCCCCAGATTACTCCTCCACGTTCCACGGGTAATCGTTATCCGTCTCTTTTCATCCCACAGAGCTAACTTTAACACCTCCAAATTTGCTAGCAGCCTCTGCTGTCCTGCAGGTTTAAAAAAAAAAAAGTTTCTCAAACTGTATACTAAATGAACATAACTAAATTAAACAGAGCAACTATTTTCAACCCGTGTTGTTTGATTTCAGTCTTGGAGAAATATCTGTGCATCCAAGAGCTCATTTATTTTTTCCAACATCACTTGCTTATAAAACCCCCACACATATATACATATATATGAAGTTTTACATATATATATGCATGTATATGTATTTTACCTGTATATGCATATATACAGGTAAAACCTCTTAACACTTCTCCCCAAAAGCCTTGCTTTGCAAAATCATTAAAGTATGTTCAAAGATTATATTATCATGTCTCATCTCACTAACACACAATGGCTTAATTAGGCAAGAAGAGATAAATATCATAAAAATACAGGACTGTGCATCATAAAAGCCTCATCTCATTCATCTCCCTTACTCTGGGGTAGGATACTGTATTCTTAGACCATTCTTGATACAGATTTGCCTCACATATTTTAAACCTCCCGTGAAAGAGACTCAGATGCCCTACAGTTTTTTCAAATATTTAGGTGTTACCATATATGATGAGTTTTCTTGTATCTAACCCAAATCATCACTGTTGTAAATTATGCTAATTATTTTTGTTTTATCTGCTATGGATATGGAAAACAGAATCAATCATTGCTCATAATAACCTTCCATACATTAGAAGACATATTGGTTGCAATATTATTAACAGGTATACACCTCACCCTTTCTACTCAGCATTAACAAACCTCCTTCTTTTGTCCTTTTAATATCCAGTGCTGGTCACTTATTGTCTCCTCTGGACTTCATCCAAGTCATCCATTTGATTCTTTAAGCGTAATGCCCAAAACCAGTCAAAACACTTGCATGACATCTCACCTCCTAAAGAGAGCTCAACGTTTATCTCCCACGTGTTGCAAACAACATTCCTGTCTGTATGTCACAGAGCTATTTGCCCTTTTTATGCAAAAGAATCACACAATTTATTAATTTCAATTTGTCATCTTTTATAACACCAAAACATTTTTACACAGAACTGCTGCCTACAAATTGATTTCCCATTTTGTACATAAACATTTGATTTCTCATTTCTAAGCTGTAATAGTTAGCATTTGTCTTTATTGAATTTTGTCTGAGTGACTTCAAACCATTCCTCCAATTTATCAAGATCATTTTGAATTCGACCCTAAGAAGTACTTAGTACTCTTCCCATCTTCGTGTTATCTGCAAAACTAATACTCCAACACGAAGATACGTTTTTAACATTCACTAGTTGCATCTAATTATACTAGTGGATCAAACACAATATACAATTCTCTAAACTTAATGAATTTTGAGGGCTGAGTTCATGGAACATACACAGTTTTTAAATACGATACATAGATTGTAATACATATATTCAATCTCTAATCAAAGGTGTTTATATAGCAATGTAGAGAGAACTGATATTAAATATTTCATTATGCAAAGAACAAAAACAAAGGAGAATAAAGTAAATTCAGAAAGCAAAGATATAGGACAGTGAAAATTAAAAAAAAATAGTTGTGATTTTCTATATATGGAAACAGTCTGGTAAACAAAAACAGACTAATAATTCATGATAAAGAAAATAAAAGTCTGCAATAATTAAAAAAAAAAACACAAAAGACTTTCTTCATTGCATAGTTTCTTGAACATGATGGATTATATACGATCTAAAAGCAATTCCAGTTACAAAAATCTATCATCACCAAATCTATCACCAATTAAATGTCAAAACAACTGCTAAAGCACATTTAAGAAGAACTCTGAATTGGTTTCAATTTTTCAAGCAAATGATTAAAAATAGAAATATAGATAAGAACTGCCAGGAAAAAAAATCTGAAAAAAATACTTATTTAGCTGGGTAAGCTTTCCTGTTAAGAAAAAAACAAAAACAAACAAACAAAAAAATTACATGATAATTTTACACAACCTTGAATTTCTTTCATAACCATACAGCTCCAGGCAGTGAAGGGATAGGGTAGAAGATGGAGACAGAAGAAGATAATTCATGAGGGACAACTGCCAACATCTCAAACTTGATGTGTCATGTTTGAGAGAAAGATTGTTGATCCAGGAAGGTCAGCAGGAAAAGGAGAAAGCTTAACCATTGCAGAAAGAAATTTAGCTGAATAAAAGCATGTGGTTAGAGATTTTTGAACTGCACAGGACAAGGAGGGAGAACAGGTAAATAGATCAAATACTGAAAGTATATTTAAGGAACCAAAAATGCTCTGGCCCCTGTGAGTGCAGAATACTGTAATAAACATCCCCCACCCTAAATCCTACTCAACACTTACGATAAATCATAGCATCTTTGGTTCAAATCTCCCAAAACACCACTCAAATATGACTCATTTTGCTTTACTAGATCTTTGCAAGGTAAGTTTAGATTTACTTTACAGACGGATTGATAGAGACACAGAGCATGACTTGTTCACAGTCTCACACAACATAGGTGGCAAAACTAGGCAGAAGGAAACCATTCCAAATCCCAGCCCTCTTCTTCATCTATAATATCATCCTTCCTCTCCACTTTTCCAAATATTTTCTTAAAAGCGGTTCTACTAACAGCAACATATAGAGCAGAAAATTGTGTTTTCACGATCTGCCCCCAACTGTGCCACTAGATATGCAAACACAGCAATACAATCCACCTCTTTTGGAATAAAAGACCTGCTGAGAAAATTCATTTCTAGGTGCAGAACTGAAGCTTGGCAGTATTGAAAGTAGATGCACATACATCCTGCCAGTTTCACTACGCTTATGCCAACTGGATTCCAAACATCCTGGCTCATATTCCCTGCAAAACATAAGTAAACTTAATCAGCAGTAGAATTAATTGCTTAAGAACAGTTCATCCAGGCTTGATCTTTGGCAGTCA
Organism: Dromaius novaehollandiae; assembly: GCF_036370855.1. Lineage (NCBI taxonomy): Eukaryota > Metazoa > Chordata > Aves > Casuariiformes > Dromaiidae > Dromaius > Dromaius novaehollandiae. The sequence continues at coordinate 15,206,512 of NC_088098.1, read as the reverse complement.
CCTTCCAATCCTCCCTCCAATAGCAAACTGGTTTCCTTACTAACTCGAGGAGAACGGTTCAGAAGTTTCTATGTTAAGTACTCCAGAATTATTATAAATGATTCACTCTGTAATCACTGAGTGAAACACTCATAAAATTAACCATTCAAACCAAGAATTTCAAAACAAGTAAAGACAGAAAAATTGTTCCACAATGGGAACCATGAAGCAGTTAATACAGAGAAATAGATCATCACAGAAAAAGTATATCTGTATAAAGAAATAGTAAGCAAATGAACAAACAGTTTTATAGAAAACTCATGTCCTACATTTGATGGATCATTGATTCTTAATACTTCTCCATAAATCAGCATTTACTAATATACAAGCAGTAAAGCCCCATCTATTGCCTGTTAGAAATGGGAATTGGCGTAACACTCTGACACACGCTCACACCTACAGAAACGCGCATTTTTTCCACTGCCGCCGCTCACAGCGCAGGGCGCAGGGATCGGCTGCTGCTGGGAAGGGAGCTGGTGCCGCAGCACTGGGCAGCGAGCGAAAGCCGCCGCTCCCGCAGGACGAAGCTGTGCTTTCGACAGTGAGGATGGATTAAGATAAGCTCACCTCTGCCTCAGACCCATTTGGGGATGCTGCTAACTTTTTCTCGTCCTCGTGATTGCAAAAGCAAAATTTTAAAACATGCACTGAGTCTAACTGGTAAATTAGCATTTCTGTCTGTGTGCAGACAGCATGACAGAGTATTTCCAGAGGAATGTTTCACCACAGTAGTTTACTTTTGGAAACTCAGGCTGAGGGAAGTACTGCTATTGCCCAGTGCGGGACTAAAGCTAACTGAGGACAGAATTTTCCAGTTCTGGAAATTTATGAGAATTCAGTATTACTCTCATTTTGAAAGAAAACTTCAAGCCAAAGCTACCTCTTTACAAACAAGATGTAAAGACTACATAAGCACTGGAAAAATGGGGAAAACAACATGGTTAAAAGCAGGTTTGTATTTTGGCTTGAAAAACAATTTTAAGCCGTCAGTTAGTGCATTAAGCATATATTTTTTAAAACACAACTTCTTTGTGCTCTGCTACACTTTTTTTCAAGCTAGTGTCTATTGCTCCTCTTGTTTCTTTAGATACAACAAAAATGCAAGTCACACTGAGAGTCTTCAGGGCTAATAAGTCTTTTTTTTTTTTTCCCCCCCTGAATCTAACTGGGTATTTCAGAGTATTATACTTAACTAAAATCACACTTACTTCAAGAGACCAAAAAGTTACAAATTACCCCTTCATCCCCAAAACACTGACCCCAACTCATGATGCTTTTCTTTTCTGGAAGATACAATAGTCCTGCGAGAAGGGTTAGTCATCTCCTGACTTTTTAGCTCTACCCTGCTTCTTGCCACTATGTATGTACGATAACTTAAGGTTGAAAAATCTAACTTTAATGCACTCTAAAATGCACATATCCCTGGCTGCTCCACAGGCGATGCCACTGACCCACTCGCTGTTCCCCCTTCAGTTCAGAGAAGTGCCATTCATTTCCTATTACTGTCCTGACTCTTTGCCATCCTGCATTAGGGCCATAAAACACAGCTATCATTTGATTAACTGATTAAAAAAAAAAAAAAAAAAAACAGTGTGGATCTTAACATGCACAGGGAAGCTCACAGGGCATCGAGATGCCAGCTGTGTGGCCAGGCCTGAAGCTACAGCTTTTACCAGAGCTCTTTCCATTTCCACACCTCCAGAAACAGCTGCAGAGTTGCTGCTAGGCAACTGCAGACCCCCCCAAAGATCCCCCAAATCCTGAGTAGCAACAGTGGCCTACAGCTCACCCTTCCCCAAATTTTCATCCCCTTCATTGTTTCAGCAGCGCTGAATTGCTCCCCATCCCTGCCGCTGTGTACCTGTATCCCTGACCTCGCATCCCCCTTTCAGCATCCCCGGATCCGCCCGCTGGCCCCCATGCATTGCTGCTCTAGCTCGCCCTGCACCTTTCAGCACCATTTCCACACTCCTTGCAGGTCTCTGCTCCTACTCCACGCTTCTCAAGCGGCGGGTAGTGATCACAGCCAGGCCTTACCCCCTTGCCCTGCAGGAAAGAAGCTGTTGCCATAAATCAAAAGTACTCAGCTGATTCCAGGTTAAAGAGCTCAAATTTGGAGGGAGTGGCGAGACGGACTGTCACATAAAGTGGAAAAACAAGTCCAGGAGCCCGGAAGGGTGAGCCCAGCACCAGGGAAAAGGCACCCAGGTGGGCTTTCCCTACAAGCATTTCAAGGGTGTTATTAATGAGACGAGTGTCAGTACTTCTGTAACTGGACCAACAACTATTTGTTGTATTTCATTTAGATTATGACGATTGTAATCAGACTAACAGCAAATTCTGGGATCTCCACGTGCCATGTGTCCCTTTTGCCCATAACAAGACTATGGTAACAAACTCCACTGTGATGGGAAGCTGGAACGGTTTTCACCTCATTGGCTTCAGCAAGTAATATGAAGTGGTGGTTACTGTGAATAAGGGAAACACTATATGATAACATCTTTTCAGTGTGTTTTCATGAGACAGATTTAAAAAACAAGGAAAGGGAAAGAGCTACAATAACACATATTTGCCCCAAGTGTGAATCATAGTACCTGTAAGCTGGTAATATTTCAAAAAATATGTATATATGTATATAAGTGACAGAGGTATCAATATAGAAATATAAATAATTAAAATAAAGAAAATGCTGTTTACAAAAACTGCACAAATCAACAGAGATACAATTTTGGGGTGAGTTTGTCTCAACATCTTGCTTGGAAGGAGAGACACATTCATGTAAAGGAGGTTAGCTGAAGAAGAAAAGCACAGGAAAGAAAGTCCCTATTCAGCCTGAGAGATAATGCAAATGTCATGTCTAAATTAGTGTCTTCACTAAAACATTCAGGTCTAAGTTCAAGCTCCATCTAGCTAAGGTGTCTTATTTCTAGAATTGTAATGATGTAGTAATTTATTTCTTAGAGTAAAGATTTCAGTAGGAAGTGTTCTGACATCTTTGTCCTCACATCTTCATGAGACAAATGAGATTCTGGGTTAAACTTCTAATTCAGGATAGTGTGAGTTCTTTTTGGTCCTTACCTCTGCAAGCTCATTAGAAGATTAAAATAGAATAAGAAAGGTTCTAACTGCTTCTGTGGATAGATTTACATCAAGTTTAACCTGGGATTTCCTACAAAACCTGATATCACAAATACCAATTGCTTGACACTCCACTGCTTCATAATTTTGTAGTCTTTGTCATATAAACATACCAGGCATGAAATCACATTAAATCATGGTAGAGTTTTACACCCTCTCACATAGTTATAAGTAACAATACAAGGTGGCAGGTGATGGATAATTGGGTCCATAGTGACTTCCAAGTCCAAACAACAACACTCATTTGTTTTAAGACAGCAGGCAGTTTAGATGCAGATTTCATCAGCATATATGCCTCTCTACGTACTAGAAAGCACATGGACGTACCTGTAATTGATAGACAAAGAGCTACGGAGCCTGCTGATAGGTTACAGAAGTTTAGAAAACTGCAAGAAAATAAGACATCTGATGGACTTACATTCATCCTTCAGTGAGATGAAGGTGGTATTCAGTGTCCTCATACCTATTACATTTAAACTTACTGTTAAAAATGTGGGAAAGTGAGATGGTCCCTGTGTTTCTGTATCATCACATCACAGATATACACTCAAAGTGAGATGTCTTGTCTCACCACAGCTTGGGGAAGGAAGAAGTGATACCACTTTCTGCAGTGTAAATTGTTTGCACACCTATTTAACTTTTTCCTTTGTATTTCTTTTTTCTTGCTTGAAGATCTGAATATATTCTTTTGATTGTAAGGCTGTCTGTCTGCCAACAATGGTTCAGATAATGGGAATTTTATTTATGGAGCCAGATGGGATAAAGTGTTCCATTACAAAGTAGTTCTTAAAAATAAAGCTGCTTCATACAACAATTTTATGTATGCACATAGACACACACACACACACACACACACACAAAACTTTCAAAGTTCAGAGGTTTTCACACACAGGATTCCGGCTTGAACTCTTTTTTGATCTTAAAATGGAAGTTAACCAACAGAAATTACTTCCCCATAGCGAGTGGGGTTTTCCAGGCAGCTGTAGGCTATTGTTGAAGACAGCAGTCACTGTCAGGGATACCAGCTGTACTGTGCCAGTGCTGTGCGCAATTTTATCATTTTTACTTGATTGTGTTGCTTGTTTTCACACTTCTAAAGGTGTCTTTCTATGCCAGCTACTTTGATAATAAAAGCCTGACTGCGATCCAAATGTTGAGGCAATTTCTTCATGAATTGCTCACAGTGGGCATAGCTTGACATTTGATGCATTTTAGAGGTTGCACCAAAATCAAGAGAATACATTTGGGGACTTAGCTGCCTCTTTCATTTCCTCAGTGTGACAGGAGAAGACAAGTGAGGGAGAGATGGGCAAAAAGGATTCCGAAAGCCTTCCTCCTCAACAAATGCTGGAGTTAGACAGAAAAACAAATACTCCTACCCCAAAGAAATTCAGACTCCAAATTTCAAAAGTTTAAAGGACAGAAGCTGGAAATCTTCCCTTTGTCCTTATTATTTAATGTATTTGACCTTATGGTTTTGAGAGAGTGAGGGAAAGCAAGAGTAAATTGAAAAATTGTTGCTTTTAACCCCGCAGAACTCGACACATTCTCTGCCATACAGGGAGGTAGAACCTCACGTGGATTAAAAATGTTAAGCAAAGATAACAGACTGAGGTTCACAATGACATATAGGAGAAACACGCTAGGCAGCAGATCATTATATGAATGGTATAGGCCAAAAATACTTGGGGCACACTTTTCAGAAAAGGCTAATATATATATTTTCAGTCTAAAATCACAAGAAATATAAAAGTCAGAAGTCAGAATGTGTGCCAGGTACTATGTAAAACCCTAAGAGTTTTGCAAATTATCACATTAAAAACAACACATGCTCTTTACAGTATCAAAAACCTGACGTTACCTTGCAGTTGTAACATTTTTATTATACCTTTGTCCAATAATCCATTTGTAATCCTTCTAATGCTCTGACTACTAGAGTATTCCAACGCATAATGCTTTACAAATTTGCCTTTAAAATGTAATATATAACTCAGAAAAAGGTGTCAAACTCTCATTTAGAAAAGAAAGTTATACAAAACAAAACTGAAGTGGGAAAAGTTGATGGATTTTCTGGCTAGAATTTAATGAATCATAAAAATCAAAAAAGGACTGTAATGAAGGTAAATAAAATGTTTGCCTCAAGTTTAGATTTCCTTTAAAAACTGTCTATATACATATTACATATATACATGACACGCAGAGAGAAAATATACACGTAGATAGTTAAACTAAAGAGATTAAAAACTGAGCTCAGTTACACTGTAAAAAATGAATCCACATAATAACTTTTGATTAAAAGACTAACTGTAAATTTACTGCTGCATTTTCTTCCTTATGTTATCCAGTAAAGTTTCCATGGTTACTCAATTTTAGAAATCACCAAGCCTTACTGGCACATGAATAATGAACGTACTTCGTTATCAATACATTTTATGCAAAGATCAGCTGGGTTAGATTTCAGAGTAGTACAATTAAAAAAACTTAAGGGAAAATTACATGTATTTAAATACTATACAAGGCATACATATAAAGAAAGCAAATAAGCAGAATGAAGATATGTTATTATAATTAAAATTGAGGTTGAACTTAAATTCTAATTCCAAATTGGAGCAATAACTTTTTTTTTTTAAATGCATGAGTGCATGTTTTTCTCAGTCTCTAGTTCTGACATTAGAAAGGGAAAGGAGAGGAAAAGGTAAGTGTTTCATCTTTGACAAAAGCATGGCCCTGCAGTTTACAGACAGTAATCCAAGCAATATCCCTCATTGAAATTTTATTCTAGACACAAGAAGTTATTATCTTCATGCCTTTGCTAAGCAGATAACAAGAAAAGTGAAATTGTTCAATTTCTTAGTTGAATTTTGCATGGTGTAGGATGTGCACAGATACCAACTTATCTGTAAATTTGCATTATCCTGATCCAGACGTATAGAAAGAATTTTTTTTTCCCTCCCCCCAGTGAGCCATCATTTTCAAAACACTACTCATTTTAAAAAAATTCCTTGCACCCTGAGGTCGTAGTACAGATAAAGAAATAGGGAAAGACTACAAAGTCACTGCTTTAATTAGCTAAAGGTCCCAGGTAAACTGGCTCCTCCTTTACTCTCCCTGAATCTCCTATAGGAGTACATTCATTCATATATTATTTTGCAAGCACAAAGAGTATCTTGTAGGTGTAATCTTTCAGTGCAAGCCACCTACATTTTTCTTTTAAAGAGACAAGCTTATTTACAGCTCCAGTAATTGCAGTTCATGTTTTATTCCATCGCCATGGCAACCAAAATAAATAAATAAAGAGAATTATCCATAATGGACTAGAGAAAAATAAATGAAGAAAAATATAACTTTTCAGTATTATGTCAGCAACTGAAACACTGGAAAAAATAGGCTAAATGGCATACCACTAATAAAAAGACCTATATTTAACAGTAAAATTTTATCTATCTTTCTATAGTTTATTGAGTCTTCTAAAATACAGTATCTATCAAAGGTACCATATTACCATATCTTTCAAATCTACCAGGATAAACATATAAGTACGAAAATGACACAACTGGTCAGTAGTTCAGCTATAGGTAACTGAAAAGCAGCAGTGGTTACAATCAATTCCAACTATGGTCTACAAAATAACAGCACATATTACTCCATCTGTTAAGAAAGTCAAAACTGTTATTTTTGCAGGCACATTTTGCAGGGACTTGGATACCAAATTCTGCATAAAATTAGCAAGAATGTCCACAAAATCTCAGCCGCAGGCATCCCAAGTAGCCTCACAAATAAAGGCCCATGCCTTTTCACTCAATTCCCCGTAAGCTTTTCTCACCTCCCTATCGCTGGATTCAATTTACAGTGCTTACTCATTCTCAGTCTAGTCCCTAAAACTTTTAACATATTTGCATAAAAATGTAATGCATTCATACAACCTCAACGTACCACTGAATGAAATGTGTTAGCATTTTATGAACTTGAATCTGCCTCTACTCTCATACAGGATCAAGTTTATGTCCTTTACATAAGGCAAAAATCAGTTCTTACAGAAAGGAGAAATATCAGACTGGATCAAAAGTCAATTGCTACCTTGGAGAAGGAGGGCCTTTTTTCCCCTACCAAAGCTTGGTTTGTATTTAAGTGAAGAAACAACTTCAAAGTTTATTTTGTTACTTCGTTAGTTCTTTTAAGAGGTGTGAGGGCAGGAAAACGTTCATGAAGCAGGGTGCTCAGTCTCCACCACGCAAGAGCGTATGCCAGTGTGCCGCCCAGGAGAGACTCGCCGGCTGCCAAAGCAGTCCGGCCCTTTAGAGGATCAAACCTCCTCGCCCTTTCTGGGCAACTTCTTCCAGCACTATGAGCTGTCAAATTGCAGAAGAATGATATTAAGACTCTACCGTACTCTACACAGGCTCATAGGTAGAATAAGACTCCCATCACGGTAGTACTTCAACATCTCCAGTAGCACAGGAACTAACACCCATCTCATGCACTTCATCGTCTCTCCTATCACTTAGTTAATTGACTATAAAACAAATATCGGAAATGAAGGAAAGATGACGGACCACTACCAACTGAGCTATTGGAGCAAAATCAGTTCTGGCCAACACTTAAGTACATGCTTAACTATAAGCCTGACCTCTCTTAAATAATGACTTAAACACTTTATTTTTTTACTCTTCTAGTTCAGAATCCTGTAGCAAACCTACAAAAAATTACTAATAGTATTCCTGGAGGACCAAACAGCCATCATTTTATAATTATTAAGGTTAAAGGCAACGCAGTGGCACTGAAAGACTAGGAAGAAAAAGGACATAATGAAACATTAGCCTTACATAACAAACGTCACATGAACAGCCCAAGTAAAACAGACATTTGACTTGTCATGTGAAATATAATTTTGTTTCCTCCATGAAAATAAGATTCTCATGTTTTACACTGAGTTACAGAAACTGGAATTTCAGCTTCCAAATAATTATCACATTCATCTACTTTGAAACTGGGCAGAATAATTCCTTGCCTTCTGAGTAGAAAAACATTTTTGCCTTGGGGGGAAAAAAAAGAAAAAAATAGATACTGCATGTGATTACAAAACTTTCAGGAAAGTATATATTAAACACAGAGAAAACAGTACATAAGGGGACCCACATAAGACCCCTAAATAGCTTCTTGGACCAGCTGCCATGTATTGGCTTTTTACAAAAAAGAGAAGCACTAAGGACTTAGAATCTTTTGTTAAAAACTTGGTGGAGTCCTCTCATGGTAGAGGAAAGGAAGAAGGTAAGAGCCATCAAATGCAGCATGCTGGGAAGGGGAAAGTAATTTTGCTGTCACACTTTGACTAGAGAAGGGAAAATACATTAAAACAAGTTAGTCAAAGATGTAATAAGGCCAGCCACAATTCCCAAAGGCTGCAAAAATAAGGAAATTCCAAGAAACCAGTGGCTTAGTACAGCCTTTGAATGGTCCCTTTAGGAAAATCACACCAACTATTTCATGTGAAAAAAAATATATATAGAAGCAATTTAGTTTTGTGTAATGAATAGCCTTATGGGAAGGATGAGGCTAAAAATCAAGAGTTTGGGCCTCAGGGCTTTTTTCAAGGTGGCCTTGACCTTGTAAAAGGCCTGAGGGCAAATATGTGTTGGTGACTGCTTCACTTTTTGGTTAACTCTTTCTTTGTTTTAGTTCACTTAAAAAATACTCTATCTTAAACCACTTGGAAAAAACTAGTATGTATTTTATTTATCAAAAGGAGGGAATTTTTGGGGGGAGGAGGTGTTTTTAAAGAACCGAGTTACTGAAATACTAAGCCAGGATGACTATTGAACCAAACAACTAAGTCTACTAATTCAGGTGAAAAATATTTTCGTTTCTGCACCCAGACTCATCTTAAGCATCAATGTCACTGTGACTTTCCAGGTCCCATCACAAATCAATCCTGCCTCAAAACGTTTTGCAAGTCTCACTCTTCCGCATCTGAACCCCTCTTCTGGTCTTATTCCCATATACCTGTGACACCTGCAAGTAGCATTTTGCTTCTTCCTTTACATCCAGAGAATGAGTCTATCAATAAAAAGCCCTGACCATACAACAGTGGACAATCAAAATGTCTGTACTTTTGGGAGAACATTTTTCATTTTGTTTGTTTTTTAAAGTAAAATGAGAAAAGAAAAAAAGGTGCCTATAAGAATATGGGAAAAGATGGGAGAAGTTCCAAAAGCATACATTAAAAAAAAATCCCAGTATTGCCTGATAATAAGCAGAAAATTACATATACTAAACATGAGAAAGCATTGACTTTATCATTGCTGACTTCAGAGCAGCAACTTTTCAAGAGTTATTTGAGCCCAGGTATTACAGCTTCATCTGCAAGAGATGAAATACAGTATCTCAGCAAGGACATCTGGTGCAATTGCAGTCCTAATGTTTATCCTCCTTGGTCTATAACTCAACTGGAGGCTGGTAAAAAATAAGAGATGCTTTAAAGTGAAACAGTAAATTGAAAATCACTCATTTTTAAAACATAAGTTTCCCTCCATGCTATTATTCTGTTGAATTATTAAAGCCAGTATTGCACTTACTTCTATCTCATTATTGATTACTATTGGTTTTTGCATTAGACATTCATCTTGAATAATAAGACTCATCTAACCTTTTCCCTTTTATTGTATTTCATTATCACATTTTCATTTTGTCAGTCAGATGCTAGCCAAATTTTACAGGTGAAACTCAAAGCCAAACTAAAAGATATTCCTCAATTACAAATAAAATTTTCTAACCCTTTGGTACACAGAAACTTCTATCTGAAGTCTGACTCCAGGTGACAGCATCCCTTCACGGCTTCACTGACCATCATGATCCAAGCAGATACTTGTCTGGTGTGTGAGAAAATAGATCTAGCAGCAACTGAAGACTAAAAGTTTCTGTATCCTCACTGGTACTTGCTGCACTTACCAACAAAAATACATGACAGGTTACTCATCATGTGTTGACTGGTGGAACTTGGTTAATAAAAACAATTAATTTACAAGAGAGCCAAGAATAGCCTTATTTTCAGTAATCATTAACGCTATTGATATCTCAGCCTGCAAGAGATTATTCTGTGTGAAGATGATATAATGTTTTCTTGTAGAGAAAGTTAATCTCAATATTTCATGACAAGTATGACATTTACATACACATCATCCCTCTAGAAGGGAAACATGTTTTAATGGAGAATCTATTTTAAACATCAGAACTTGTACTCTGTGTATTGTAATATATATGTTTATGGTGTTACATACAACACTAATTGGTAACTCAAGGAAACAAGGTATCTCATGCGAAAGGATTTTGAAAGGTCAAATATGTTGTGTTAACCCAAATGAGCAACATTAACAGATGCAAATTAAAAGAAAATCTTATTCACTTTCACATCTTTATACACTCCACTTTCCCCATCCGCTTGGGCTGAAAGAAAAATACTCTACTGTGCTAAATAGTCCTCTAACAGTAGCAGGTCTTCTCATCAACAGCCAGATTCATCTCGCTTACTTTAAACCAGAACAAAGTTCTGAGTAACGTAACATGTCCTAATTATTAGAATTATGCAAAGATAATTCCCAGTTAGGAAAATTAAATCATTTAGCAACTGTGTACAGTTAATGAAGCATAATAAATATTAAACTAATGACATTTTAAGTCCATAGAAGATAATATGTCAAAGCAATTCACAACTATCATTAGCTACAAAGATAAGCCAACCTATTTCATAAGCATAGTCACTACCCAACCACATATGAGGGTTTTTTCTTATTATTGTTGCTTGTGGGGGTTGTTTCATCAGCTTTTAATTTTGTTATACAATAATGTTTTAGACGCCCCATGAATAGCTAGAAATACTCGAATGCAAGAAATACTGGAAAACTAATTTATGATAAAAGAAATCACATCAAAACATCTGTTTACAGAAGATAAGGAACAAAATGTGTATTTTGCAGAAAACATATTAGACAGCCTTTAATTTTCTTTTCAGTGTTATAGAGAAGCTAAGCCATTTTCAACTGAAATTAATAATGTGTTTTATCAGGGTTCTACATTATTTTATACACAGCAGGAACTATCACCTGCCCACCTACAAATTAAGTACTTCAGTGCTAACCTGAACACTAAAAGTTTCCCTCCCTCTTTTTCCCCCTTCCTCAAAGCCAGTGAGAATCAAGTCTTTGGTATCAGCTACAAGACACACACTATTGCCTGCCATTCAGCAAACTGATCTTTTTTTCCTTCCCTTAAAATGAAACAGCATTTCCCTTCTAGCTCCAAAAGGAGATCTTGACTATCACCTGGAGGACGCAGTAATGTGCTGCCACTTTGGGAACAGATCACTCGTCTTCCTTATCGGCTGAAGGATGCAGAAATGCTGCACCAGGTCTGAAACCAAATATCCACCCCAGTTCCCAGACTCAGCTTTCCTGCCAAGAAGGAAACCAGATCTTCGTTCCAAGTGATCGGGCAGAGACCGTGTCCCCCAGGAGCCTGTGTCCCCACGCTCGGCTGGAGGACAGGGCCCGGCTCCATCCTCACAGCAGCCCTCGCTGCCTTCGGCCGGACCCCCTGCAGCCCGCGCCAGCGGCCCGTGCCACGCTGGTTGGAAACCACCTCCAGCAGTGCTTGGAGGGATCAACTCAGATAATTCCTCCGGACTGAAAGTCTTTAGTGTTCACGGGGCCTAATTCAGGAAAGCCTCACAGTTTTAATAGAGTAGGCACATGCTTAACGTCCTGATCTGGAAAATGTCACTTCTCTTGACTCAGATTATGAGACTGGTAATACTTGTCACATTAGTTTACTAATGTTCCCATACACAGTGACCATTTATTCATATGATAACAGAAAGAATCAAATTATCTTCTGTTTTATCACAGGTCACTACAAATCAAGCTAAATTAATATTGTGTAAGGGGTATCCTGGCATAGAAATGCTTTCAGAATGTATAAAATTTGAAAGAGAAAATAAAAAGCAAAAAATTGTTTATAGGAAGAGTGAGATTAAAGAAAGACAGAGGCATGTGTCTCTCATATATATATCTATATGTATGTATATATATACACACATACACACACACATTTACACACACACACACATATATATGTATATACATTTCCAAGGTATATGCAAATATTCTAAGAAAGGCATTGCCTTCCTGGAACTTTTACATTTTGCAATTGTTAGTGTTGTGCAAATTAAGCTAATGAAGTTTCCTTGTCTTCACAAGTACTCCATTTTTATAGTATTACCCTGGGTGATATCCTGTCATGAATTATTAAGCAAAATCCCTCTTTCAAATCACCTCATGATGGAATGAGCATCACTCCCTTGGTAACCACTTCCACCAACCTAGAAAAGAAACTTACTACAGCATCTAGATACTAAAATAAAAAAAATCACACCAAATTTCATTAATTATGCCCAGATCTTGAAAGATACATATAGTATGTGTGCATATGTATATATTACATGAACACCCTGCTACCACACAGTCAGTACTACATGTCTAAATACCGATGAAGAACTTTGCCTTAGATTGCAGTGACTGGTTTTTAGCTATACTTATAAGATGCAAACCAAAAAAAGCAGAAAATTCAGAAAGTTTTCTAGTGTTCATTGAAATTCACATGCAGGTACCAGAAATCCCCCTGATAAATCTAGTGGGGCTTTGGTTCTACAAATGTAAATTACTACTGCCCACCAGTACCACACTTGTGCTTTTAAAAATATTCAACTGAAATTGGTGACTTAGAAATATATATATATACATACACACACACACACCCCAAACCACCTCTGAATCTTAGAGGCTAAAGTTTTATAGTTCCAAATCCAAATAATCTACTGAATTCAGAGAAAATTAAGTAGAGAGTTTGGGGGTTGTGCTCCCCCTCACACAAACACCCCGCTTTTCCTGAGAAGGGGAGGAATTAAATGGCTAAAATTGTCAGACCAAGTAGCTGGTGGACAAATTGTTTCCTCAAGAGCACTGCTTCCTTTACACATCCTAGTCTTTGACGCTTAGGAGCAGGCTGTGAGATGTGTGAAACCACACAGGCTGCCAGATTTTCTGCAGCATCCAAAATCTGCTGGATGCAGCAGATTCCTGATGACACGCAGCCAGGATGTGTTTTCTGTCCCAGGTTCAGAGAATACAAGGCCAACACAGGGAAGTGCTTTTACTTGTCATGTTTGAGAACGACACCCAGTCATAACACAACTACAGAGATAGCCAGAGCATGTCATGCTCCAGCTACTTCCCAGGCACCGCCTTTACAGAAACAGTACTGGAGGAGAAGGAGCTGGAATTGACCTGCCATCTCCACAGCCACTAGAAAATTTTAAAGACTAGGAGACCATTCTGCAATTCTTATCTCCTCTACTTGGAGAAACTCAAATGGGGACGTTCTTTCTGACTACTCATCTTGGAATGAGCCCACTGAAAGAGTCTCCCCAAATGTCTTATGTGATACGCTCAAGTTTTCTTTCGCAGTGCAAACTCGAGCACTTCAGAATTGAAAATGACAGCAGTCTTATGCAGATTTGCAGTGGCAAGCTCCTGAGCTAAAAAATATGAATGCCACATTCCTGGCATTAGACATATAAAGTCAGGCAGAGTCTGCCAGAAAGGAAGAAAAAAGTCAAGTAGCTAGAAAAATTGTCCAGTTTCAGAATCATAAGAGCCTGAAAATGACTTGTTTAGTTCCTGTAGTCACTGGACCATGTCCAGAGGAAAATAGATAGCTGTTTACAGTAATGCAACAACTCTTGAAAGCCTTTCTAAGACTGTCTTCTTTCTTCTTGATCAAAACTCTCGTTATGCTCTGCCCCCTTCCATGAGGATACTTATTTTTTTAGTAATGCTGCCAACAGTTACAAGATGTTCCATTCTTCGCTCTACAGCAAATATATTCACTTATTAATCAAAGGGAACAGTCTCCTTAGCAGTCTGCTTTTCAGATCTACCAATTCTTGAACCAAAGAGATGGGGGGGTGGGACTACCTAGGAAGCTATCAGAAGCTAGAAAGTAGGGGCCATAAAAGTGTTCAAAAGTGTTCAATACATTGCACTAATATTCTGAAAGTCTCCTGTTTGATACATGTGGATATGCTTTCTTCACATTGAATTCCCTTTGATCTCTTTAAAAAAAAAAAAAAAGTATGAGTCAGAGAATATTACTCCTTCTGATGCAGAAATGTCAGGACGAGTAGGAGGGTGAGGAGGACTAAAACTGACTCAACTTGAGAGTCAGATTCAACAGACTCTAGAAACATTATCCATCAAACAGACTCTAATCAAAAATATGAACAATAGATTCTGCGACATGATGATGAACAGGAAATCTGAACTAAGCCAGATGAAAGATGACTAAAAGCACCAGTCCACTGCATTATGAGAGGTCATTTTGATGTGCTTGGACATCATAGCATTAATATAGCTGTTTGCCTCCTATGGTTTAATGAGGCTCAGAATTACAGTATAGCTTCAATACAACAAAAGTAAAATAAGGAAATGATGATTTATACTGCTAAAGCAGGGAGGTAAAGGAGAAGTGGAAGGAATGCAGAAAGCTTACTAATCAGAAAAAGATAAATTCCATTCTACTCACAGGCTGCTTAGGCTGTGTCAGTCAGCAGTGATACCTCAACAAAATTTCTAATATCTGGTTGCCCCACCGCATTACAATGCAACTCTGTTTATTATGGCAGTGCTACAGAGAAAATAAGGAGGACAATGATACATTTAAAGTCATCAAAATAGACCTGGAGAAACTATCTGGAGATCTCTAATGATGAAACATTTGCTCAACATCAGGACCCAGTGTATTTGCAAACTATGTGATGCCCAATAGCTTCATATGAATCCAGAGCAGACCAGCATAACAGAAAAACAAAAGTGCCTAGACAGTAGTATCTGCTAGATACTTCGGCCAAAGACATCTGCCAAGAATATTTGCTTTTCTAGAACCAGTGTCAACACATCTAAATGAGGGAAAGGCAGCACTCTCCACATCTGCCTGACTTCCCCTCCTATATACCTGTCCTCATGAAGAAATAACGAAAAGACAGTACCTGTATATAAAAAGAGAAAAACTTTCAGCTGTGCTTCCTAAATTTATGAATATGAAATAAGTCTTTACCATCCATCAGAATTCACCACCAGAGATCAAGATAGAAGGAGAAAACCAAAGAGTTCAAACAAAAATGTCCACTGGGTAACAAATATAAGGGCCTAATGAGTATAACAATAGGAAAAAAAATCAGCTTATCTGTGAATATTTGAAATGCATCTGTATCACATCACATAAACAAGTATGATTTTCTTTTAATCTTCGCATTAAAATTGCCTCCTAAACCTTGGTATACTTGTCACCAAATCCAAATAAAAGTAGCTGTAATTAGTTCTGCTGGCACTAATTTATAGCCTGTGGATGCTTACTAATTAAGAACCCTAATCACTGTTTCAGTCTTCTCCACCACACCTCTATCACCTGGTGTGATTCATTCCTGCTCATTCCCTTCAGGCACTAAAGCCATATATCAGAAAGACATTTCCTAGGATAAAAGTAAACGTTTTAACTAACTAAGAGATAAATGGAGGACTCTTATGCCACTTTTTTATCCTTGCAAGTTTTATCTGAAGTATCACAATCACATATTCTAGAGAAAGTCAATACTGAAAAAAGTCTACAATTCAATCTGAAAGACTTCTAAACTAAGATGAATTAAAACAATTGTTTTCAGTCAATTTGCTAGTTCTTTGCTGAAAGTAAAAAAGAAGGAGGAGGTAGGAGAGGGGAATACCAACTCTTGTCAATGAAGCAAAGGAAAGGTTTAACAAGGAGCAAAAAGAAAAAAAAGAAAGCATTTTTTCTTTTTATTCATTCAGTTTGTTCATTTCTAGAAGTGCCCAAATGCTACATAGCCTTGTTCAGAGAGTTTACAGTTTTTTTATATATATTGTAATGATTCTTTTTTGATGGTTTCTGTAGTACTTCCCAAAAGCTTTGCATATATTGTAGCTTAAATGCACATTCATTTAAGCTTTGTATGCAAGACATTGTACTCCTGGAACAGCATCTAATGCAATTCATCTCTTGTCATTAAGTTTCCATTTTTCCACAAATATAACCACTATGAAAAAGAAATATTAAATCATAATAAAAAGACAATATAATAAATACACCTTTACAATCTAAATAAAGGATGTCCTGAAATGGTACAACACTTTCTCCTTTCTTTTGCTGTATTTCATAAGGAAATCCTCGCAATGTTATTCTCAGTTTTGTTGTGCATTGAAGCATTTTTTAGCTATTCTACACATTTTTGATATAGTAATGTCTTGAGTTCAACATAATATCTCCCTATCGATAAAGATTTCAAAACAAATGAAAGTGTGGTTTAAATCAGCTTGGTGGACAACGTACCCAGTGTGCACTCCTGTTTTTATCAAGTAAAGGCACAAAACTTCACTTGCAAGAGCAAACTAGGCTGCAAAGGGACAAAATTAACACAAATCCCTCATTACTTTTGTCATCCTGGATTTGGTAGAAGTATGAATTTTAAGTCTGGGTGTCTTATACACTGCAGTGTAATGCACTGCAGTTAAAACTTAACATGAAAAGCTTTAAATGCTCACAGTAAATCTATATTTGATAAATGGAAGTAAGACTGGTTTGTTTAATTAGAAATGAAAGGTTTTCTACTCATTACATTCTGTCACAATTTCTTATAGGGTGATATTTCTAAGGATCAAATATAAAAACCTAAGTCTTCACATATGTGCTGAAACAGGCCTTTCATAACAGTCATTGAAAACAGGCTGAAATAAGAGAGATCCACATTTAAAAAACATTATTACACTTCGTACAACTTAACTTTTCTCATTTACAAAATTTACATAATTCTACACTACCACATGTGGGTGGAGTGGGAGTTCAATACAAATGAGTCAATATTTTTCTTCAGGAAAAATACCATTAGCAGAGCATTCATGAGCAATCATATAATCACAGGCAACTGTCCCAGACCCATAATATATGACGACAAAACACGTTTTAAAGAAATAGCTCAGACAGAGACAAAGCTTTCAGTACAGAAAAGCCAAGATATTATTCCAAAAAGAATGAATTAAAGTAAAGCTTGACAAGTTTCCTGCAACCAATTATAACACAGTCCCCTCAGCTATAAAATGAGATTATTAAAACTCCTGTTCTACCAATCTTCAAATCTTCTGCCTAGTCACACTTCGAGCTGCTCAGTGCAAGAACTTTCTCTTATTTTTTCTTTAACTTAAATCTTCCTCAATGGGTCCCATTACACTCAGCTGAGAAACAGGAAAGGAACACTAAAAACATGAACCTGCATTATAATACACTGTGAAACGTAATACTTTAGCACTTATTAAATTAAATGGCCAAAACTATTATTTAATTTTTACAATCTCTTCTATGTAGACATGTTTCTAGAACACTCATAGAAAGGAGGACAGAACAAAATGGACCAATTTAAATAGATCCCACTAGTCTGTAAAAAGTTACAGAAATCCAATCATTGTAAAATTTCTTGTTCATTTTTTGAATGATAAATTTGGAGAACATTTTCATATCCTGGAAGATTTTTCAGTAAATTGTCCTGTAGCCTAATAGAAAGCATGAATAACTACAAGCTGAATAATCACTGAAATAAATTCAATACAGAGTCAAGATAGTATTTATTTCAGTGCGGATGTTTTACTACCACCTTTTAAACATTTTAAACTACCACCTTTCAGACAACAGTCTCCGTGCTATGGTGAAACAAATAGGAAATATTCTAAAGATATCCCCAAACTGTAAAACAGACTGACTATAAAATGTCAAGTAACAGCCTACTGCTACAATGTAAGCAATGCACCCTTCCTCAGACTTACTTCTTTATATCATTATTTGCTTCCCAGACTTAATGCTTTCTTTACTCCTTGGCAGTCCTGTAGCATTGCAGTTGCCAGTCCTTGCACTACCTTTGCACGGCCTTGGGACCGACATCTGTCAGACTTGCTTTGTCCAAGCCTGCCTTGGCCTGCCTGGAGCGTTGTTTTAACTTTTTTAGTGGAAACAGCAATTTTGCCAGGTGGCCCAGGTGACTGCTGCCTAATTTGTTTCAATTTTGATTACACTTGAACAACTGAGTGGTATAATCATAACTTTTTCATAGATAGTAGTAACAAGGAGTTATTCTGTGCAGAAGGAAGTATCTGTGACTCTAGCATAACGGTGCAGCGCAGAGGAATACACACATGGTATGAGAGCACAGGCGTTGAAAATGGGGACACAGGATACGGTCTAGAGAAGTAAAAGCATGAGATGATGAGAAAGTGGACAATGGAGGCCCCAGGACTGTAAAAAAACACGAATGGTCACTGAAAGAAATGCAGACCTGGGCAAAACCAGTTGCAAGGGTAACAGAACAAAGAACAAGTATCCAATATGTAGGATACTCCATATGCAATAGATTCAGGTGCAACGTGGAACTGCAGACCAAAGAGAAAAAAATGAGGTCTAACACATGACAGCAAACATGCAAAAAAGTTCCCAAGTGGACTCTAGAGTGAGGAAGAAGAAACCATCAATGTCGATATTACAGTGCTCCTCACAGACAAAGATGAAGAAGGACATTCAACATTTTCCTCCTCCTAGCAAAGACTAGGATGGTCAAGGCAAAGGATGCTGACGTACAAGTGCACCGCAACTCATGTGACCGCAAGTCTTTCCCTTTTTTCCTGCACCTTCTCTTGTGCTTCTCATACGTTCAAGTTACTGACCTCCAAATTACTTGAAAATAACTAATATACTATTGGAAACCAGATGCCACCAGGCAACCGACTAGAGGATCCAGGTAGTTAAATTCAGGTTACTCTGGTCTTCCATCCTTTCTGCTTCACTGAAGTACTGGTCCCATTCAACTCAAAGCAAAATTCTCACCAACCATTTCATGTAGCCTCAGTTCCACCTTGTCAAACCTAATGTGCTGAATGTATAACTGCTGTAATTTTTTAGACAACAGGCAATCTCTCTCCCTCCAAACAATCCAGTTCCTCAGTCTGTACATCAGTGTCATCACTAATTGGGAGCCAAAAATTTGACATGGAACATGTGATTTTGAAACAGAGTCAGAGTCCCCCGGGAACAAGCATGTGCCAGGCTCCTTCGCCACCCACTGGTGTGTATCATAACCTATCGTATACATGTCATGATTATGAAGAAGCACTTAAGACATGCTGGATGTCTCTTCAGAGTAGGAAAAGTGGAATCTCCTCAATAGTCACTCTGACTACTTTCATTAGAAACTAGTTTTAACAATTTCCACACAAAAAAAAGATGTCATGCATTCCTGTAAACTGCAACATGCTTGAGTTTGGATTTTAGTTTGTGACAGCTTTGCTTAAATTTCACCTTCTGGCCTACCCTTTACAGTGCTCTCCTTTTTGCTAGATTCATGTCAGAAGAGCCTGAGAAGGCTCTGAGCCTTGCCCTGAGAAGACAGTATAACCTATAAAAGGAAAAAAGAAGATTTGTTAAAAATTAAAAATGAAATAAGTCCACAAGACAGGAGTCTCAATGAGAACTTTTCCTGTACAACAATTCTACAAGTATTACTATTAATGAGGCTTTTCTGTATTAATTTAGACTCCGCATTAGTATTTTTGAAACTGGACTAGTAATAACTGTTTGTTGTCTTTTGATTAGATTGCTAAAATTTTGATTAGATCAGCAATAAATTCTTGGCTTCATGTACATGGAGTGTTCCTTTTGCCAGAAAGAATATTTTGAGCATAACACGTCATGTATTTATTATTGGTACAACAGAAGAAAATCTCAGATGAAATAATTAACATTTATAACTAACATTTATAAAAAACATTTATCAAACCAAACCTTTGGGTTAAATTGTGTCACAAGACACAAGAATTAAATTCTATCTAGATAAAAGGGATTTGTGAAAACAACTCGGAATTACACCAGCCTCGGTAACAGAACTGTTACAAGACTACACAAGCAGTAGAAAATATAATAAAATGAGTTTGGGAAAGCTTTTTAATGACTCTATGCTTTCAGCCAAGCACTAACTTACCATAAACACCAAAGTACTTTTCATTTAACCTTTAGGGAGTGATACTCTATATTTGACAGTAAGAGAGAAGGAATGGCCCAGAAATTCTCACAATTCTGATTGTGAGAATATCAGACCTGATACTCATAAGAAAGTACTAGATACAGGCACGTATCTAGTAACACCAGGATCTCTTCTGCAGCATTTACACTACGATAAGGCATTGACTCCTCACCTGTATCACACTACCTCATGTAACTACTTCCAAATTAGAATGCATGCATCAAAGTGATGGAAAAACCTGTATATGATTTATTGGCCTGTATATGCTAACGGTGCGATTACTCATAAATAATGAAATAACTGATTTTGCTGTTAGACACTTGGTTGGCATATTTAAAAAAATAAAAGAATACTATGGATGAAATATGGAAATTGCAGCATGACACTAATAGAAAAACAGTTAAGTTGTCAATTCCAGTAAGTCGTACTTAGTTTAGGCAAAAGGTGTTTGTAATTCAGTGGTGTATACTGAACTTTTCCCCTGTGCTGTTGTCGGATAATAACTTTAAATATTAATCTACTGGACAAGCCAATTTAAACACTTGTCTGTCGCTGAAGCTGTTACAAATGTTTCTGTCACAGTAGTTTAATCCTATTTAAGATATGAACTGTTTATTGTAACAAAGATACCACTATTCAATAATTATATAATTTGGAATGTAAATATTAAGATCTCTATTAACAGTTACTAGCAAAGCACTAACTAATCGTAAAGTAGACAATAATGTATATTCTATACACGTCCTGACTTCCTAAAAATATGAATTCTACAAACTGTCATCACAACCAAGCCCTGGACAACTTGTGTATTTTATGCAATGACTAATGTGTTGCACATAAACATCAAAGGATCAGGAATGAAAGTTCATTACAGTTGCTTCAAAAGACTGCTTGAACCGCTAGACTGAAATCTAATAGTGATCTTTATATAGGTTTTGTCCCCAAAACTCCTAAATCCCCAGCTGCACTGGAGTTCAACTCTGCCAGGAACAAGGGGCACCTCTCCCCAGAAAACTACCATAACGATTGTGGTGGGGTCACTTACAACGTGGATTCAGCCGTCCCTGAGGCTGAGGAGGGTGAACGACAAGGTGCTCTGAGCAACTTCTGTGCAGAGGCAGAAACCCTTCCTCCAGAAGCTGCCAAGCTGCCACCACTTTGTTCATACGCCTCGGAGAAGTACCCTAGAAGAGAGGTGCCTGATTTACGGCCTGTGCCTCATATTCACTTTTGGTCATTTGTGCTGGAGCTTGATGAGCATGTACATCTTAGCCATTTTTCCCACTGACTATATAGAAATCCCTGCAGTTGAGTTTACATAAACTAGCTGACACCTCCTCTGTAGATGCTGAAGTGCCTAAAATTAGGGGGTCTGGCTCTTTCTTTTTTTGATTTGCCTTCTCACTGTTCCCAGATTTTCTTCAATATTTCAGTGCCAGTACTGAAAACATACCAGACACTCAGGGTAGGATTAAATTTATAGATTAAGCTCACTGAATACAGGTTTCTATTTTAGAATGAGTTAATAATTCCCTAGACCGCACCGATTGTATTGACCAGATCTCCGCTGACTATAATAAGAGCTTATACACTTAGGTCACATGTAGAAAGCTACCTGTCAACACTGAAGATATCTTATTCTGTAAGCTGAATGGCAATCCCCACAAAAGAATAGTAAAAGAGTAAAGATAAGAGGAAAGTTTCCATAAATAAGAACCTCAGCAGTTATTCCCTTCACTGGCTGTGAATGAGGAGGGGGGTATTAGGAGTTTAATTCAGGTACTGTTCCCCTGTCTTTCTATCAGGCTGTCACCTATATGCAGCAGTCTCTCTAATTCTGCACAACTCATCTAAATCTTTTCATTTCCACAGAAGTAACAACTAACCCCTGGACGTTAACCTCTTTGCAGACACTAAATGTTGCTAGAGCAAAGGACGGAAGAGGTCTCCAAATACTTTGTATCAATAGAACTTTTGAGACTGCTTTTTCCTCCCTCTTGAATCTTCTTGCTCTGTAAGTAACTCCTGTCGCTACACAGGAATGTCAGCAGCAGAAGGAACTTGCAGGTTTCAGACTTAGGGAGAGATTTCAAAATAGCAAAGAAAAAAAAAGAAAGAAGCAAACACATTAATTTCACTTCTGTACGCTTTGTCAGCTAAGACGTGCAGCAAAAGCACAGGACCTGCATATCTTCAAACTCCAGAAGATACACTGGTAAAGGTTTATATCCATTTCCCATCCCACAACTACATCAGAAGTTCTAAGATATTTCTTTAACCAACATGAATGTTAAATTCCTTAGAAAATGCAATTGCCATCAAAAATTAGGACCTATATTGAGTATGCAGGGATGGGACTAGCAAGGCCATGGCCCATTTGGAGTTTCACCCGGCAAGGGATGCCAAGGAGAGCAAGAAGGGCTTCTTGAAATACATCAGCAACAAAAGGCAGACTAGGGAATATATGGGCCCACTACTGAATTGGGCAGGGGCCCTGGTGATGAATGATACAGAGAAGGCAGAGATACTGAATGCTTTCTTTGCCTCAGTCTTTACTGCTAAGACCTGACCTCAGGAATCCCAGACCCTGGAGACCAGAGAGAAAGTCTGGATAAAGAAAGACTTTCCCTTGGTGGTGGAGGATCAGGTTAGAGATCATTTAAGCAAACGTGATACCCACAAGTCCATGGGCCCTGATGGGATGCATCCACAAGTGCTGAAGGAGCTGGCAGATGTCATTGTTAGGCCACTCTCAATCATCTTTGAAAGGACATGAAGAACAGGAGAGGTGCCTGAGGACTGGAAGAAAGCAATTGTCACTCCAGTCTTCAAAAAGGGCAAGAAGGAGGACCCAGGGAACCACAGGCCAGTCAGTTTCACCTCCATCCCTGGAAAGGTGATGGAACAGCTCATCCTGGGTGCTATCTCTAAGCATGTGGAGGATAAGAAGGTGATCAGGAGTAGTCAGCATGGATTCACCAAGGAGAAATCATGCTTAACCAACCTGATAGCCTTCTGTGATGGGATGACTAGCTGGGTAGATGAGGGGAGAGCAGTGGATGTGGTCTACCTTGACTTCAGCAAGGCTTTCGACACTGTCTCCCATAACATCCCCATAGGCAAGCTCAGGAAGTGAGGGATAGATGAGCAGACTGTAAGGTGGATTGAGAACTGGTTGAAAGGCAGAGCTCAGAGGGTTGTGATCAGTGGTGCAAAGTCTAGTTGGGTCCTGTAGCTAGCAGTGTCCCCCAGGTGTCAGTACTTCATCCAGTATTGTTCAACTTCATCAATGACCTGCATGAAGGCACAGAGTGCCCCCTCAGCAAGGTTGCTGACGATACAAAACTGGGAGGAGTGGCTGACACATCAGAGAGCTGTGCTGCCATTCAGGGGGACCTCAACAGGCTGGAGAGATGGGCAGAGAAGAACCTCGTGAAGTTCAACAAAGGGAAGTGCAGAGTCCTCCACACAGGAAGGAATAACCCCATGCACCAGTACAGGCTGGGGGCTGGCCTGCTGGAGAGCAGCTCTGCAGAGAAGGACCTGACTGTTCTGTTGGACAACAAGTTGACCACGAGCCAGCAATGTGCCCTTGTGGCCAAGAAGGCCAGTGGTATCCTGGGCTGTATTAGGAAGAGCAATGCCAGCAGGTCAAGGGAGCTGATCCTCCCCCCTTTACTCAGCCCTGGTGAGGCCACATCTGGAGTACTGTGCCCAGTGCTGGGCTCCCTAGTACAAGAGAGACATGCAGCTTCTGGTGCGAGTCCAGTGCAGGGCTACTAAAATGATGAAGGGATTGGAGCATCTTTCATATGAGAAAAGACTGAGAGAGCTGGGACTGTTCAGCTGGAAAAGAGAGGACTGAGGAGGGATCTTCTCAATGTGTGTAAGTAGCTGAAGGGAGGCTGTAAAGAGGATGGGGCCAGACTCTGCTCAGTGGTGCCCAGTGACAGGACAAGAAGCAATGGGCACAAACTGAAACACAGGCAGTTCTGTCTGAACACGGGGAAAAACTTCTTTACTATGAGGGTGACTGAGCACTGGCACAAGTTGCCCAGAGAGGTTGTGGAGTCTCCTTCCTTGAAGATGTTCAAAAGCCATCTAGGCAATCCTGGGCAATGTGCTCTAGGTGACTCTGCTTCAGCAGCGGAGGGTTGGACTAGATGATCTCCAGAGGTCCCTTCCAACCTCAACCATTCTGTGTGTGATTCTGTGAATACAAGTCTCAAATGAAGTCTTTGTAAAAGATTTTTATTCAAAATAAAAAGTTGACAAATTTCTAAAAACTAAATCTGTTACTTCTTGCATCCTTTGACAAATGTATTTTGCTGTAGTATAGAACAAAGAGCAGCAAAAACATCCCTGGGAAATCTTTTGAGACTTTTCAGATCCCCACCATAAACAGCAGGGAAAGTTCTCAGACAGTGGGACAACTTCAATGGTACCCGATTATCATCTCCCACTGCCACATATATTGCTACTTTTCTATTTTTGCTGAACGAGATGGGAAATCCAAACATTTTCTTTCATTAGATTCAATAACAATGTGGTATGCAATTTTTCTTTGTATTTCTATGCAATGAAGTAATGACTTTAAAAAGGAAATTTAAGAGAACGCCTTCTAGTCAAAAATATTGCAATAGATTTCTTTTTAAACACTAAACAAGCCCACCAAGATCTCCTTGATGACCCAATGAATTACTCCATTTCCTTTCGAGACAAATAAATATATTAGTTTAAAGGAGTTCTTATTTTTCATACTTTTTTCTAATCAGACTTGTTTGCTTTAATAAATGCCATTTCTTTCAATATAATTTCACTAAATAACAATTTTACAAGTCTCAAATTGAGAACAGAGTCCTTTAATTATACCAGCTTCTTCTGAAATACATTTATGTTGCAGAAAAAGGATCAATGTAAATTAGAATTCAAATCGTGTATTTTCAGGGATATTTAGAGAAGCAGCCATGAACTTTCTAAAGTTTTCAGTATTGTCTCTATTTTCTATAATTTCTTTTGATTTCCTTTCATAATAGGAACTGTCCTCACATCAGCAATATAAAAAAATATTTTATACACACATCATAAACACTTTGTTAGGAAGGTACAGATATAATATGATACTGAATATGCTGAAAAGCCCTCAGGAATGTAGTCTGGCTTTATAAATACATGTTTTTACTTCGGTAATGTAATGCCTATGCAATTAAGATAAATGAGATAATCATGTGCTTATAATATATCACACTAAAATTGTAGATACCACACAGCACAATAACAAGTTCCTACTCTCAATGCAGCATACTAATAAATATACAAGAAGGTTCCCAAAAACTCAGTAGTAGTGCAGTCATGTGAGCAGAAATATTGCAGCTCTTTATTGGTTTCAAACTGTGAAACACACTAACTTTCAACTTCATGATGTTATTCAACACAACAATTTGATCAGCTATTCTATGCCACTGTGTGTAACAACAACAAAAAGATATAAGCGAGCAATAAAACAAGAATTTGTTAAAGCCAACTGCCTTGTCACATTACAGAGGTGATAGGCTGAGAAAAAGAGGCAGTAAGTTAGATTCAGGATTGTCAGGCTCTGTTAAGAGAAAGTCATTTTGCTCTGATTATGCCAATGAGATCAAAAGAGAATAAATTAAACAAGACAGCACTTTGTTCAGTAGTTTAAAAAATACATAGTTATAAAAAGGAAAAAGTCACAGAATGTTACATCTAAATTATTATCTTCTCTGGAGACCCTTTTCTTTTTCAATAAACAAAACATTCACCTTAATTCCTTCACTTCGACCTCACTGGACGTGATTCTAGGGAATCGTTTCATGCCTGTGACCCAGGCTTTGCCTATCTTTTTTACCAGCATGTATTGGTTTGTGGTATGTCAGATAACAGTTTATGTCTTCCTGACAAAAAAGGAATTAAAATAATCCCATGGTGTGATCTGTTTGTGTTTTCTATGTTTTGTAGTTTCTGACATTATTCATATTTTTGGAATATCTTCAATATCACTAAAAATTTGTGATTCTGAATTGGCTTAAGATAGGCAATAAATGTAAATATACATGCAATACAATTTCCAAATCTTTTGACTGCATTTTTACAATCAAGACATTTTCATATTCAGGTGTTTAAAACACCTGAAGATACATGGGGTACTGCATTTTGATTTTGTTTTTCATCAAGTTAAAAAGAAAGAAAAAGAAAAGCAATCCAAGACAAAATGTCTCTGTATTTAGATATTGCTATTAAAACTATAATATTTAATTTCTGCAGTACTGGTCTAAAACTATTGACTAAGTGTAATAGTTCATAAATGAACAATCATCTCAGTGCAGAAGATCTCTATCCCATAAACTACCCTAACATTCAACCAGAAAAAAACTGTTAACAAGAATAATCTGGTATTCCATTTTAAATGATTTAATATGAATATTCACCACCAAAAACCTCCAGTAATATTTTAAGTACATCATGATTTTAAACGCTTCTGAGATTTCCCTCAGACATTTACAGAAAGTAGCTCTCATAAAAGCTTTAGAGTTCATGTTTTGGCAGAGAAAGAGAAGCATCCAGTCTAACATGACATGTCACACAGAAGCAAAAGAATACTTCAAATACCTAGGCTAAACTACAATTACTGCTATTAGATTACTAGTCACCCCCTACTTAATATCACAACATTTGTACCAACCACATGAAACTTTTCAGAAAACAATGTCTGTCCACCAAATCTGCCCACAAATGCACTCATGCAACAGAATAATACCAAAATAACTTCCCATATTTGAGTAATATCTGAAAATATGTTATATAAATATATGACCAAAAGTAATGTTTTACTGAGCAGTTTAAAAAAGTTGTAATTTAATTAATTTACAACTTTATTAAGATTAATTAATTAATTTTGCCTATTGCAGGCAAATAACCCTAACACCTTCAAAAGCAAGTGGGAAAAAACATCAGCCTTGTCAAATAGAAAACAAACCTGGGAAAGCATAGATCAGATGCAAGAATCCAGTGCATTTCCCTGTCATTCTAGAGTTATAACCAATACATCAGCCACATCTTCAGTGTTTTAAGGAGTTTCTTTAATAATGCTGTTTTCTAGACATTGAATGTCCACAAAGACTGGTCTAACATTAAAACAGCTTCCTTCAATTTGTTGTCCAGGCACATATCATACTTATTATATATGATACTGATTATTTTAAGTTTCTGTAAGAGAAGTCATACATCTCATTCCATAACATCCATTGATTGCTGTGTACTCATAAGCCATGCTATATTTTTGTCTCAGCAGAATCTAATAATTTTCAGTAATGCATTATCAGCAAAAAAAAAAAAAAAAGAAAGAAAAAAAAAAGAAAGAAAAAAGAAAACAAGAAAGTCCCTAGATGCCTTACAAGGAAAATTATGAAAAATGAGCCTCTAAAAAAATTCAGTATTTCTAAAACATATAGACAAACTGATTGATAGAAGCTAAGTTTGCCAATGTTAATTTGACCTTCTGATTCCCTTAGGAATTTAATACTTGTTTCAGAGAGAAGAAAACACAGCCACTTGGGCAACTCAAAAGCGTCATGTATTTATGTTATGACAGGCATTGATTATACTATTTTGCTAAGTCAGCTAATGAATAGCAGGAAAAACTAGCTTGCAGTGGAAGTCTGCCAAGATTCTATTCAAAAAACCACATCCAGATATATCAAAAACTCTTTATAAATTAATGAAAAGCAGAAAAAATATTGGCAATATATTAATTATAGTTGAAATTTAAATTTCTCAATTAAATGTAAACAAATATACTTTGCTTCACTACATATTCTTATTCTAGTTTTAAAAATAATTCCTTATGTGAAAGGTAAATGGAAGCTAGCAAAATGTGCTTCAGGAAAAGAAAAAAAAAATTCTGAATCTTATATTCAGAAGCCTGACTGATTATTCAAAACTTCTATGTGCTGCTACGATCATGCAAATGTAACAAGCATGTGCCATCTAAAACAGAAGTGTTCCTGTGCTTGTGATCTAAATTCTCCCAATAATATCATGCTATCAAAAAATAAATGGTAAATAGGAAACGGCAAATGCACAACTACATATTAACACTAATCCAAGAAAAAAATAAAGAAGGCATTCACTGGGGCTAGAGTCTAATCCCAAAGTCAGTGTCAAGAAAAATTATTTCTCAGCTTGGTTTCTGGAAACAGAAAGATCTCTTGCACAATACTTCAGTTCAAGTTTGGGAACCTGTTATGCCTTTTCCAGTATAGACTTCACTACATATGTCTCGATGCTACAACAAACAAAATCCTGAACAGATCCAGATGCAGTCTCTGTGCAGATATACTATGCATCAAATGGTTTTACTCACTGCTCTAGAGACCAAGATATTTCCTGAGACAGAATCAAAGCATGAAAATGTGCCCACGCAGGCAATGCACACATCCAGATAAACATTTACTGATTTAATAACAGATTTGTTAGTGACTCCTATATAATCCTATACAACCATATGAAAATGTTACATGATTTGAAAGTATCTGCCACCTCATAAAAATATTAAGTAGTCAGTTATAAAGCAGGCCATGTTATACATGAATTATATATGAACTTAACTGTGAAGTGCCACAGAAGTAAAAGCCTGATTTGGCAGAGCTTTTTATACTAATCTCAAAAAAAGGCATAATCTTCCACTTGTTTTTCTTTACCTTCATCCTTATGCATTAATATCTACTTCTTTCTTTGTTCAGCCCTCCTCTTAACACAACCTCAGCTCTACGGTCTGTGTATACAGCGCTCTCTAGGAGCATCTTCAAAGGCAACCACAAGGGCAAATCCCTGTGCGCACGTGGTGTCTAGCTGCAGAGCGGCCGCGGGAGGTTGCACACCTCCAAGACTTCCTACAGGGCAGTCCTCAAGCTCTGGAGAAAATGCCACTGATTCAGCGGACATGCTCTCTGCTACAGCGCGTGCAGCCAACACAGCTTTTGGTCTGCACAGGCAGGTCACATTTATCCAGCAAGAACCCGCATGCAAGCAGGGCAGAGCCCCCTGCCCCAGGCAGCACAAACACACAAGCAAACACTGCAAGGAATGACAGCCCACCCCAGGTTTCCTACAGTCAGTCTTCTCAGATGGAGGGCCAGGATTAGTGTGCTGCCCTTGCTGCGGGAAGACCACTCCTGATGTGCTGCCACCAAAACTTGCAGAACCTGCCCAACAGTACAGAAGAGAACTAGGAGTACTTCCACCAGCCCTAGGAAACATTACTGCAGGGAGAACGCCAAGGCAGACTGCAATCAGAGGAACAGCAGTGCCCATCTAACGAGCAGCTGGCAATACTGCAGCACTTGCAGAACCAGCACAAGCAGCTGAGCTTGACTACCAGCACTAATGGGAGCTTTCTAGTCTCCATGTCCACATCCTACCTGGGCCACAAGCTACCTTTACATCTCCTCTTATCGCTCGTAAGTCATCTTCACAAGCTGGCCTGTCCAGTGCCGATGGGATAGGGAAGTGCAGTCATAACACTGTATCTGCAAGGAAAGTATTCAGATTGGAACAGAGGAAGTTCTTTTTATTGTCAGTGGCTAAAGTAGGCAAACTAGCAGCACTGGTGAAAGAGTGAAAGCGTTTGCTTGGAAAGGCCCTAGAATAAAGTCACCTTTGCTAATTGTAATTAAAGGGTAGATGTTTTCTGACGGTAGGATGGGCTGAACAGTTTCTTTTCAGAGCTAACCTTGAGCATTCAGAGGCTCCTACAGTAGGCATCTAGTAAGAGTTGAGGGTACAACCAAAGTCCTTATGAGTGCCATAATTCATTAGTATTTGCCAGATACACAACATCAGCAAAGTACGTAGGTATCTTCAGTATATGTTCATTCCATCTGTGGCCCTCGAGAAAAAAAAACACCAGAATTCCAGAAGATACAGACCTCAGACAGCTGGAAGCCACTGTCAGTGATCAGTAAGGCCATGGAAGCGACATGGGACTGGTAAGGCTGTCTCTGCAATGCCTCCAGCAAGTTGGGCATGACATTCCTTCTGAAGGCTGTCATGATATCCGAGACACTAACTAGGGGAAAAGTATTATGTAGAGCATGAGCTCTCATACCGTACTGACAACGGTAATTGTGCAGACTTCCTGGTGCAGAAATGCCATGCTACAGACTGGCACGAGCCTGGTATGGCCAGGGCACACCACCTTTCTGCTTCTGGGCTAAGATTCAGAACTATAAACAAACATGCATCCTCCCTCAAGTCAAGGGCAAGTTATCACATTCAGCCATGAAGGTTATCTTGCACTTTTAGAAATTATCAGTCAATGAGGTCATCATGTCATATCCAATCCCATAGGTTATGCAGCAATATGAGCCTGGACCAGCCTTTTGATTCAAGTTTGTCAGTTCTGTACCAGGCTTCTGGGAGATCAACATGACGCATGAGATAAATGGGACAGCCAGTAGCACAGACAAATAGCAGGTAGGCCTGTTCTCCTTTCTGTGTTTTACATGGTTACTGCTCTATTTCTTGCCATTTTGTATCATCCTAATACCAGTCTGGTAAACACTGAGGCCGTAAGAGTCAAGAGCATGCCAACTTGCAGCAGCAGTCACATCTACTGAGAACTGCATGAAGCCTCAAAGAGTGTACAGAGTACAGGTGGATCTTGATGGAATAGTGCACCTGGGAAAGGAGTATACAAAGGCTTGTAGGACTAGTTGCATCTCCGAAAACATTTGGTCTTCCAGTAAATACATATCTGAGCTATTCTACAGAACCTGTGAACCTACATTATGGACAAACACTCCAGTATGAAATTCTAGCACTAGCATCATAGACTCTTAGGCTGTTTTTAAAAGTAAGCAAAAAAAGCACAGACACAAATTCTAAGTGAACCTCTAACTGCACACACTTTCCCCATGCTATAGTTCTCCTTAAACTTTCTTTGCTAGCAATGCATCCATCCGATACTATTAATTTCTCTCCACATAAGTCTAAACAAAATATTACCATGCTGTTAAATAGAGGGCCCACATTCTATTATTAGCTCTACATAGGCTTCCCATGGACAACTCACTTGCATATATCATGGTTTAATCTCTAAAGATGTTAAAATGAACAGAAAAAAATATATATCAACCTCATAAGATGTTGTGAAAATTAACTAATTCATGATAAAGCATCTTAAATTTTTCCAAAGAGAAAAGCTGCAGAAACATCTTCTATTCCTATGAAACCATAATAATCTATACAGGACAAATGTTGACAAAGGACAGAGAGGATTATGGCCTTCATGTAAATCATTTTTATTTTGTATCTTGGCATTTTTATGGACCTTATCACTGCAAAGTCTGAGCAACTCACGAATACTAATTAACTGAGCCAATTTGATTATTGTCCCTGCTTACACAAGGGAAACCCCAGACACAGTCCAATCTAAGTTCTCCTTTAACAACAAATGAGTCAGAAGGAAGGAAGGGCAAAGCACAGTATGCAATGTTAGTACTCACTGACTTGATGCATTCTTCCAAGAAGGCTGTGCAAAACAGAGCCTTCTCTAAGTTATCTGAACATACACCAGGACAGCATAGATCCAAGTCTGTGAGAGAAAGGCAGTTGAGCTCCAGCCTAGCTAAGGATTGATCTCAGTCAGGTTTCTGCTTAAATTAGCGTTGTCTATTTTCTTCTTCATCTAAGTCAGTAAACCTATTACAGTCTCAGGAAGAGTCCATTGCAAGAGTAATGAAGAGTCATAAAAGTCTGGGTTCATGAAATCTGCAAACTGTGTGGATAATGTGTATAACCAGCGCCAGGATTTGACCCCACAGGATTTAAAGTATGTAATCTACCCAAGTTAATAATTATTTTCTCTATTTTATTCACTCTTCACAAATGAGACAAAATACCTAACAAATAGATGCAAACAGAATTGATGGGACCCCATCTTTCCACCCTCAGCTATCTCCAGCTCTTTCATGGGGCTATATGTGAAACTGGTTTATGAACTTGCCAGTGGTGGGTCCACATGCACTTAACTGTGTGCATAACCAAAAAGGCTTCAACTTGTAAAACAGACTGTTTACAAACAGGCAAGACACATTCCCTCAAATACAAGAATATTTCCTGAAACATTTATAATAAATAATCATGGATTAAAATATATATTATAGTTATAAATCCACCCACCAGAAAAAATATTTCTTTGTAATAACAAGGCCATATCAATCTGCCTGATTCTTCTTTTATGTGCTTCACTGAAACTACAAAGTAACCACTGGTGCAATCATTTTGTTTCATTAAGCTGCTGAAAAAAAATGTAAGTGTATGTAATATGAAAATTAGGTGGACTATAGCAGTGCTTAGAGTCCTCATCCCTTTTGTGCTAGTCTTTGGATAAAAATTAGCAGAAAGGTTTAGCTATCTAATAAATGGAAAATTTCTGTCTATGGAGGAAGTAACATTATTTAGAACAAAATTTTATAGCACTTATTCAGCCAGGCAAGATGCAGCTTGAGCAAAAAAGGTCTCAGATTATTTAATGCAAATATAATCTCTTGACTTTTTTCATTTGTTTATTGTTTCTTTTCAACATTTAAGAGCACACGTATCATAAGTTCCTTTTTAAATGTTTGCAGGATCAGGTCCTAACTGTTAACGTCCTCAATATGCTTAATTTCAACAGTTTTAAAAAAACAGTTACTCAAGGGATGAAATTACTCATATGTTTAAGCATTTCTAGGCCCACAGTTAAATTTTGCTTAAGATCTTTTGAACAACACAGGAAAGAAAAGAAGAGAGGAAAATGAAGTGGCATCCTGTAGTGACTGAGAAAAGCAGTTCACCAAACTGCAGTGTTGTTCCAATTAGGAGTAGGAAGTGGTGATGAAATAGCAGATAGATACACTCTTTTCCCTTTTAAACACAGTCTATGCAGTCTGGTCTCACCTGACCCTCTGAATACAGATGCTTCCATTGCTCCTTCTGTCCTCCTTATTCAGATATCCAAACCTTCACAAGGCAATGATAGTTAAGTCAACTGTCCATGCCTTGCCCATGTCTTTCTCTTAGCGTGACATGTCTATTTTCAGACTAGCGCCTTAGGTGACAGTAAGATTGTTCCTATCAATCCACAGAGGAATGTAAAACAATTACCTTCATATTAAATAATGTCAGGGGAAGACAGCTATCAAAAGCTTGGAATTCAGTAATTACTAGGCCAAAAATGAAATACATGTTTATTGACTGGGTTTTTCTAGATGTATTTCCAATTTCAGTGTAAACGAAAGTTAATCACAAGCACAGTCTCTTCCAGATGCAGCTCCATCTACCAGATACAGCTC